>NC_090648.1:492953317-493296811 GCF_040937935.1 Hyperolius riggenbachi
GTAAAAATTATTCGACTCGAATATTCGACTGATCTCGAATAATTTACTATTCGAATTCGACCTAACTCGAATTTTGAAATGGGGTATTTGAGCACCACTACAGTATAGTTTCCCCCGCTATAGGTTAGCCAGGTAGGTGCCTCCAGTATAGGTAGCCAGTATAGTTGCCCCCAGTATAGGTTAGATAGGCAGGCGCCCCTGGTATAAGTTAGATAGGTAGGTGCCCCAGTACTGGTTAGCTACGTGGGTGCCTCTAATATAGGTAGCCAGAATAGTTGCCCCCAGCATAGGTTAGATAGGTAGGTGCCCCCCAGTATAGGTTAGATGGGTAGCTGCCCCCCAGTATAGGTTAGATTAGGTAGCTGCCCCCCAGTATAGGTTAGATTAGGTAGCTACCCCCCAGTATAGGTTAGATTAGGTAGCTACCCCCCAGTATAGGTTAGATTAGGTAGGGCCCCCAGCTTAGGTTAGATTAAGTAGGTGCCCCCCAGTGTAGGTTAGATTAAGTAGGTGCCCCCCAGTGTAGGTTAGATTAGGTAGGTGCCCCCCAGTGTAGGTTAGATTAGGTAAGTGCCCCCCAGTATAGGTTAGATAGGTAGGTGCCCCCCAGCGTAGGTTAGATTAGGTAGCTGCCCCCCAGTATAGGTTAGATTAGGTAGGTGCCCCCCAGGGTAGGTTAGATTAGGTAGCTGCCCCCCAGCGTTAGATAGGTAGCTGCCCCCCAGCATAGGTTAGATTAGGTAGGTGCCCCCCAGGGTAGGTTAGATAGGTAGCTGTCCCCCATAATGGAGGGGGGAGCCGGAGCCGTGGGGAGGGTAGCCCGACCTCTCCCTCCCTCTCCTGGGCCACCCTCCGTGCTCCCCCCTCAGATGCAGAGCGCAGCAGCAGCCAGGGAGGGAGCGCTGTATACAACATACCTCCCTGGCTCCAAGCGCTGCTCTCTCGCCGCCGGTCTCTTCCTCTCTGCCTAATACGATGATGCACACGCTGGTTCCTGTTAGCCGGAACCAGCGTGTGTATCATCGTATAGGCGGCAAAAAGGAAGAGACCGGCGGCGAGAGAGCAGCGCTTGGAACGCAGGGAGGTATGTTGTATACGGCGCTCCCTCCCTGGCTGCTGCTGCGCTCTGCATCTGAGGGGGAGCACGGAGGGTGGCCCAGGAGAGGGAGGGAGAGGTCGGGCTGCCCTCCCCGCGGCTCGGGCTCCCCCCTCCATTTCAGCGCCCACCTCCCAACAGCTCCCAACAGCGCCCCAGGCGGCGGCACGGGCCGCACGGCCCTAGAAACTGGCCTGCCTCACAGAATTACTTTACCAACAGAAATCAGCTGGTCTAATCTCTGTCAGAAAAAGTGGGTGTGGTTACTCCTTGTTGCCTTTGTGAATTGCTACTTTTGATCACTCCCCCTGTCTTACTGACCTAATTACCAAATGTTTTAGACCAGGTCTAAAAACAGGTCTAAAACATTACACCAAAGCATCAGTAGACTAAAAACCATCAGTAGACTAGTCTAAACTGCTTAGTGAATTGAAGCCATTTGAGTGAAATGAATGTTTCCTGACTCAGTGCCTGGTGGACAAACCCATGCTGGCGAGCAGAGCATTAGGACGTTTCTAGTAGATAGTCTCCACCAGGCTTAATCACATCTCAGGAGGGATTTTGGCCCATTTCCTCTTTACTGTTCTTCTCCTGTAGCCTGTCCTTTGTTGTCTTTGTTGTATGTTTTGGGTCATTGGGGTTAATGCACAAAAGCATGGTAATATTGCTGAGCACAGACAGCGCACGGCAGAGTTACCGCTACTTTCCGCAGCAGTACACCGTGAGTTACGCTATAAGCACGACTGGTGCTACAGTAACAAGCGTTACTAATGGTAATGCTTGTTAGTAATGCCCGTTATCATAGCAACTGTCATTTTACTTGGGTATTGTGGGTCGTGCTAATAACAAAACTCGCAGTTAACATAAACGCTGCTGGTAGTAAGGCTAACCACTTCAACCTACGGTGTTGTTTCACCTTATGCATCCGAGCAACTTTCACCTCCCATTCATTTGCCAATAACTTTACTACTAGTTATCACAATGAAATGATCTATATCTTGTTTTTTCCGCCACCATTTAGGCTTTCTTTGGGTGGTACATTTTGCTAAGAATTATTTTATTAGAAATCCATTTTAACAGGAAGATAAGAAAAAAATTGAAAAAATTCATTATTTCTCAGTTTTCGGCCATTATAGTTTTAAAATAATACATGCTACCGTAATTAAAACACTTGTATTTTATTTTCCCATTTGTCCCGGTTATTACACCATTTAAATTATGTCCCTATCACAATGTATGGCGCCGATATTTTATTTGAAAATAAAGGTGCATTTTTTCAGTTTTGCGTCCATCACTCATTAAGCACATAATTTAAAAAAATATTAAATATAAAATATTTAAAAATATTTTTTAAAATTTAAAAATTAACAGTAATATAGTTTACAATATACATATTTAAAAAGTTCAGTCCCTAAGGTAATTATTTATGTAATTTTTTTATTGTATATTTTTTATTTACTTATTTTTACAAAAAAAAAATTATGTGTACCTATCGGGGAGTGTGGGAGGTAAGGGGTCAATTTTTAAAGTAAAAATATGTCATTATCTGGAATTTTTTATTTCCAGATGTAATTTTACTATTTGGCCACAAGATGCCCTTGCAGCTCACTTCTGCATGCGGAAATTTCTCCGCAATCCAGAAGTGATGTGTGGCCAGGACAGAAGGGGATTTGTGAAAGACGGAACTGCCTCGTTGACGGTGTCGGTCTTTCGCACAGGGACATAGATCAATGAATGAGAAATGTGCTCCCATTCATTGATCTCCGGGCTAACAGGGGGAGGCGGGAACAGATCTGTCCAGATAGACTTAAAGAGACACTGAAGCGAAAAAAAATGATGATATTATGATTTGTATGTGTAGTACAGCTAAGAAATAAAACATTAAGATCAGATACATGAGTGTAATTGTTTCCAGTACAGGAAGAGTTGAGAAACTCCAGTTGTTATCTCTATGCAAACAAGCCATTAAGCTCTCTGACTAACTTAGTCGTGGAGAGGGCTGTTATCTGACTTTTATTATCTCAACTGTTCCTGGACTATTTACTTTTCCTCTGCTAGAGGAGAGGTCATTACTTCACAGACTGCTCTGAAAGACTCATTTTGAATGCTGAGTGTTGTGTAATGTGCACATATTATAGAATGATGCAATGTTAGAAGAAACACTATATACCTGAAAGCAAAAGTATGAGAATATTTTCTTTGCTGCTAATCTTCTAGTAATTATTCATAGTACACAACCAATTCACTATATCATATTTTTTTTTTTCGCTTCAGTGTCTCTTTAACTGGTTAATATTGCCGTCTTGCTGGAAGACCCATCCATGACCCATCTTCAGTGTTCTAGCTGAGTGAGACAAGGAGAACAGCCATCTCTGCAGGCATGCTTCATGGACTTTAAGTGGACCTGAACCCAGAACTTCCTCTCTGCTCTAAAGGATAAGCAGCAACATAATAACCTTTTAACCTTTAACCACTTAAGCTCTCAGTCGTTTTCACTTTATGCATCCGAGCAATGTTTACCTCCCATTCATTCGCCTATAACTTTATCACTACTTATCACAATGAACTGATCTATATCTTGTTTTTTCCGCCACCAATTAGGCTTTCTTTGGGGGGTACATTTTGCTAAGAGCTACCTTACTGTAAATGCATTTTCACAGTAAGAATAAGAAAAAAACAGAAACAATTCATTATTTCTCAGTTTTCGGCCATTATAGTTTTAAAATAATACATGCCTCCATAATTAAAACCCACGTATTGTAATTGCCCATTTGTCACGGTTATTTCACCATTTAAATTATGTCCCTATCACAATGTATCGCGACAATATTTTATTTGGAAATAAAAGAGCATTTTTCCCGTTTTGCATCCTTCACTATTTACAAGCTTATAAAAAAATATATAGAAATATTTCATCTTTACATAGATATTTAAATAGTTTAGACCCTTAGGTAAATAGTTATGTGTTTTTGTTTTTTTTAAATTGTAATGTTTTTTTTTTTTTTTATTAAACATTTTATGTGGGTATTTTTGGGAGGGGGGGAAGGAAATAGTGTTTTATTTAGGGAAAAATTTGTGTAGTGTAATTTTTTTTACTTTTAGATGTAGTTTTACTCTTTGGCCACAAGATGGCAACCTCGAGTTTGTTTACATGACGTCACTCTAAGCGTACTATGTAAGCTTAGAGGGACATAGCTTCAGAAAAAGCGTAGCTTCCGAGAGAAGCTGTCGCTTTTTCAGCGGGGGAGAGGAATCAGTAATTGACCCGGGAGTGCGCGTGCACGGGGGCGCTCCTGTCCTCCTTGACGTTTTTATACGTCAAGGAGGTCAAAGTGGTTAAAACCGCCAGGGAGACAGCGAAGCAGTTTCTTTTTTTTTTCTTTTAAATCATGTAGCTAGCCTAGCGCTAGCTACATGACAGCCGCTGAGCAGCGGCATCCCCCCACCCCCTCCGATCACCTCCAGCGATCAGGCCCGTCAGGAAATGCCGTTCTGAACGGGATTTCCATTAGGGCTTCCCCCGTCGCCATGGCGACAGGCGTAATGACGTCACCGATCTCAGAGGGCGTCCCGATCCACCCCTCAGCGCTGCCTGCCACTGATTGGCACCCTCTAACGCGGCGGCGAATTGGCAGGGAGCGGCGGTGATCGGTGACTTCACGCAGCTAGCAAAGTGCTAGCAGCTTGCAACAAAAAAAAATTACAGCAGGGCCTGAGAAATACTCCTACGCGGCATAGCCCGAGCTCAGCTCGAGCTTACCGCTAGGAAGGTTAAAAGAGTCATCAGACAAATGTAAATACAGACCATTTATATACCAGGGGCTTCCTCCAGCCCCTTGTAGCTGACTGTCCCACGCAGACAGCTCCATTCCTAGCCGCCGGCCCAGGTCCCCAGCACGGTGCAGAGGATGACCTCCTAACTGCTCCTGCACGAAGCGCCGCTGTCAATCAAGCCCACGTTGTCCGCAGTGTACTGCTCAGGTGCAGAGGCCGTTCTGTGCCTGCACAGTTTGCCGCTGACAACATGGGCTTGATTGACAGCGGCGCTTCGTGCAGGAGCAGTAAGTAGGTCGTCCTCTGCACCATGCTGGGGACCTGGTCTGGTGGCTAGGAATGGAGCTGTCTGCATGGGACAGTCAGCTACAAGGCGCTGGAGAAAGCCCCTGGTATGTAAATGGCCTGTATTTAAATTTGCCTCATGACTCCTTTAAAGAAAAACATTTCTTTGTAACAGCTGATACAAATCATGCAATAAATCTGTAGTGTATCTACTTCCTGCTTGCATGGAGGCAGACATAGGGTTAACATTCTGTGTTTACCAATTAGCTGTTCTGCTGAGGCAGCCAGCTGACATGGCTGAGAGATCAAATTACACTAGCGATTAGTCACAAATGAGGGGGGAATAGGCAGGGTAAACTCTCTAAATACACACAGGGTGAATTTCTCTAGGTTTTCTTTCTGTTCATGTGCAAGAGTTTAGGTCCACTTTAATTATTGTAAAAGTCCATTGATTTTCATGATACCAGTCACAGTACTGAAAGTGTTCCTGTGTTGTGATGTAACGCAGCTGGGAACATTATATTGCATGATGCATTTCCCGTCGGGTTAATTGTGCTAGATCTGTCGATGTTCCTGTTAAAACTAACCCCAACTCTCATGTTGAGTGTCAGGAACGCTTGTAGTGTTAAAGAGAACCCGAGATGGGTTTGAAGAATATTATCTGCATACAGAGGCTGGATCTGCCTATACAGCCCAGCCTCTGTTGCTATCCCAAACCCCCCCTAAGGTCCCCCTGCACTCTGCAATCCCTCATAAATCACAGCCACGCTGCTGACAAACAGCTTGTCAGAGCTGGCTGTGTTTATCTCTATAGTGTCAGTCTGCTGCTCTACCCACCTCCTGCAGAACTCCGGTCCCCGCCTGCATCCCTTCCCTCCCTGCTGATTGGAGGGAAGGGACGGGGGCAGGGACCGGAGCTATGCAGGAGGCGGGGGAGCAGCTGAGACTGACACTACAGATGTAAACACAGCCTCACAGCACGGCTGTGATTTATGAGGGATTGCAGAGTGCAGGGGGACCTTAGTGGGGTTTGGGATAGCAACAGAGGTTGGGCTGTATAGGCAGATCCAGCCTCTGTATGCAGATAACATTCTTTAAACACACCTCGGGTTCTCTTTAAGCCGAAATTATTAATATTATTATTGATTTATAAAGCGCCAACATATTCCGTGGCGCTGTACAAAGTAAGAAACAAAAATGGGGTACATAATAATACAGACAATGGTGTACACCAATATACAAGATAAATAATTAGTGACAAAATACAAGAATTATACAAAATACAGAATACAAAATACAGAATTGGTAATGACAGTGATAAAAGTAACATGATAAATAAAATGTATACTGATTTCCAAGACACAAAAGGGGGAGAGAGCCCTGCCCTTACAATCTAAAGGGAATGGTGGGCAAACAAGAGGAGGGGTAGTATACAACAAATATATAGAGACAGTGTGTTTTAGGATACCTAGTAGGAGTGCAGTTTGGTCTTAGGACAAAGGGAAGTGGCCTAGGGTATCGCATATTCTTGTCGGAACAAATGAGCTTTTAGAGAGCGTTTAAAGGTAGCAAAGGTTGGCGAGTGACGGATGTGTTGTGGGAGGGCATTCCAGAGGATGGGTGAAGCGCATACGAAATAAGGGAGGACAACAGAAGTTCATGTGCCAGGAAAGGGAGCACCAAGGTGAGGGAAGGTGGGGGGGACTTCCCCCCTTCTCCGCCACTTTGCCACCAGCTCCCTTTCACTGGCTGCCTCCCTTCCTGGGGGCACCTATACACCTGGCTATACTGGGGGCACCTATACACCTGGCTACATATACTGGGGGCACCTATACACCTGGCTACATATACTGAGGAGACCTATACACCTGGCTGCATATACTGGGGGCAGCTATACACCTGGCTACATATACTGGGGGCACCTATACACCTGGCTGCATATACTGGGGAGACCTATACGCCTGGCTATACTGGGGAGACCTATACACCTGGCTGCATATACTGGGGACACCTATACACCTGGCTGCATATACTGGGGACACCTATACACCTGGCTGCATATACTGGGGACACCTATACACCTGGCTGCATATACTGGGGGCAGCTATACACCTGGCTACATATACTGGGGGCACCTATACACCTGGCTGCATATACTGGGGAGACCTATACGCCTGGCTATACTGGGGAGACCTATACACCTGGCTGCATATACTGGGGACACCTATACACCTGGCTGCATATACTGGGGACACCTATACACCTGGCTACATATACTGAGGAGACCTATACACCTGGCTGCATATACTGGGGCAGCTATACACCTGGCTACATATACTGGGGGCACCTATACACCTGGCTGCATATACTGGGGAGACCTATACGCCTGGCTATACTGGGGAGACCTATACACCTGGCTGCATATACTGGGGACACCTATACACCTGGCTGCATATACTGGGGACACCTATACACCTGGCTGCATATACTGGGGACACCTATACACCTGGCTGCACATACTGGGGACACCTATACACCTGGCTGCATATACTGGGGAGACCTATACACCTAGCTATATATACTGGGGAGACCTATACACCTGGCTACATCTACTGGGGACACCTATACACCTGGCTACATATACTGGGGAGACCTATACACCTGGCTACATATACTGTGGAGATACTTTAAATTGATATATTACTAATTTTAAAATGTTAATTTGAAGGAAAATGAACCAGGATAGAAAGGACCAGTGTGGTTTGAATTATAAAACCACATATTTTTCTTAGGAAATCTTTATGGTATGCGTGACTAGGGGGTGTGACGGGGGCGTGGTAAGGGGTGTGGCAGGGGCGTGGCTTAAGTGTCCCTCTTTCTCATCTCAAAATGTTGGGAGGTATGTCTTACTATGATGTGTGCTGAACAGCAAGCCTCTTTATTCCCAAGCTCCTAAGGAGGACGCAGGCCGAATAACGGATAGTGAAAAGCATTCTGGGGCTGCCTCTTCTTCCCACTGCAGTACCTTGGGTCGGAAGCAGTAGATTTGGGCGCATGAGACAAGTGGACAAAAAGGGCGCCCCATTCACTTCCATTATAAATATCGTTTAATGGGCGCTGAACAGGGAAAAAAAGGCGCCGGAGATTTTTAAGGATTTATAACGGCGCCCGGAGATTTTTAAGGATTTATAACTATGTTTGTGATGATTTAAGTTTACAAAATGAGCCCGTGACGAATAACGTTTATGAAGATACTAAATCACTATTTCTAAAACATTATTATCCACCCAAAAAAATAATTTACATTTTTTTCTTTACATTTTTTATTTATTAATGTCTGTAAAACATTATTATCCATAGGGGGTTTTAGGTTTAGGCACCAACAGGGGGGTCTTAGGTTTAGGCACCAACTGGGGGGTCTTAGGTTTAGGCACCAACAGGGAGGTCTTAGGTTTAGGCACCAACAGGGGGGTCTTAGGTTTAGGCACCAACAGGAGGGTCTTAGGTTTAGGCACCAACAGGGGGGTCTTAGGTTTAGGCACCAACTGGGGGGTCTTAGGTTTAGGCACCAACTGGGGGGTCTTAGGTTTAGGCACCAACAGGGGGGTCTTAGGTTTAGGCACCAACAGGGGGTGTAGGGGTTAGGGATAGGTATAGGGAGGGTTTTTAATAAACGTAAATAATAGTTTCACTTTACAAATAGGGAAGATTAACGTTTTAAGAATTGCCGATCTCATACACATTATTTAGTGATTTATAAATTCTTAAAACACTATTTATAAACGAAATTCTACACAATATTTCTATAAACGATATTTTCCATTTATCGTTTATACCACGCGCCCTTTTTTCCCGACGCCCTTTTCGTACGTACGCCCTTGGGTCATCCCCCTTCATTTCCCTATCACGCCTAGGCTGCTTTCTCAGTGAGACGTTACATGCTCATGTTACAGCAGCTTCTAACAGCAGCCAGCACTAAAAAATCACAGGGCATATGTATACTGCATGAGTCCACTATTATTGTTCCTAGCCACATGGCTAGTTAATATTCACTGCACAGTAGTGTTGTCCTTTACAATCTTTTTTGTGAGTGGAATCATCAGGAAGCAGGGAGGATATGACATCACAATTAGCTTCATAGGAGACAGACAAACATGGAACCTGCCATGAGCTGTCAGGAGCATCATTCTCTGCAAATACTATATAAAAATTCTGTAAAATCCAAACGTGGACAGAGAAATGCATATCTAATGTAAGTACAGCCAGTATTTAGCTACTGATATATGTGTTTTTTTCTCTGAAACCCTATACCTAACAGCTCCTCTTTAAGTCACCAAGACCGTGCATGTAGATGGAAAAGAGGAGGGGACCAAGGACCGAGCCTTGATGAACCCCGACAGACAAAGCATGAGGAGAAGAGATCTGATCTGAGTAGGAGACTGTGAAGGACCTTCCAGAGAGGTAGGAAGATAACCATGTGAGAGCGAGGCCCTTTATTCCTACATTTGAAAGTATTTGTAGGAGTAAGGTGTGGTTGACAGTATCAAATGCTGATGACAGGTGAAGGATGAGTATGGAAAATTGACCTTTGGAAATCTTCGTAATTTCGTATTTCCGTAATTACTGATGCGAATTTTGCCGCTACGACACAAATTTGTTATTTCATAATTGCCATATAAACCATAATTCGGAATTTCGTAAGCAACATTTCGGTTTCGTAATTTCATGTTTCGGCGCAAATGGGTGTTTAAAGCAAAATTTCGTAATTTCATGTTTTCTATAGAAACAAAGTTATTTTAGTTACAAAAATGGACGTAATTTTGGTTCTAATAGTAATTATGCACATTTAGGTAATGACTAAACTCAGGAAAGTCACTCATCATTGATTGCAATTACTGATAATGCAAAGACCATTTAGCGGTCATGTTGAGACACTTGGTTTTGGGCCTTGCAATATTTGATAATGCAAAGTTCCTGCATGTGCTGTCCCTTTAAATGCATCAGGAGGCTCTACCTGCAGCTACTTCTAAGACAGGTAATTCATGCATACTAAGATACTTGGTTTTAGGCCTTCCAATATCTGATAATGCAAAGTCCCTGCACGTGTTGTCGCTTTAACCTTCCTGGCGGTAACCCCGACCTGAGCTCGCGGTAAGCCCAAGCTCAGGTAGGGGTATGGACTTACCTCCTGTATATACATGTATACATGTTGCCGCCTGCCCCAACCTCTGCCTGGATTTTGACTACTCTCTCTGCTTGCCACCTGCACTGACTTCTGCCTGGATTTTGACTACTCTCTGCCTGCGGCCTGCACCGACATTTGCCTGGATTTTGACTACCCTCTGCTTGCCGCCTGCACTGACTTGGATTTTAGTCTTTTATTTATATGCAGAATGTCTACCAGGCTTTAATTCTGGCATATATTGGTGAGTTATGACTTAAAAATAGGAGGCCTAGAATTCTTGAAAAAAAATGTACAACTTTTGACTCATAATTCCAGACAGAAATGCACCGCCAGGAGGGTTAAATGTATCAGGAGGCTCTTCTAAGACAGGTGCTCTTTGTCAAGGTACACTTAGTGGTCATGCATGCTGAGACACTTGGTTTTGGGCCTTGCAATATCTGATAATGCACGGTCTCTGCACGTGCTGTTGCCTTAAATGTATCAGTAGGCTCTAGACTGGAACACAATTTCGACAATGGACGAATTTCCATGTTAACCTATTTTGGTTCCTGGACGTAGAAACTACGTCCAGGAACCATGTGCGCTACCGCGCGCCCCCGCGGCCGATCGCGCGCGTGCACGCGCACTCCCGGCCGCGGATTCGGTAGCCAGGGAATCAATGTATCGGGCTATGGTGCCCGATCACTGATTCCTCTCCCCCGTTGAAAAAGCGACAGCTTCTCTCGGAAGCTGCGCCTTTTCTGGCCATTCCCTCTCCGATGAGTCACTCTAAGCGTGTGTTACGCTTAGAGTGACGTCATGTAAACAAACTCATGGCCGCCATCTTGTGGCCAAAAAGTAATACTACACCTGAAAATAAAAATACATTAAAATGAACACACATTTACATTATAAATCTATTGTTTACCCCCCACCCTCCCAAAACTACCCAAATAAAATGTTTACTATAAAAAAAAAAAACATGTAAATATTTACCTAAGGGTCTAAACTTTTTAAATATCAATGTAAAGATGAAATATTTCTATATTTTTTTTATTTTAAACTTGTTAATAGTGATAGATGCAAAATGGAAAAAATGCACCTTTATTTCCAAATAAAATATTGTCGCCATACATTGTGATAGGGACATAATTTTAACGGTGTAATAACCAAAACATATGGGCAAATACAATACGTGAGTTTTAATTATGGAGGCATGTATTATTTTAAAACTATAATGGCTGAAAACTGAGAAATAATGAATTTTTCCATTTTTTTTTATTCTTCCTGTTAAAATGCGTTTACAGTAAAGTGGCTCTTAGCAAAATGT
Organism: Hyperolius riggenbachi; assembly: GCF_040937935.1. Classification (NCBI taxonomy): domain Eukaryota; kingdom Metazoa; phylum Chordata; class Amphibia; order Anura; family Hyperoliidae; genus Hyperolius; species Hyperolius riggenbachi. The sequence goes on from NC_090648.1 coordinate 492,964,967, forward strand.
ACCCCCCAAAGAAAGCCTAATTGGTGGCGGAAAAAACAAGATATAGATCAGTTCATTGTGATAAGTAGTGATAAAGTTATAGGCTAATGAATGGGAGGTGAACATTTCTCTCGTGAAAACCACGGAACCTGAATGGGTTAAACATGAAATTCTGATTTGTTTGTGTTACGTAAACAATCGTAATTATGAAAAACGATCGTAATTATGAAATTCCCCAAAGACGCAAAATTTACTGTAATTACGTGAAATTCATGAAACTTTGATTACGGCAGTAATCGTAATTTCGCGAATTACGCGAAACTTTGTGTAATCGTAATTTGGTCAATACGCTCATCACTAAACACTTGTACAAAATCGCACTTGTGCACGTATTGTATGAATGAGCCAATAAAAATGTGTTTTCCCCTCTACATTTTAAAAACAATAGTTTTCAAAAACTCTAAGTTATGTTTCCAGGGTTAGCCATGCATGCTGAATTTGGTATCAGTATCATCTATGGTGGCTTAGCAGATAACTGTGATATTTGGATCCAAAGACTTCAATACCACTTTTACAGTACTTCACTGTACTGGGGAGGGAGCTGCCTAATACTGGGGGTATATCTGGCTGGCTATACTGGGGAGGGGGCTGCCTAATACTGGGGGCACATCTGGCTAGCTATACTGGGTAGGGAGGCTACCTAATACTGGGGGCACGTCTTGATAGCTATACTGGGGAGGGGGCTGCCTAATACTGGGGGCACATCTGGCTAGCTGTACTGGGGAGAGGGGCTGCCTAATACTGGGGGTACATCTGGCTAGCTGTACTGGGGAGAGGGCTGCCTAATACTGGGGGTACATCTGGCTATCTCTACTGGGTAGGGGGCTGCCTAATACTGGGGGTACATCTGGCTATCTCTACTGGGGAGGAGGGCTGCCTAATACTGGGGGTACATCTGGCTAGCTGTACTGGGGAGGGGGCTGCCTAATACTGGGGGCCCATCTGGCTATCTATACTGGGGAGAAGGGCTGCCTAATACTGGGGGTACATCCAGGGCCGGATTTGTACTTCTTAACGCCCAAGGCCGACTATTACCAGCCGCCCCAACCGAAACCGTATCCTACCACCTCTCTCCACACACACCCAAAAAACTTTGGGCCGATGGTGTCCACTATTGCGGCTAATGCCGAGGTCTCCATGGCAACGTGAAGTGAATCAATCACGTCACATGGGGGAACTGGTCAATCAAGCGATCTACAGGTGATGGGCGTGGTGGGAGCCATCCACCACACACACATAGTCAAAAGTGGCTCACAATTGGACATTGGGTGGGGTCAGCAACACGTAAAAGTGAGTCCTGTACCCACTGCTGTCTCCAGGGTAACAGCGCTGGCCATCAATAATTAAGAAATGGGTACTGTGAGAGGCTGCTTTCTATATTCTGTACTATTTGCTGGTGCTGCCCCTGGTCCTTTCATCCCCCACACCGAGTGCGTGGGACCCGGCCTTCTGTAACTGCCCGCAGCTGCTAGTCATTGGACAAGGTCTGGCTTTTTGCTAGTCACACACTGTTCACAAACGTTTGGTTAACGGACTGCAGCTGCCTGTAGCACAGCACAGGCAGATGCCAGCTGGTACTAATAGTGCAGTTATCCTGACCACTTTCATTTGTTTGGACACTTGCAAATAATGCCCTGCAAATAATGCCCACTGTCTGCAGGCCGCCCATTGTTTATCTGGTGCCCTAGGCCATGGCCTATGTGGCCTTGCCAGAAATCCGGCCATGGGTACATCTGGCTAGCTATACTGGGGAGGAGGCTACCTAATACTGGGGGCACATCTGTCTAGCTGTACTGGGGAGAAGGGCTGCCTAATACTGGGGGTACACCTGGCTAGCTATACTGGGGAGGGGGGCTACCTAATACTTGGGGCACATCTGGCTAGCTGTATTGGGGAGAGGGGCTGCCTAATACTTTTAAGGTGCCTATTAACAGAAAAATATTTTCCTAGATCAGATGCAATCATTCTATCAGATTTGTATTATTTTATATTAGGCCAACGTCTTCCGCTGCGCCGTACAGAGTATATTGTCTTGTCACTTAACTGTCCGTTAGAGGGGCTCACAATCTAGTCCCTACCATACTCACATGTCTATGTGTGTATCGTAGGCTAGGGTCAATTAACTTATCTGTATTTTTTAAGTGATGTGGAAGGAAACCGTATTGCTCAGAGGAAACCCACCCAGACACTGGGAGAACATACAAACTCCGTGCAAATAGTACCCTAACAGGGATTTGACCTGGGGACCTAGTGCTGAAAGGCTGTCCGCGCTGTCCTTTACAATTGAATAGTACAGAAAACCACGCAGTAGGAGGAGGAAATTGATATGAAACTATTCTATGGTGGAATAATCTGGCCACTAAACACATCTGAGGAAAATATTGTACCATTAATGGTCACCTTAAAAGGAACCCGATGTGTGAGACCTATGGAAGCTGCCATATTCATTTCCTTTTAAATAATACCAGTTGCCTGGCAGTCCTGCTGATCTTTCTTGTCAGTAGGGCCTAAATCACACACCTGAAACAAGCATGCAGCTAATCTTGTCAGATCTCAGATCTATCATAGTAGACAACTGATCTGCATGCTTGTTCAGGGGCTATGGCTTGAAGTATTAGTGGCAGAGGATCAGCAGGACAGCCAGGCAATGTGCATTATGAAAAAGGAAATTAACATGTCAGCCTCCATATCCCTCTCACCTCTGGTTCCGTTTAAAGGGGAACTGAACAGAGAGGGCTTTACTGAGGTCACATGACAAAGTCATAAAATACTCAAACCCTTCCAGGCAACAGGTATTGTTTAAAGGACAACTGAAGCGTGAGAGGTATGGAGGCTGCCATATTTATTTCCTGTTAAGCAATACCAGTTGCCTGGCAACCCTGCTGATCCTCTGCCTCTAATACTTTTAGCCATAGCCCCTGAACAAGCATGCAGCCGATCAGGTGTTTTAGACTTTAAAGTCAGATCTGACAAGACCAGCTGCATGCTTGTTTCTGGTGTTATTCAGATACTACTGCAGATAAATAGACCAGCAGGGCTGCCGGGCAACTGGTATTGATTAAAAGGAAATAAATATGGCAGCCTCCGTATACCTCTCACTTCAGTTCCCCTTTAACTACCTTACTCAGACTTTACAAGAGAAAGCAGATTGCAATACCTGGAGCAGCGTTACTGTGAACCCCCCTCTTTCTGGCGGACACCTCAGTGACAGGGTTACATTACCTCGCAGCGCTGGAAGGAGGGGAGATGGGCAGCTCTGGAGAGGGGGGCTGCCTGTGTGGCTGACACAGGAGGAGGGGAGAGGGCTGCTGAGGGTTTGGAGTGACATGTCTAGATGCCTTGCTGTTAGCAGGTGCAGTGCAAAGACAGGGACAGACTCTGCTGAGAGGGACGGTATGCTGCTCCTGGATAAGGTGACCCTCAGAGGGGGAATGCAATGGGGGGGACGTCCGGAGTCATACAGCAGGAGGTGAGTAACTGATCTCCACCCTGACTGCTCTCTGCTGCTAACTTGTGTCAGTTTGTGTTGCCAAGCGCAGGAAGTTTGTCCTTTGAGCTGCTCTCTAGGAAACGGATTCTGCTGACTCTGCCGTTACTTGTCTGCTTTTCATTAATGTCGGCTGAGGTCTGTGTAAAGTCCATTGAAACCAGCGGATGGACACCGCTTTCTGTCTCTCGTATTTTCCATTCCTTGTCTTTGTGAAGTTTTGGTAATTGGTTGAGATGCTGAAGCAGGTACTACATTTGGGGTTTATTCAGGTTTTGTGATTTTATTATGACTGTTAGATTGTCAGCTCTGTGGCCCATGGCATTTCTGGGTAATATAGCACCTATGGCAAACACTGAAATTGCCTCCTCCTCCACCAGTATAAGTCGCTAGAGTTAGCCCTCCAGTATAGGTACCCAGAGATAGTACCCTAGTAAAGGTAGCCAGAGGCAGTCCACCCAGTATAGGTATCCTCCCAGTTTACCCAGTGTAGGTAGGTAGAGATGTCTCCCCAGTATAAATAGTAGCATAGGGAGTGAGAGGTGTCCCTCCCCACAGCATAAGGACCCCACCAGTATAGATAATCAGAAGAGTCCCTCAATATAAGTGGCCCCCCAGGTAAAGGTGGTGAGAGGTGTTTCCCTAATAAAGTTAATGAGTGGTGTCCCCAAATATAAATAGCCCCCCCCCCCCTCAGTATAGGTAGTTAGAGGCATCCCCCAGTATCCCTTGTAGTCAGTCATTCTGTGTAACATGGCCTTGTGGTCAGTCATTCTGTATAACGTGGCCTTGTGGTCAGTAATTCTGCGTAACATGACCTTGTGGTCAGTCATTCTGTGTAACGTGGCCTTCTGGTCAGTCCTTCTGTGTAACGTGGCCTTGTGGTCAGTCATTCTATGTAACATGGCCTTTTGGTCAATCGCCTTGTGTAATATGGACTTGTGGTCAGTCAGTCTTTGTAACATGGCCTTGTGGTCAGTCATTCTGTGTAACATGGCCTTGTGGTCAGTCATTCTGGGTAACGTGGCAATGTGGTCTGTCATTCTGCGTAACATGGCCTTGTGGTCAATCCCCTTGTGTAATATGGACTTGTGGTCAGTTAGTCCTTGTAACATGGCCTTATGGTCAGTCATTCTGTGTAACATGGCCTTGTGGTCAGTCATTCTGGGTAACGTGGCCTTGTGGTCAGTCATTCTGTGTAACGTGGCCTTGTGGTCAGTCATTCTATGTAACATGGCCTTGTGGTCAATCACCTTGTGTAATATGGACTTGTGGTCAGCCAGTCTTTGTAACTTGGCCTTGTGGTCAGTCATTCTTGGTAACGTGGCCTTGTGGTCAGTCATTCTGTGTAACGTGGCCTTGTGGTCAGTCATTCTGCGTAACATGGCCTTGTGGTCAGTCATTCTATGTAGCATGGCCTTGTGGTCAATCACCTTGTGTAATATGGACTTGTGGTCAGTTAGTCTTTGTAACATGGCCTTGTGGTAAGTCATTCTGTGTAACATGGCCTTGTGGTCAGTCATTCTGGGTAACGTGGCAATGTGGTCAGTCATTCTGCGTAACATGGCCTTGTGGTCAATCCCCTTGTGTAATATGGACTTGTGGTCAGTTAGTCCTTGTAACATGGCCTTATGGTCAGTCATTCTGTGTAACATGGCCTTGTGGTCAGTCATTCTGGGTAACGTGGCCTTGTGGTCAGTCATTCTGTGTAACGTGGCCTTGTGGTCAGTCATTCTATGTAACATGGCCTTGTGGTCAATCACCTTGTGTAATATGGACTTGTGGTCAGCCAGTCTTTGTAACTTGGCCTTGTGGTCAGTCATTCTTGGTAACGTGGCCTTGTGGTCAGTCATTCTGTGTAACGTGGCCTTGTGGTCAGTCATTCTGCGTAACATGGCCTTGTGGTCAGTCATTCTATGTAGCATGGCCTTGTGGTCAATCACCTTGTGTAATATGGACTTGTGGTCAGTTAGTCTTTGTAACATGGCCTTGTGGTCAGTCATTCTGTGTAACATGGCCTTGTGGTCAGTCATTCTGGGTAACGTGGCCTTGTGGTCAGTCATTCTGGGTAACGTGGCCTTGTGGTCAGTCATTCTGGGTAACGTGGCCTTGTGGTCAGTCATTCTATGTAACATGGCCTTGTGGTCAATCACCTTGTGTAATATGGACTTGTGGTCAGTCAGTCTTTGTAACTTGGCCTTGTGGTCAGTCATTTAGTGTAACGTGGCCTTGTAGTCAGTCATTCTGCGTACCATGACCTTGTGGTCAATCACCTTGTGTAATATGGACTTGTGGTCAGTCAGTCTTTGTAACTTGGCCTTGTGGTCAGTCATTTAGTGTAACGTGGCCTTGTAGTCAGTCATTCTGCGTACCATGACCTTGTGGTCAATCACCTTGTGTAATATGGACTTGTGGTCAGTCATTCTGTGTAAAGTGGCCTTGTGGTCAGTCATTCTGGGTAACATGGCCTTGTGGTCAGTCATTCTGTGTAACATGGCCTTGTGACCAGTCATTCTGTGTAACGTGGCCTTGTGGTCAGTCAGTCTTTGTAACATGGCCTTGTGGTCAGTCATTCTGGGTAACATGGCCTTGTGGTCAGTCATTCTGTGTAACGTGGCCTTGAGGTCAGTCATTCTGTGTAACATGGCCTTGTGGTCAATCACCTTGTGTAATATGGGCTTGTGGTCAGTCAGTCTTTGTAATATGGCCTTGTGGTCAGTCATTCTTGGTAACATGGCCTTGTGGTCAGTCATTCTGTGTAAAGTGGCCTTGTGGTCAGTCATTCTGGGTAACGAGGCCTTGGGGTCAGTCATTCTGGGTAACGTGGCCTTTTGGTCAGTCTGTCAGGCTTGTCTGGTCAATGACTATAGGTCAGGCTGTAAGCCCATATGACTGACCTAAAGCTTAGCCCGTAACACCTGCGAAAACTCCTACCTAACACAATACTACAATACACCCTGCAGGTAGATGTAGCATACAGACTGACAGATAGTAATCCACCAACAGAACCTGATAACTTTAGCACAAGTATATATATATATATATATATATATATATATATATATATATATATATATATATATATATATATATATATATATATATATATATATATATACACATATTTATATATATATATAGTCACTGAGGCCTAGAGCATCAGGCAATCCAGACGAATGAGTCAGATGACAGCAGAGACAGATGTTCCAGAATGGCAAGGCAGTCCAGATAATACTTTCCAGAGATAGCATAGTCTAAACAAGTCGAGGTCAGTCCAGGCAGCATTCATGCAAGTCTGTGTCCAAGCAGAGGTCAATCCAGGCAGCAGGCAAGTGTAGTCCTGGTACAAGAGCAAGGTTGGCAACAGGAAATCCAATGGAGATAGTGTAGTCAGGATACCACCACTCAGTAGTCGGCAACAGGAATCAATCAGGAAGACAGCGCATACCCAGCACCAAGCCACAGCTAATGCTATCACAGGCAATGACTGGGGGCGCTCTCTGAGTTTAAATACAAGGACTAACCAATCAACACAAAGCAGAATTGAAAACTAAACCAATCGTTATTCAGCGTGTCAGCTGATCAGCTGAAACGCAGGCACACGTGCACTGCTGTTTACATCTGCAGAGTGCGTACTGGGAACGTGTCCTCCGCTTATCCAATGGCGTCTGAGAACCACCCTGCGCTCCAGTGACGGCTCGCTGAGACCCAGAAGTCCAAGCTGCAGCCCGGGTCTTGGCGTTCTGACGCCGCAAATACACTGAGGATCTTACACAGTGATTCTGCGTAACATGGCCTTGTGGTCAATAAACTTGTGTAATATGGACTTGTGGTCAGTCAGTCTTTGTAACATGGCCTTGTGGTCAGTCATTCTTGGTAACGTGGCCTTGTGGTCAGTCATTCTGTGTAAAGTGGCCTTGTGGTCAGTCATTCTGTGTAACATGGCCTTGTGGTCAATAACCTTGTGTAATATGGACTTGTTGTCAGTCAGTCTTTGTAACATGGCCTTGTGGTCAGTCATTCTTGGTAACGTGGCCTTGTGGTCAGTCATTCTGTGTAAAGTGGCCTTGTGGTCAGTCATTCTGTGTAAAGTGGCCTTGTGGTCAGTCATTCTGTGTAACATGGCCTTGTGGTCAATAACCTTGTGTAATATGGACTTGTGGTCAGTCAGTCTTTGTAACATGGCCTTGTGGTTGGGTAGCGTGTCATAGGCCTCAATTCACTAAGAAGTTTAGACTATTCTACAGATGGTTTTTAGTCTACTGATGGTTTGGTGTAATGTTATAGACCTGTTTTTAGACCGGGTCTAACATTCTGTTATTACACAATTCACAAAAGCAAACAAGGAGTAACCACGCCCACTTTTTCTGACAGAGATTAGACCAACTGATTTCTGTGGGGAAAGCAATTCTGTGAGGTATTTTAGATGTGAGGATTGAACCTTTTGAATTAATTATGCAGGGGTTTAATTGTATGCAGAGGAGAGCTCATCAAAGGAGAAGAATGTCAGTCATAGTTACGTGTTTGTGAATTGCATATTTTAATTATTTCCCGGCTTTACCCACCTAATTACCAAATGGTTTAGACCAGGTCTAAAAACAGGTCTAAAACATTTGGCAATAGTGAATTACCCTTTGATGCAACTGACCAAACCATCAGTAGACTAAAAACCATCAGTAGACTAGTCTAAACTGCTTAGTGAATTAAGGCCCTTGTGGTAAGGTACTACGGTATGTATACTGTAACCTTGTGGTCAGTCATTCTGTGTTATGTGGCCTTGTAGTCAATTAATCTGTATAATGTGGCATATGGTCAGTCATTATGTGGAATGCTGTCTTGTGGTCATTCTGTGTAACGTGGCCTTGTGGTCAGACATTCTGTGTAACGTGGCCTTGTGGTCAGACATTATGTGGAATGTTGTCTTGTGGTCAGACATTTTGCTTAACGTGGCATTGTTATTGATCATTCTGTGTAACAAGGTGGTCAGTCAGCAGATGGAGGAGCCAGCACTGTGTAGGAATGACTTGTTCTTTGTTGGAGGGAATAACAGCAGGTGCATGTGGTCTTACCTGATGATGTAGGACTATGTCCAGCCGGTCCTGTGAGTCCCCTGGCTGAGCAGCATGTCCAGCAGGCAGACCTCTTGTTTTCCAGTGAGAGGCACAGGCAGATCCGGCCTGCTGATTGGACAATCCAGATGGGCAATCACTGCTCCTCCCCCTCTCCAGTCTGAGGGCTGCTGTGCAGGAGAGTACAAGGGAAACAGTCAGGTACTCATAGCCAGGGCTGAGTAGTCGGTACAAAATTAATTCGACTCTGACTCAGTTTATGAAACCACAGACTCTGACTCCAGGTACCTAAAATTGCTCCGACTCTTCAACTCCGACTCCTTAGTTTAATTTGTACAAAGACTATGGATTTGGTTAAAAAATCATCTGACTCCTCAGTTTATTGAAACCACTGACTCCGACTGCGACTCCAGGTACACAAAATCACTCTGACTTCTCGATTTTGACTCCACGGTCCTTGTTCTTTGCCGGTGGCTGTGGATTGTAATTGCTTCTGCAGCGTTTGGTAATGTCAGCATGGTGCTGGATAGTGATGATGTTATTAGCTAATTACCATTATGCGAAGTTTTGCATACATTTTTGCTAGTGATGAGCAGAAATTACGCCTATACGTAATTACGCACCGTAATTCGCAAGTATGCATCGTAATCATAAGGTGAAATTTCAGGGGTAAGCGTAATTCATTTTGTAGTTAATTGTAAGCATTCATAATTACGCATGAATTTACCCGTGTTTTACACGTCATTTCCTGCAGACTTTGGCGGTAAATAGCAAAGCCCTTATACATGCTATTACCAAAATTTCTACATATGTTAAAGTGAACCTCCAGACTAAAAATCTACTCAGCAGTACTGGAAAGGCCTGGTGTTTCTTTAACAGTTTCACAGTATCAGAAGTTTGTTTTTCTTACCCAAGCCTCATTTTTAGCTGCACAGAAGAAAACTGCCTGGGCATTTTTCTCCTGATGCTGTGCAAAGCATGATGGGATTTCTGATGTTGTTGTTCTCCTTCTGTTGTTTTGGTGCAAGTTTTTTTTTTGAATTTGAGATTTGAAGGCTAGCGCGTGCAGCTGGGAGGGATGATCAGGACATAGGACAGTTGGAAATGTGTCTCATGCTCCCTGTCACCTCCTTTCAACCAAAAAGATGGCTGCCCCCATGAAATCCCAAACATTTGCCTGTTTTTTTAAAACAGGGTGGGTAAGAGATTATATTACATATCTGTTTTAATTAACATAACTAATGTAACTTAGACAAGTGGTGACAGGCAGCACCCAACCATCCAGATGCGACGTGCTTTTGGTCGTTGTCCCTCTGTCTCCAGGAACAGCAGGTAGAAACTCCAAGAGAAGAGACCCAGCACCGTCTTAAAGCGTATTATAAGCTCTTTATTTATTTAAAGCAGTAGGATCAGCCATACTATGCCAGGGGGGAAAAAAACACATATATAAGTAGATAAATACTTGATCTACTTACATAACACATGTATTATACTGTCCACGTTTTGATTTCAGTGAATGTTATATAGTAAATGATGAGAACTCTGTTCCTGGTTGGGGCCATGTCTTTTGCCCACAGTTAAGGCTAACTCGTGATGTCATTTCTGCCCTTTAATTTTTTTCTTGTCTCCTCCAATCACTGAGTCGCCTCAGCCTTGCTTGTAAACACAAGTGAGTAGGAGATTAGGTTTCAGATAAGCAGCTGGCAGGGAAATAAAGGGAAGAGGAGGAATAGATTATAGATAAGAACCCCCAGCATGCAATTCTTTGGCAACGACTACTAAAGGGCCAGTGCTCCTTAAGTATATATTAACTCCAAATCATAACAGCAGAAAAAAAGTTTTGAAAGTTTTGAATGCAGGCTTAGTATCTTTATCACTTAAAGGGACTCCGAGCAGTGCAGAAACTATGGAAAGATGCACATCATTTTAAAGCTCTCTTTCTCCTCTTTCCAATGATATATAAACCGCCACCCTACGCCTTTTAGTTTTCGCTATTTTCGCGATTGAAATTGCCGCAGCCGCGATTTCGATCGCGAAAATAGAAAAAACTAAAAGGCGTAGGGCAACGATTTATGTCGTCAGAAAGAGGAGAAAGAGAGCTTTAAAATGATATCCATCAAGCCATAGTTATATTGTATTACACAGGGCGACTTTTTGTCAAAGTCAGCAGCTGCATTCAGCAGAATGGAGCTGCTGACACTGGGGAAAGTGTCGTCCTGTGTAATACAATATAACTATGGCTTGATGGATATCATTTTAAAGCTCTCTTTCTCCTCTTTCTGACGACACCTAAATCGTTGCCCTACACCTTTTAGTGTTCTCTATTTTCGCGATCGAAATCGCGGCCGCTGCAATTTCAATCGCAAAAATAGCGAAAACTAAAAGACGTAGGGTGGTGGTTTATATATCATTGGAAAGAGGAGAAAGCGAGCTTTAAAATGATATGCATCTTTCCATAGTTTCTGCACTGCTCGGAGTCCCTTTAATACACTCAGACCAGTTGCTGTTGAAATTTGATTTTTATGGTGACAATACCGCTTTAAAGCATCAAAAAGACATAAAAAAGGGTAAGTCTATGCATCAATAAAATGACAACAGTGCCCAAATTTATGCACCTGCCTAATTTTATTTAAACAATTATTGTGCGCTTTCTGTAAATCCAATAAACTTCATTTCACTTCTCAAATATCACTGTGTGTGCCTCCTATATGATATATTTAACCCTCTGGGCGATACAATTGAATCGCCCAGGAGGGGGCGCAGCACTTTGAGGCACCTGTATCGTTACTCCTGTTATTATGAGGCACCTGTATCGTTACTCCTGTTATTATGAGGCACCTGTAGCGTTACTCCCGTTATTATGGGGCACCTGTAGCGTTACTCCTGTTATTATGAGGCACCTGTAGCGTTACTCCTGTTATTATGGGGCACCTGTAGCGTTACTCCTGTTATTATGGGGCACCTGTAGCGTTACTCCTGTTATTATGAGGCACCTGTAGCGTTACTCCTGTTATTATGGGGCACCTGTAGCGTTACTCCTGTTATTATGAGGCACCTGTAGCGTTACTCCTGTTATTATGAGGCACCTGTAGCGTTACTCCTGTTATTATGAGGCACCTGTAGTGTTTCTCCTGTTATTATGAGGCACCGGTAGCATTCCTCCTGTTATTATGAGGCACCTGTAGCGTTACTCCCGTTATTATGAGGCACCTGTAGCGTTACTCCCGTTATTATGGGGCACCTGTAGCGTTACTCCTGTTATTATGAGGCACCTGTAGCGTTACTCCTGTTATTATGAGGCACCTGTAGCGTTACTCCCGTTATTATGAGGCACCTGTAGCGTTACTCCTGTTATTATGAGGCACCTGTAGCGTTACTCCCGTTATTATGAGGCACCTGTATCGTTACTCCTGTTATTATGAGGCACCTGTAGCGTTACTCCCGTTATTATGGGGCACCTGTAGCGTTACTCCTGTTATTATGAGGCACCTGTAGCGTTACTCCCGTTATTATGGGGCACCTGTAGCGTTACTCCTGTTATTATGAGGCACCTGTAGCGTTACTCCTGTTATTATGAGGCACCTGTAGCGTTACTCCCGTTATTATGAGGCACCTGTATCGTTACTCCTGTTATTATGAGGCACCTGTGTCGTTACTCCCGTTATTATGAGGCACCTGTAGTGAGGCACCTGTAGTGTTTCTCCTGTTATTATGAGGCACCGGTAGCATTCTTCCTGTTATTATGAGGCACCTGTAGCGTTACTCCTGTTATTATGAGGCACCTGTAGCGTTACTCCTGTTATTATGAGGCACCTGTATCGTTACTCCCGTTATTATGAGGCACCTGTTAGTCACTGCGTTTCCACCTCTTATCTAGACAGCGATGTCATGTTTTGTGTTACAAGAATTATCTTCCTCCCCCCATCAGACACATTAATTTACATCTTTCATGTGGCGAGACTTTCTTGTGAGACAATTAGTCCTCCCCTCAGAGCCTGAGCTGAAAGATGATACAAGATCTATTTATTCGCTCACAAAGAGGCCACAGTGACAAGCAGGGGATTATCCGCTACTGACAGGGGCCCTGATATCACAATACACAGAGCAGGGCCTGGTATCACAATACACAGAGCAGGGCCTGGTATCACAATACACTGAGCGGGGCCTGGTATCACAATACACTGAGCGGGGCCTGGTATCACAATACACTGAGCAGGGTCGTAATATCCAGGGTACAAAAATCCACTGACTCCTCTAATCTTCATATTACAATTTTGTTGATTGAAAGTATGTAACATGAAATGCATCTCATAACTGCCAACTCTTAGGAATTAAAAAAAAAACTGAAGTGAGAAGGATAAGGAGGCTGCCATATGTATTCCCTTTTAAACAATACCAGTTACCTGGCTAGCCGGCTGATCTTCTGCCTCTAATACTTTTAGTCATAGACTAAAACTAGTCCTTGGTAAGAGTACTTGTAGAAGACAGGAACAAAGAACATCTATCAGGCCCTAGGCAATGTAACTGTGGGTACATGTAAGAATGATGTGCAGGTACTCTGCAGGAGAATGAGGAGATTCTTCCTCTATTACACATTCTTCATGCACAATCTGAACCAGGTTTATGGGTGATAGACAACACCTCTGTGTTCAATGTGCACAGCATTCTCAGTGGATTTCCTGCAGCTTTGTGAGGAGTGCATATGTAGAGTATAGTACTACTGTGTAACAAAGTAACCCTGAGGCAGATGAAATTAAAGTTTTATACATACCTGGGGCTTCCTCCAGCCCCCTTCAGGATAATCAGTCCCTCGTTGTCCTCCTCCACCACCTGGATCTTCTGCTCTGAGTCCAGGTACTTGAGCCAGTCGGGCGTAGTGCGCATGCACACACTCCGCCGCCGGAAGCGTACTACACCTGTGCAGCACTATTGCGCAGGTGCAGAATGTTCCTGGCTGTGGGAGCGGCATGCGGCTGGACAGCCCTGACTGGCTGAATTACCGGGACTCATAGCAGAAGATCCAGGTGGTGGAGGACAGCGAGGGACTGATTAGCCTGAAGGGGGCTGGAGGAAGCCCCAGGTATGTATAAAACTTTTCTTTTCATCCGTCTCAGGTACCCTTTAATTTGTAGTCACCAAACCAAATTTTAACAACATATCAAATTATTTGATTTCATCAGCAAAGGGAGTGCATACATTTGCATAAATCAGCATCAGTGCAGAATTATTTCCATCTCATTGACCATCTCTATTAGTGACACGGCTACACATCAGGCTTTATACTTACAGCATAGACGTTAATTAGAGGCACAAGTAACTATTTTTTGATTGGTTTATGTAATTTTTGTGGACTAAGCACAGCTATACTGTATATATACATTATTTATGATGACTATTATCTGAGAAATCAGGGCTGTGGAGTCGGTACAAAAATCTTCCAACTCCGACTCTGACTCCTCAGTTTATGAAACCACGACTCCGACTCCGACTCCGGGTACCCAAAATGGCTCCGACTATGACTCCTCGGCTCCGACTCCTTAGTCTAATACTTAACAGAGCTGTGGATTTTGACTCCGGGTGCCCAAAATTGCCCTGACTTCGACTCCTCGACTCCGACTCCAACTCCGACTCCCTGTGAGAAATAGAACATTTTATCATATTTTCTACTTTAATTACAGTTTAAATTCACTAGGAGTCAGAGTCGGTGCATTTTCTCCCGACTCCGACTCCAGGTACCCAAAAATTGGCCCAACTCCGACTTCACAGCCCTGGTAATATCACACTACACAGAGCAGGGCCTGGTATCACAATACACAGAGCAAGGCCTGGTTTCACAATACATTTGAGCAGGGCCGTAATATCACAATACACAGAGCAGGGCCGTGTTATCACAATACACAGAGGAAGGCCTGTTAAGGACCCCTGAGTGCTGGATAATGCTGGACTGGGCCCAAGAATGGGTGCCCAAAGGTGCTGTGCACCAGTGATGAGGGAAAATGCCAATATTCTTTTCGCATTCATTTTCATGAAAATAATGTTACATTCGATTTATGAGCAAAAATACCATCAAAAATAAGCGTTATTGTTTACGTTTTTCACACTTTTTGCGTTAAAAATATTGTTTTCTGCATTTTCGTGCTTTTCGCGGTAAAATAATTATTTTTCAAGTTTTTGCAAAAACACGAACATATGCAAAAATGTTTTCAGCACTTTCAACAATGACTGGCAACAATTTGCAACAAACACTGCTGTGTATGATTACACCACGCTGTGCTATAAGTGTGGTGTGTTGATCCAAACTGCCATTTGTTCAAATATCCATATGTACAGCTCAGCTGAACCCAAAACTGAGCATGACACATTGACCCATATGCAGTTCACTTTTTCTCCTGAGTTTTCTCCTGGGTAACATTTTTACACCTTGTCCTAAAATGCCTTTTAAAGTGGTCTGAAAGTCAGCATTTCTACTTTGCTTTAAAAGATTCCTCACAGTTTGAAAGCTGCTATCCCACAATTTATTTTTTTAGCAGAACATCACTGAAATGGTTAAACAAAGCACTTTGTCCTGCTATTCAGCTTTAAATCCGCATCCAAACTGTAGATAACAGTATCTTTGCATTCCAATGTTGATGCATGTGTGTAAACACAGTGTAACAAGTGAAAAGGAGCTCTCTGTAAAGCTCTCTTTGCTTCAAGCACACAAACCGCTCAGAACAGCTTATTAGAAGATGTTAATATATAATAAAAAGCAGCTTGAATAAAATGCAATGGCAGGTTTCAAGGCAAGATAAACTACACTTGGGAAACTTGTAATTTGTAAACAGACAATATATTACTTATGCACAAGCGCAAATATAACTAGTAAGAAAAGGTAAGAAAACACATTTTTATTGAATGTTATGTCAGAGTTTCAGAGCAGCAAGGAAGAAAATACTCAATTTTGCTAATACTTTTTCAGCAACTTTTGGGTAATTTTTCAATTGGAATATACTTAAAGTGAACCTTAAGCCCAAAAAAAAAAAAGAGTTTTACTCACCTGGGACTTCCACTAGCCCCCTGCAGCTGTCCGGTGCCCTCGCAGCCTCGCTCCGATCCTCCTGTCCCCGCCGGCGACCACTTCCGGTTTCGCTGTCAGGAACCAACAGGCTGGGAACTG
Organism: Hyperolius riggenbachi; assembly: GCF_040937935.1. Taxonomy (NCBI): domain Eukaryota; kingdom Metazoa; phylum Chordata; class Amphibia; order Anura; family Hyperoliidae; genus Hyperolius; species Hyperolius riggenbachi. The sequence goes on from NC_090648.1 coordinate 492,980,718, forward strand.
GAGTGATTCTTCGCGTTCCCAGCCACAATAGCTCCCTCTGTGCTGCTATAGCAGCCCTCTATGTCGGTTCCTGACAGCGAAACTTGAAGTGGTCGCCGGCGGGGACAGAAAGATCGGAGGGACACTTCGAGGGCACCGGACAGCTGCAGGGGGCTATTGGAAGCCCCAGGTGAGTAAAACTCATTTTTGGGGGGGCTTAAGGATCGCTTTAAAAGAGAATATGAAAATTATCTCCTAGGAGATAATGCAGGAGAAAAAGTGAATTGCCTATGAGCCATTGTAGTGTCACACTGATGTGGTGTTCATACGTCTGACCTGTAGATGGCACTTGTGATACTGCCGTTATACTGCATAATTGTATAGAATCTATCTATGCTGTTCTAGACTTGTTCGTTCCTGTTCCTGCCTGTCAGGGCTGGTGCACACCAAAATTGCAACTGCTATTGCTAGCGCTTAGGGCTTGTTCACACCTACGGCATCTTGCTTTTTTTTAAGCGCCTGCGATATTCAAAATCGCCCTAAAAGCGTTTGTGCAATGATTCCCTATGAGAGAGTTTTCACATCTGAGCGGTTCATTTCCGATCCGCTCAGCAAAGCGCTGCCTGTTCCATTTTTAGGGCGATTTTGCTACAATGTAAGGTATAGAGAAAACGCAAAACGCTCACAAAATCGCTTTGTATTTTGCGTTTGCACTTAAGTAAATGTGGCTGCAGAAAGAAAGATATGTCTCTGCATCATGTGGGGGCCATCTTGTCCCTGCATCATGGGGCGGCCATCTTGTCTCAGCATCATGGGGCGGCCATCTTGTCTCTGCATCAGGGGGCAGCCATCTTGTCTCAGCATCATGGGGCGACCATCTTGTCTCTGCATCATGGGGCAGCCATCTTGTGTTTGTATCATGGGGCAGCCATCTTGTCTCTGCATCATGTGGGGGCCATCTTGTCCCTGCATCCAGGGCCGGCCTTAGGTTTCACAGCGCCCTGAGCGTAACCAGATTTTGGTGCCCCCCCCATTCATCATCTTCACACACGCACGCGCACACACACACACCTGCCCATGTGCAAGATCCCCTTTAGGTATATAGGCAGAGCCCCCCTTTTGGTGTATATGGGCAGATTTCCCCCTTTAGTGTATAAAAGCAGTTCCCCATTTAGTGTGTGTGTGTGTGACACAGGACACAGATTACACACACACACACACACACACACACACACACACACACACACACACCCCAATTACACAATTACACACTCAGATCACACAGACACACACACCCCAATTACACAATTACACACTCAGATCACACAGACGCAGACCACACACACAGACGCAGACCACACACACAGACGCAGACCACACACACACAGACACAGACCACACACACAGACGCAGATCACACACACAGACGCAGATCACACACACAGACGCAGATCACACACACAAACACACATGCAGGTCACACACAAGCAGATCACACATGGCCTCCCCTCTCGCAGAACGTCTCCCTGGAGTCAAATAAGAGGCGCCTGCTGCACCGCTTCCCTCCCTCCAATTAAAATATCTCCCCCTGGCACACAGCTTCCTTCCCTTCGATAAAACTGTCCCCCAGCGACTTAGCTTCCCTCCCTCCAATAAAAGTGTCTTCCCCACCGCACAGACGAGTTGTTGCTATGTTGTCAAAAACTTTACAGGGGCCCCAGGGTGCACAAGTCGGGGGAAGGGCAGCTGCGTGCAGTTGTGTGAGCATTATGTCTTTCGTGTAACACATGCTTTCATAATGTCCTGATGATGCGCCACTGTAACTGACCGGCGCGAAACAGCTGTCGACTATCCCTACTGCCTGTGCCTCTCTTTCCAGTTCCAAGGGGATGTAATGTATACCTTTTACCGATTCAATTAAAAGTGACGTTTTATTGATGTGCAAGGCCTCTTTTTCTCTTTTTGACATGAGCTCCCCTTTTGGTGTATATGGGCAGATTTCCCCCTTTAGTGTATAAAAGCAGTTCCCCATTTAGTGTGTGTGTGTGTGACACAGGACACAGATTACACACACACACACACACACACACCCCAATTACACAATTACACACTCAGATCACACAGACGCAGACCACACACACAGACGCAGACCACACACACAGACGCAGACCACACACACACAGACACAGACCACACACACAGACGCAGATCACACACACAGACGCAGATCACACACACAGACGCAGATCACACACACAGACGCAGATCACACACACAAACACACATGCAGGTCACACACAAGCAGATCACACATGGCCTCCCCTCTCGCAGAACGTCTCCCTGGAGTCAAATAAGAGGCGCCTGCTGCACCGCTTCCCTCCCTCCAATTAAAATATCTCCCCCTGGCACACAGCTTCCTTCCCTTCGATAAAACTGTCCCCCAGCGACTTAGCTTCCCTCCCTCCAATAAAAGTGTCTTCCCCACCGCACAGACGAGTTGTTGCTATGTTGTCAAAAACTTTACAGGGGCCCCAGGGTGCACAAGTCGGGGGAAGGGCAGCTGCGTGCAGTTGTGTGAGCATTATGTCTTTCGTGTAACACATGCTTTCATAATGTCCCTATTACATGAAGGGCAGCCACAATGCTCACCACTACATATAGTGCAGCTGTGGTGTCTTATTCAATGCAAAGAAAGGGGGATGTAAAACAGGAAGAGACTGCAGAGAATCCACAAATAGAGTCATGACAAATTTTACACACCTCCAGGGGAATGCAGGAGATCTGCAGCCAGTCCCTTATCTGAATGAGGGTCCTGCTCATGTTTGCAGCCTCCTGTACATCTTTTTCACCAGTACATGGTGGTCCCTCTGCCCCTACCCCCCTCAGTAACAACTATTCCCAGCATGAAGGCAGCTCTCTCTCTTCGTTCCTCAGTCCGTCCAACCCCCATCCCCCTTTCCTGCTGCTTTTGCCATTTGTGTGTGTGTAAGAGGAGGGGGCCATGGTCACTGATGGTAAATTACAGGCAGCTCTCTCTTCCTTCTCCATACACCCCTCCCCTACCCAAGCGTGCAGTGTGGAAGTACAGCAGCATCTCTTACCGTGGATGCAGCTGCCAAGGACTCCACACACTCTGTTTGCTTCCTACTTCAGCAGGGCACCTTCTTTCTTAAATTACATCATGTGCCTGCTGTGCTCTCAAGGAGGGAACCGTGGCCAGGTCGGGTCGGGAGGCAGGACAGAGTGGCAATGCTGCAAAATAAGCTGACACACACAGAGAATGTTCCCCTGCCTGCTGCTGCTGCCTGTCTCCTACTGTCACACATGCGCTCCGGTTAGATTACTCTGCCTAGATTAAATTTTAAAAGGGGCAATGGGAAAGCCTGGGAGCCTCTTCAGACCCTGGGGCATATGCCCCATTTACCTTTATTGTAGCCCTCTTTCCGATGTAGAGACCAGATGTAGAGACCAGTGCTGGCAGTGGCTCACCGTCCATCTCGAAAACACCTGCTTTGCTCAGCTCCCGGGCCATTCTTCTGAACTGTGGCTTTAAGGGTCCTCGTTTGATGAGGTCATCAAGCAAAGCCCTTCTAATTCAGAAGAATGCCCCGGAGCTGAACAAAGCAGGTGTTTTCGAGATGGATGGTGAGCCACTGCCAGCACCGATCTCAACATCGGAGGGAGAGGAACTGAGAGGAGCTAAGAGCGGGGGAGGGGGGGGGGAGGGAGCACTAATCAGAGGAAAGGAAGCTGTGCTGCGGGAAAGCACTTATCGGAGGGGGGGAAGCGATGCCTTAAGTGACTCAAGGGGGACGTGCGCCCCCTGGAAGCCGGCGCCCTGAGCGACCGCTCCGGTCGCTCAGGTCAAAGGCCGGCCATGCCTGCATCATGGGGCGGCCATCTTGTCTCTGCATCATGGGGCAGCCATCTTGTCTCTGCATCATGGGGTGGCCATCTTGTCTCTGCATTATGGGGCAGCCATCTTGTGTTTGCATCATGGGGCGGCCATCTTGTCTTTGGATCATGAGGTGGCCATCTTGTCTCTGCATCATGGGGCGGCCATCTTGTCTCTGCATCAGGGGGCAGCCATATTGTGTTTGCATCATTGGGCAGCCAGCTTGTCTCTGCATCATGAGGTGGCCATCTTGTCTCTGCATCATGGGACGGCCATCTTGTCTCTGCATCAGGGGGCAGCCATATTGTGTTTGCATCATGGGGCAGCCAGCTTGTCTCTGCATCATGAGACGGCCATCTTGTGTTTGCATCATGAGGTGGCCATCTTGTCTCTGCATCATGGGGCAGCCATCTTGTCTCTGCATCATTGGGTGGCCATCTTGTCTCTATATCATGGGGCAGCCATCTTGTTTCTGCATCATGGGGGCGGACATCTTGTCTCTGTATTATGGGGCAGCTATCTTGTCTCTGCATCATTGGACGGCCATCTTGTCTCTGCATCATTGGGTGGCCATCTTGTCTCTGCATCATGGGGGCAGGCAACTATCTTGTCTCTGCATCATGGGGCAGCCATCTTGTCTCTGCATCATTGGGAGGCCATCTTGTCTCTGCATCATGGGGGCGGCCATATCCTATTTTAGTCTTTAATGTGGAGGTATGGTTTTATACTTCCTGGGTGGTGGGAGGAGTTAACAGACATCTATAGCTTGCCGAGGAAAGTTAGAGGCTCTATGTTTTAGAACTGCAGGTATATATATACAGTGGAGGAAATAATTATTAGACCCCTCACTGATTTTGTAAGTTTGTCCAATGACAAAGAAATGAAAAGTCTCAGAACAGTATCATTTCAATGGTAGGTTTATTTTAACAGTGGCAGATAGCACATCAAAAGGAAAATCGATAAAATAACCTTAAATAAAAGATAGCAACTGATTTGCATTTCATTAAGTGAAATGAGTTTTTAAACCCCTACCAACCATTAAGAGTTCTGGCTTCCACACAGTGGTTAGACACTTCTACTCAATTAGTCACCCTCATTAAGGACACCTGTCTTAACTAGTCACCTGTATAAAAGACACCTGTCCACAGAATCAATCAATCAAGCAGACTCCAAACTCTCCAACATGGGAAAGACAAAAGAGCTGTCCAAGGATGTCAGAGACAAAATTGTAGACCTGCACAAGGCTGGAATGGGCTACAAAACCATTAGCAAGAAGCTGGGAGAGAAGGTGACAACTGTTGGTGCAATTGTTCGAAAATGGAAGGAGCACAAAATGGCCATCAATCAACCTCGCTCTAGGGCTCCACGCAAGATCTCACCTCGTGGGGTGTCAATGGTTCTGAGAAAGGTGAAAAAGCATCCTAGAACTACATGGGAGGAGTTAGTGAATGACCTCAAATTAGCAGGGACCACAGTCACCAAGAAAACCATTGGAAACACATTACACCGCAATGGATTAAAATCCTGCAGGGCTCGCAAGGTCCCCCTGCTCAAGAAGGCACATGTGCAGGCCCGTCTGAAGTTTGCCAATGAACACCTGAATGATTCTGTGAGTGACTGGGAGAAGGTGCTGTGGTCTGATGAGACCAAAATAGAGCTCTTTGGCATTAACTCAACTCGCTGTGTTTGGAGGAATAAAAATGCTGCCTATGACCCCCAAAACACCGTCCCCACCGTCAAGCATGGGGGTGGAAACATTTTGCTTTGGGGGTGTTTTTCTGCTAAGGGCACAGGACAACTTAATCGCATTAACGGGAAAATGGACGGAGCCATGTATCGTGAAATCCTGAACGACAACCTCCTTCCCTCTGCCAGGAAACTGAAAATGGGTCGTGGATGGGTGTTCCAGCCAGCACGACAATGACCCAAAACATACAGCAAAAGCAACAAAGGAGTGGCTCAAGAAGAAGCACATTAAGGTCATGGAGTGGCCCAGTCAGTCTCCGGACCTTAATCCTATAGAAAACCTATGGAGGGAGCTCAAGCTCAGAGTTGCACAGAGACAGCCTCGAAACCTTAGGGATTTAGAGATGATCTGCAAAGAGGAGTGGACCAACATTCCTCCTAAAATGTGTGCAAACTTGGTCATCAATTACAAGAAACGTTTGAGCTCTGTGCTTGCAAATATGGGTTTTTCCACTAAGTATTAAAGAGAATCTGTATTGTTAAAATCGCACAAAAGTAAACATACCAGTGCGTTAGGGGACATCTCCTATTACCCTCTGTCACAATTTCGCCGCTCCTCGTCGCATTAAAAGTGGTTAAAACCAGTTTTAAAAAGTTTGTTTATAAACAAACAAAATGGCCACCAAAACAGGAACAGTAGGTTGATGTACAGTATGTCCACACATAGAAAATACATTCATACACAAGCAGGCTGTATACACTCTTCCTTTTGAATCTCAAGAGATCATTTGTGTGCTTCTTTCCCCCTGCAGCTATCTTCCACTGAAGTGTCAGGCTGTTTCTTCCTGCAGAGTGCAGACAGCTCTGCCTGTATGTAATTCCTCAGTATGTGAAAGCCCAGCCAGCTCAGAGGAGGATTTATCCAGCTTGTAAAAGATAAGAGAGAAGAGAGAAGCTGCCCTAATCTAAATAATACACAGGCAGTGTGCATACAGGAACCTGGAGGGGGGAGATGCATCACAGAACCACAACACTGAAGAACTTGGCAGCCTTCCAGACACAGGCTGACAAGTCTGACAAGAGAGAGATAAGTTGATTTATTACAGAGATGGTGATAGTAGAACGTGCTGCAGTAAGCCAGAACACATTAGAATAGCTTTTGGAACTTGTAGGATGATAAAAAACAGGATGCAATTTTTGTTACGGAGTCTCTTTAAGTCTTTTATTGTTAGAGGGTTCAAAAACTTATTTCACTCAATGAAATGCAAATCAGTTGCAATCTTTTATGTAAGGTTATTTTTTCGATTTTCCTTTTGATGTGCTATCTGCCACTGTTAAAATAAATCTACCATTGAAATGATACTGTTCTGAGACTTTTCATTTCTTTGTCATTGGACAAACTTACATAGAGTTGGGCCGAACCTCCGATTTTAGGTTCGCGAACCTGGTTCGCGAACTTCCGCGGAAGGTTCGGTTCGCGTTAAAGTTCGCGAACCGCAATAGACTTCAATGGGGATGCGAACTTTGAAAAAAAAAATAATTATGCTGGCCACAAAAGTGATGGAAAAGATGTTTCAAGGGGTCTAACACCTGGAGGGGGGCATGGCGGAGTGGGATACATGCCAAAAGTCCCCGGGAAAAATCTGGATTTGATGCAAAGCAGCGTTTTAAGGGCAGAAATCACATTGAATGCTAAATGACAAGCCTAAAGTGCTTTCAAAAATCTTGCATGTGTATACATCAATCAGGTAGTGTAATTAAGGTACTGCTTCACACTGACACACCAAACTCACCGTGTAACGCACCGCAAACAGCTGTTTGTGTAGTGACGGCCGTGCTGGACTGGTGCGCACCATGGCGAGAGTGCAGGTTTTGGTGGCTTTACAGCCCATATGGTCGCCTGGCTGATGTAGCTGAATGACAGAACAGTGACTGTCCAGCTGATCAAATTTGGTCTGACCACAATGAGGCAACGACCTTATTATCGTGGGTGTGCCCCCCGAGACACTCATCTAGGCGCCGGTCATTGCTTCATTGTGATACGCAAGCCCCTTCACCACGGCAAGGTAATGATCACGAAGGGGAATGGGCGCATGTACATGCCTTTTCTTTTGTTGTTGCAGCTGCCCGAAGTGCAGCCAGAAAAATTAGGCAGTCATGTACACGCACCAGAAAAATTATTACAGCGGCCGCTGCTAGCAGCGGCCTAAAAAATTCAGCAATCCGCCTGGAGTTCCGGACCCTGTTGGTGGTGGCGGAGAAGGTAGTCAAGCGGCCTGCAGGCAGACATGCTGTGTGGAGGGACTGGGAGCGACTTAGTCTTCTTGGGGCAGGCCAGGCAGCCAGTCACACGGCGTGCAGGCAGAGATGCTGTGTGTGCGGGGACTGACTTAGTCTTGGGGCGGGCAGCAGCCCTCCGGGATCCATGCCTCATTCATTTTGATAAAGGTGAGGTACTTAACACTTTTGTGACTTAGGCGACTTCTCTTCTCTGTGACAATGCCTCCAGCTGCGCTGAAGGTCCTTTCTGACAGGACGCTTGCGGCAGGGCAGGAGAGAAGTCGGATGGCAAATTGGGACAGCTCTGGCCACAGGTCAAGCCTGCGCACCCAGTAGTTCAAGGGTTCCTCATCGCTGTTCACAGCAGTGTCTACATCCACACTTAAGGCCAGGTAGTCGGCTACCTGCCGTTCCAGGCGTTGGTGGAGGGTGGATCCGGAAGGGCTACGGCGAGGCGTTGGACTAAAGAACGTCCGCATGTCCGACATCACCATGAGATCGCTGGAGCGTCCTGTCTTTGACTGCGTGGACACGGAAGGAGGATTAGTGGCAGTGGTACCTTGCTGGCGTTGTGCCGTCACATCACCCTTAAAGGCATTGTAAAGCATAGTTGACAGCTGGTTCTGCATGTGCTGCATCCTATTCACCTTCCAGTGAGTTGGTAACAGGTCCGCCACTTTGCGCCTGTACCGAGGGTCTAGTAGTGTGGCCACCCAGTACAGGTCATTCCCCTTGAGGTTTTTTATACGGGGGTCCCTCAACAGGCAGGACAGCATAAAAGACGACATCTTCACAAAGTCGGATCCAGTACCCTCCATCTCCTCTTGCTCTTCCTCAGTGACGTCAGGTAAGTCAACCTCCTCCCCCCAGCCGCGAACAATACCACGGGAAGGTTGAGCAGCACAAGCCCCTTGCGATGCCTGCTGAGGTTGTTCTCCTGCCGCTGTCCCCTCCTCCTCCTCCTCCTCCCCCAAAGAAACACCTTGCTCATCATCCTCTGAGTCTGACTCGTCTTCTGCACACGACTTCTCTTCTTCCTCCTCCTCCCCCCTCTGTGCTGCCGCAGGTGTTGAGGAAACAGCTGGGTCTGATGAAAATTGGTCCCATGCCTGCTCCTGCCGTAACGGTTCCTGGTCACGCTCATTCACAGCTTCATCCGCCACTCTACGCACAGCACGCTCCAAGAAGTAAGCGTAGGGAATTAAGTCGCTGATGGTGCCCTCACTGCGGCTCACCAGGTTGGTCACCTCCTCAAACGGCCGCATGAGCCTGCATGCATTTTTCATCAGTGTCCAGTTGTCGGGCCAGAACATCCCCATCTTCCCAGACTGTTTCATTCTACTGTAGTTGTAGAGGTCACGGCTTTCTTCTGTTCTAGCAGGCGGGAGAACATGAGCAGGGTCGAGTTCCAGCGAGTCGGGCTATCGCAAATGAGGCGTCTCACCGGGATGTTGTTTTTGCGCTGAATTTCCGCAAAGCGTGCCATGGCTGTGTAAGACCGCCTCAAATGCCCACAGAACTTCCTGGCCTGCTTCAGGACATTCGCTAAGCCAGGATACTTTGCCACAAATCTTTGAACCACTAGATTCATGACATGTGCCATGCAGGGTATGTGTGTCAGCTTCCCCATATGGAAAGCGGCAAGCAGATTGCTGCCGTTGTCGCACACCATGTTGCCTATCTCCAGGTGGTGCGGGGTCAGCCACTCATCCACCTGTTTCTTAAGAGCAGCCAGGAGAGCTGCTCCAGTGTGACTCTCCGCTTTGAGACAAGACATGTCTAAGATGGCGTGACACCGTCTTACCTGGCATGCAGCATAGGCCCTGCGGAGCTGGGGCTGTGTAGCTGGAGAGGAGAACTGCCACTCAGCCAAGGAGGAGGAGGACAGCGAAGAGCATGTAGCAGGAGGAGAGGAGGTGGCAGGAGGCCTGCCTGCAAGCCGTGGAGGTGTCACAATTTGGTCCGCTGCGCCCTGCTTGCCATCGTTCACCACCAGGTTCACCCAATGGGCTGTGTAGGTAATGTAGCGGCCCTGCCCGTGCTTGGCAGACCAGGCATCCGTGGTCAGGTGTACCCTTGACCCAACGCTCTTCGCAAGAGATGACACCACTTGCCTTTCAACTTCACGGTGCAGTTGGGGTATGGCCTTTCTCGAAAAATAAGTGCGGCCTGGCATCTTCCACTGCGGTGTTCCGATGGCCACAAATTTACGGAAGGCCTCAGAGTCCACCAGCCGGTATGGTAACAGCTGCCGAGCTAACAGTTCCGCCACACCAGCTGTCAGACGCCGGGCAAGGGGGTGACTGGCCGAAATTGGCTTCTTCCGCTCAAACATTTCCTTCACGGACACCTGACTGCTGCTGTGGGCAGAGGAGCAGGAACCGCTCAAGGGCAGAGGCGGAGTGGAGGAGGGTGCCTGTGAAGGTGGAAGGGAGAAAGCGGCAGAAGCAGATAATGCACCTGATGGAGGAGGAAGAGGAGAAGGAGGGTGGCTTTGCTTTTGTGTGCTGCTGCTGCTTTTGCCATCCCATTGCTGTTTGTGCCTTTTCTCCAGGTGCCTTCGTAAGGCACTTGTCCCTACGTGAGTGTTGGCCTTTCCACGGCTCAATTTTTGTTGGCAGAGCGAACAGATGGCTTTGGTCCGATCTGAGGCACACACATTAAAAAATTTCCACACCGCTGAGCCACCCTGGGATGTGGGCACTATGGGGACCTCAGCAGCTGATGCTGAAGGGCAAGTTGGCTGGCTGTACATAGGTGGCGATACATGGTGCCGGACTCTGCCACCAGCTGTTTCTGACGAAGAGCTGCCCCAGCTTCTTTCAGCAACTTCTCTCCTCCTACTACTCTCTGACTCCCCCTCTGAACTGTCCCCCTCTTCATCTCCTCTATTGGGAACATACAGAGGATCCCTATTACCGTCATCATCGTAGTCATCCTGCCCAGCTTCGCTTGCCTCAGACAAATCCAAACTTGCACCATCAGTAGGTCCTTCATCCTCCTGACACGTTACATCCATAGTGTTGCCGGGTAACTCAGACATATGAGCTGGTAAAAATTCATCTGGCTGTAACAACAATGGCTGTGCATCAGTGATTTCACCACTAAATAATTCTTGCGATGAAGTGGTGCTAGTAGTAGCGCTGGTGGCTGAGCAAGATGAGGTGTTCTGTGTCGCTAAATACTCAACCACGTCCGACAATCTTGGGAGGTGATGGGACGTGCCTTCTTCCGAGCACTGTACTGTGGGCCAGGTCCACACGAAATTACATTTACACGACCTCGCGCAGACCTGCCGGGTGGCCTTCCTCTGGCTCTGGCACTACCTCTTCCTCTACTTGTTTTGTCCATATCGGGTATGCAGGTATACAGTGGCGGGTTCACTGAACAGGTATGCAGTGGCAGGTTCACTGAACACAACAGGTATGCAGTGGCAGGTTCACTGAACACAACAGGTATGCAGTGGCGGGTTCACTGAACAGGTATACAGTGGCGGGTCCACTGAACAGAACAGGTATGCAGTGGCGGGTTCACTAAACAGAACAGGTATACAGTGGCGGGTTCACTAAACAGAACAGGTATACAGTGGCGGGTTCACAGAACAGGTATGCAGTGGCAGGTTCACTGAACACAACAGGTATGCAGTGGCGGGTTCACTGAACAGGTATACAGTGGCGGGTCCACTGAACAGAACAGGTATGCAGTGGCGGGTTCACTGAACAGGTATACAGTGGCGGGTCCACTGAACAGAACAGGTATGCAGTGGCGGGTGCACTGAACAGAACAGGTATGCAGTGGCGGGTTCACTAAACAGAACAGGTATACAGTGGCGGGTTCACAGAACAGGTATGCAGTGGCAGGTTCACTGAACACAACAGGTAGGCAGTGGCAGGTTCACTGAACACAACAGGTATGCAGTGGCGGGTTCACTGAACAGGTATACAGTGGCGGGTCCACTGAACAGAACAGGTATGCAGTGGCGGGTTCACTAAACAGAACAGGTATACAGTGGCCGGTTCACTAAAAAGAACAGGTATACAGTGGCGGGTTCACAGAACAGGTATGCAGTGGCAGGTTCACTGAACACAACAGGTATGCAGTGGTGGGTTCACTGAACAGGTATACAGTGGCGGGTCCACTGAACAGAACAGGTATGCAGTGGCGGGTTCACTGAACAGGTATACAGTGGCGGGTCCACTGAACAGAACAGGTATGCAGTGGCGGGTCCACTGAACAGAACAGGTATGCAGTGGTGGGTTCACTAAACAGAACAGGTATACAGTGGCGGGTTCACAGAACAGGTATGCAGTGGCAGGTTCACTGAACACAACATGTATGCAGTGGCGGGTTCACTGAACAGGTATACAGTGGCGGGTTCACTAAACAGAACAGGTATACAGTGGCGGGTTCACAGAACAGGTATGCAGTGGCAGGTTCACTGAACACAACAGGTATGCAGTGGTGGGTTCACTGAACAGGTATACAGTGGCGGGTCCACTGAACAGAACAGGTATGCAGTGGCGGGTTCACTGAACAGGTATACAGTGGCGGGTCCACTGAACAGAACAGGTATGCAGTGGCGGGTCCACTGAACAGAACAGGTATGCAGTGGCGGGTTCACTAAACAGAACAGGTATACAGTGGCGGGTTCACAGAACAGGTATGCAGTGGCAGGTTCACTGAACACAACAGGTATGCAGTGGCAGGTTCACTGAACACAACAGGTATGCAGTGGCGGGTTCACTGAACAGGTATACAGTGGCGGGGCCACTGAACAGAACAGGTATGCAGTGGCGGGTTCACTAAACAGAACAGGTATACAGTGGCGGGTTCACAGAACAGGTATGCAGTGCCAGGTTCACTGAACACAACAGGTATGCAGTGGCAGGTTCACTGAACACAACAGGTATGCAGTGGCGGGTTCACTGAACAGGTATACAGTGGCGGGTCCACTGAACAGAACAAGTATGCAGTGGCGGGTTCACTAAACAGAACAGGTATACAGTGGCGGGTTCACTAAACAGAACAGGTATACAGTGGCGGGTTCACAGAACAGGTATGCAGTGGCAGGTTCACTGAACAGGTATACAGTGGCGGGTCCACTGAACAGAACAGGTATGCAGTGGCGGGTCCACTGAACAGAACAGGTATGCAGTGGTGGGTTCACTAAACAGAACAGGTATACAGTGGCGGGTTCACAGAACAGGTATGCAGTGGCAGGTTCACTGAACACAACAGGTATGCAGTGGTGGGTTCACTGAACAGGTATACAGTGGCGGGTCCACTGAACAGAACAGGTATGCAGTGGCGGGTTCACTGAACAGGTATACAGTGGCGGGTCCACTGAACAGAACAGGTATGCAGTGGCGGGTCCACTGAACAGAACAGGTATGCAGTGGTGGGTTCACTAAACAGAACAGGTATACAGTGGCGGGTTCACAGAACAGGTATGCAGTGGCAGGTTCACTGAACACAACATGTATGCAGTGGCGGGTTCACTGAACAGGTATACAGTGGCGGGTTCACTAAACAGAACAGGTATACAGTGGCGGGTTCACAGAACAGGTATGCAGTGGCAGGTTCACTGAACACAACAGGTATGCAGTGGTGGGTTCACTGAACAGGTATACAGTGGCGGGTCCACTGAACAGAACAGGTATGCAGTGGCGGGTTCACTGAACAGGTATACAGTGGCGGGTCCACTGAACAGAACAGGTATGCAGTGGCGGGTCCACTGAACAGAACAGGTATGCAGTGGCGGGTTCACTAAACAGAACAGGTATACAGTGGCGGGTTCACAGAACAGGTATGCAGTGGCAGGTTCACTGAACACAACAGGTATGCAGTGGCAGGTTCACTGAACACAACAGGTATGCAGTGGCGGGTTCACTGAACAGGTATACAGTGGCGGGGCCACTGAACAGAACAGGTATGCAGTGGCGGGTTCACTAAACAGAACAGGTATACAGTGGCGGGTTCACAGAACAGGTATGCAGTGCCAGGTTCACTGAACACAACAGGTATGCAGTGGCAGGTTCACTGAACACAACAGGTATGCAGTGGCGGGTTCACTGAACAGGTATACAGTGGCGGGTCCACTGAACAGAACAAGTATGCAGTGGCGGGTTCACTAAACAGAACAGGTATACAGTGGCGGGTTCACTAAACAGAACAGGTATACAGTGGCGGGTTCACAGAACAGGTATGCAGTGGCAGGTTCACTGAACACAACAGGTATGCAGTGGCGGGTTCACTGAACAGGTATACAGTGGCAGGTCCACTGAACAGAACAGGTATGCAGTGGCGGGTTCACTGAACAGGTATACAGTGGCGGGTCCACTGAACACAACAGGTATGCAGTGGCGGGTCCACTGAACAGAACAGGTATGCAGTGGCGGGTTCACTAAACAGAACAGGTATACAGTGGCGGGTTCACAGAACAGGTATGCAGTGGCAGGTTCACTGAACACAACAGGTATGCAGTGGCGGGTTCACTGAACAGGTATACAGTGGCGGGTTCACTAAACAGAACAGGTATACTGTGGTGGGTTCACAGAACAGGTATGCAGTGGCAGGTTCACTGAACACAACAGGTATGCAGTGGCGGGTTCACTGAACAGGTATACAGTGGCGGGTTCACTAAACAGAACAGGTATACAGTGGCGGGTTCACAGAACAGGTATGCAGTGGCAGGTTCACTGAACACAACAGGTATGCAGTGGCGGGTTCACTGAACAGGTATACAGTGGCGGGTCCACTGAACAGAACAGGTATGCAGTGGCGGGTTCACTGAACAGGTATACAGTGGCGGGTCCACTGAACAGAACAGGTATGCAGTGGCGGGTTCACTAAACAGAACAGGTATACAGTGGCGGGTTCACAGAACAGGTATGCAGTGGCAGGTTCACTGAACACAACAGGTATGCAGTGGCAGGTTCACTGAACACAACAGGTATGCAGTGGTGGGTTCAATGAACAGGTATACAGTGGCGGGTCCACTGAACAGAACAGGTATGCAGTGGCAGGTTCACTGAACAGGTATGCAGTGGTGGGTTCACAGCACAGGTATGCAGTGGTGGGTTCAATGAACAGGTATACAGTGGCGGGTCCACTGAACAGAACAGGTATGCAGTGGCAGGTTCACTGAACAGGTATGCAGTGGTGGGTTCACAGCACAGGTATGCAGTGGTGGGTTCACAGAACAGGTATGCAGTGGTGGGTTCACAGCACAGGTATGCAGTGGTGGGTTCAATGAACAGGTATACAGTGGCGGGTCCACTGAACAGAACAGGTATGCAGTGGCAGGTTCACTGAACAGGTATGCAGTGGTGGGTTCACAGCACAGGTATGCAGTGGTGGGTTCACAGAACAGGTATGCAGTGGTGGGTTCACAGCACAGGTATGCAGTGGTGGGTTCAATGAACAGGTATACAGTGGCGGGTCCACTGAACAGAACAGGTATGCAGTGGCAGGTTCACTGAACAGGTATGCAGTGGTGGGTTCACAGCACAGGTATGCAGTGGTGGGTTCACTGAACAGGTATGCAGTGGTGGGTTCACAGAACAGGTATGCAGTGGTGGGTTCACAGCACAGGTATGCAGTGGTGGGTTCAATGAACAGGTATACAGTGGCGGGTCCACTGAACAGAACAGGTATGCAGTGGCAGGTTCACTGAACAGGTATGCAGTGGTGGGTTCACAGCACAGGTATGCAGTGGTGGGTTCACTGAACAGGTATGCAGTGGTGGATTCACAGCACAGGTATGCAGTGGTGGGTTCACAGCACAGGTATGCAGTGGTGGGTTCACAGCACAGGTATGCAGTGGTGGGTTCACAGCACAGGTATGCAGTGGTGGGTTCACAGAACAGGTATGCAGCCAGACAGGAACAAGTTAAGCCTAACTAATCTTTCCCTGAGAGATAGTCTGCAGCAGCTCGCCCTACTCTCACTAACGCAGGCAGCACACGAGTGACCGTAATGGCCGCCGCTGCCTGCCTTATATAAGGGGGGGTGGGGCTCCAGGGGCTAGTGTAGCCTAATTGGCTACACTGGGCCTGCTGACTGTGATGTAGAGGGTCAAAGTTGACCCTCCATGTGCATTATGGGGCGAACCGAACTTCCCCAAAGGTTCGCCTGCGGGACGCGAACGCGAACCACTGAAGTTCGCATGGAACCGTTCGCAGGCGAACCGTTCGGCCCAATCAGTGAGGGGTCAAATAATTATTTCCTCCACTGTATATATATATATATATATATATATATATATATATATATATATATGTTTTTTTTCATTCTGCAAAAACAGCAATATTGTTTTTACGAATTGTTTTTATGCATTTTTATTTAGAACTGAAATCTGTTCCTGGATTGGGCCTTGGCATGTGCTGCAGCTTTGCTGACAGGTCCGCATTAATATGCTCCCATTTCCCGCCTTTTTTTAAGTCTGGTTAAAATTGCGCGGAAATATCCGCTGCGCGGCCGGGCCTCCCCCGTCCCCCCGCGCTCCGCAGCCGCGGGTGATTGATTTTAATGCTTCAAAGATTTTTTTCCATTGCACAGAAAAGAGCCCAAAAATATCTGCTTCAACAGTTCAAGAATCTCTGAAAAGCTGTCTAAAAAACAAAGTTCAAACTGGGACAAATAGAGAAGTTTTCCCCCCGCCCCCCGTTACTTTCTAACATCTTCCTGAGCGCTGGCGCTGCGCAGGGAGGGGGGAGGGGGGGTTGTATGGATACTGTACAGCGATGCTTTTGCATTTTGGCCTCTTGCCTTCTAACTGTTTTATTGTCTATGTTGGCTGAACTTGCAGCTCTGCGACTGTTGCCAAGAAAGGGAGCGAAGTGGGAGGGTGGGGGCCGCAAGTCAGGTCCTTTAAGGATACAGCGAGTGAAGCCAGTTCTCTGTTGGCCACGTACAGCGAGCGCGCTGAAACGAATCTCCATGGAGCTGCTGCAGCCTTTTCCTTCCTGTTATTTTCGAACTCTTGCTCAGAGGGCCAAGCAAACAATATTCTCACCGCCTCCCCCCCCAAAAAAGAACAAAAAAGAATAATAATGATAATGTAAAATGTAAAAGTTGTGTGTGCAAAGCTGAATTCTTTTTTTTTTATAAAGTATGTGTTTGTTATATAAGATTGTATAATTCAGAGTACGAGCGGTGTGGGACCGCCAGAAATGTACAGACGGGGATATTGGGAAATTATAAAACATAAAGTGAATATCTAAGAATTTAAAGAGTAACTTTCTTTAAAAAAATTGACAGAAAATCGGAATGGGGCTGTATGAGTGCCATTGTAGCCTAGAGTTATCAACAGTTATCTTTCCCATGCAATCTGCAACCTGTGAGGCCTAGTTCACACTATCGCAAGCGCGAAGTGCGTTTGTGAAGCAATTACCAGCGTTTTTTTATTTTTGTGCAATTTGCGGTTATGCAAGTTGTTTTGTATGCTTTTTTGTTTTGACTTTTAAAGCAAATTTGCCAGGAAAAACGCTCACAAAATCATTGCTTAACCATTTAAGTACCAGCGGTCTCTGCCCCCTTAAGGACGATAGACCGCTGGTACAGAAACGATGGAATCCCGACGGATAACGACGAATCGTTGCACATACCCGCCGTCACCGCCGCACGTCAGGAACCTGGGCAGAGTTCCTGTGAGCCGGTCAGGAGCTGCTTTTATTGGCTCCTGACCCGGCCTGCCTATCAATGTAAGCCAATGGGAGTTGCTAATGCTTACATTGAAAGACAGGGCCAGGAGCCAATGAAATCAGCTCCTGACCCACTCACATGGTTCTGTTGTCATAGAGACAGGCAGAGCCAGTGAGCTACGGCGAGAGACGGCGGGGAATAAGCGGTGAGATCGGCGGGAGCGTCGGAAACGGCGGATGCACGCAGCGACAGCTGACTGAAATCTACGCCCTGCCAGCCAGGTAACCACCAAAACAGGGCGTAGATTTCAATCAGCTCAGTCCTAAAGTAGTTAAAGTGCTTTTAAAGCGATTTGCGATTTTTTTTCCTATACCTTGCATTGAAGTGCAATCGCCCATACAATGGCGCAGAACTTGTTTTACTTACCTGGGGCTCTTCCAGTCCTCTAGAGGTCATGTGTGTCCCTTGTTGGAGCTCTGGTCTTCTCTCGGTCCTGCTGGCAGAGTCTGCAGTATCGCGACCCCCTATGGGTCAGTGTCTTCTGCACATGCGTGAGCTTGCACCCACGTCACCCAAAACGTACTGCACCTGTACTGAGGTACTCTACTGCATGAGAGCCCTTTCACACTGGGGCGGTGCGGTGCGTCATATTGCCACACTGCTACCGCAGCCTAATGTATCCCTATGGGGAAGCTCATACTTCCCACGTTGCGGTGCTCTGCGCCGGAAGTCCCTAAGCTAACGCTAGCGCAGAACTGCATTACCGTAAGGGATCCGCGGCGATCTGTGTCAGCTCGGAGGTCATGTTAGTTTATGGCGACACGGGTTTTTTAAACAAGTAGTCGTCGTGGTGTGCATGCGTGAAACCGTATTTTTGCAATATGCTTCCGTGCACTTTTGCATACCCCGAAGCAGGAAGTGACCGCAAGCACGCCTCACTTCCTGCTTGGCTGGCTGTCAGACAGGGAACACCATGTACTGACGCGGTGTTTCCTGAAGGCCTGTTTCTGGCGGTGCGGCGAGCGTGACGTTGCCACCAGTTTGCAGTGTAAAACCTTCCTGAAAGGCATATTATTGATAAAGTGTGAAAATATCACTAGAAGAAAACTTGGAGAAAAAGTGAATTGGATCGGGCCCACTGTGGAATGGGAATGTTTTAGATTAAAGGATGATTGAAGTGAGAGTGATATGGAGGCTGCCATATTAATTATTTCCTTTTAGGCTGGTTTCACAGTGGGACGTTAGAGGCGCACGTTAGAGCAGCCTGTAACGCACCCCACCGCACAGCAATGAAAAATCAATGGGCTGTTCACAGTGCCCACGTTGCGTTACTCAGTAACGCTGCGGCATAACAGAACGTACTGCATGCAGTACTTTATAAGCCGCAGAGCCGCGTTAGAGTGCTTGCACATGCGCTGTAATGTTGGGGAGGAGCGGAGAGCGGCCAAGCACATGGCTAATTAATATTCACTACACTCAGTGACGTGCAGTGTCTACTTCCTGGAGCGGCCGCTCTGTGCGGTGATTGGCCGGGCGGGACCACGTGATGCCGTATGCGTCCAAGAGTGCGCATCACGGCATCACGGACGCCAGAGTGAGCTGCACAACGCGGCTCACTCTGACGTCCACATTAGAGAGCACCAGGCGTTGCATTAGGGGCACGTTATGTGACCATAACGTCCCCTAAAACGCAACGTCCTGGTGTGAAACCAGCCTCAGGCAATACCAGTGCGTACGAGAGGAATCGGCGAAGGATACAGCCTGTATGGCTTATCCTGCTCCTGCACAAATTCCCATCGATGTTAAAGGGGCACTATGGCGAAAAATTGTAAAATATGTGCAAACAAACAAATAAGAAGTCGTTTTTTTCCAGAGTAAAATGAGCCATAAATTACTTTTTTTCCTATGTTGCTGTCACTTACAGTAGGGAGTAGAAATCTGACAGAAGCGACAGGTTTTGGACTAGTTCATCTCTTCATGGGCGGATTCTCAGGGATTTATTTATTTTCAAAAGCACTTAGTGAGTGGCAGTTGCTCTGTCCAACTGCCAAAATACTGTGTAGCGAGCAGGGAAGCTGGCCAGCGTCATTGTTTAAATCCTTTTTAGAGATATATAGTTATAAAGAATAAAAGCCTTGCTGAGAATCCCCTATGATGAGACGGACTACTCCAAAACCTGTCGCTTCTGTCAGATTTCTACTATCTACTGTAAGTGACAGCAACATAGGAGAAAAGTAATTTATGGCTCATTTTACTCTGGACGAAACGTACTTCTTATTTGTCTATGTTTGCATTTTAAATTTAACAATTTTTCACCATAGTGCCCCTTTAAATACTATTCCCCCTCCAGGCCACCATGGATAGTGGGGAATGAAATAATTCGGCTTCCAGCACTTGCTGGGGGCCGAATTATAGTGTTTTATAAGTAACTTCAGCTCTGTCTTCTGACGGCGCCGCAGTTACTCCCTGTGCACCCAAGTCTCCTGCGCTGGAATGAAAGTGTTCAATACCAGTTGCCTGGCTGTCCTGCTGATCCTCTGCCTCTAATACTTTTCACCATAAACCCTGAATAAGCATTTGCAAAATCCTGTGTTTCTGATATTATTCTCAGACCTGTCTAGATTAGCTGCATGCTTGTTTCTGGTGTTATTCAGACACCACTGCAGCCAAATAGATCAGCAGGGCTGCCGGGCAACTGGTAATATTTAATAGGAAATAAATATGGGAGCCGCCATATTCTTCTCACTTCAGTTGTCCTTCAAATTCCAATTTTAATAAAAAAGCAACCCCTCCAGTGCAGCTGTACACATTTGCAAACATTGACATATGGAAATTTCTGGGGCATTTTGTGAAATCTGAAATGGAAAGGTAAATGTGAATGACATTAGAGCGGATCTGAACTCAGTACTTCCTCTCTGCTCTAAAAGATACACAACAGCATAATAACCAAAATAAACAAAACAAAAAACCTGTCTTTCTTACAGCTGATACAAATCCTAAAATAAATCTGCAGTGTTTCTACTTCCTGATTCACGGAAGCAGACATATTGTTAACTTCCTGTGCTTTCAAATGGGCTTATCTGCCATCTCTTCCATAGGCAGTCATGCGTCACAGGGGAGATATCAGATTACAGCTTGTGATAAGACACAAATGGGGGGGATAAACAGGCTAAACTCTCTAAATACATACAGGATGCATTTCTCTATGTATTTCTTCAGTCCTGTGCAAGAGTTCAGGTCCACTTTAAATAGGTAGGAGAGTTTTGCAGCACCCTCTATAGAGTTTTGTAAGAAGCGTGGAGGTCCCCTTTAGAAGAGAAAACCATCTGTTTAGGAGGAAGCCCAGGAATAGAAGTCTTGGGCTAATTATTACAGAAAGGTGTGCGCTGTGAAATGAAATAAGCATGAAACTCATCACCCATATTATAGGGCAGCTGTTCCCAACCTAAGGCCCGCGGAAGTGTCCCGAGGGGGAGGATTGAGGATTGTGTCATACTATGTCATAGGTTTACACAGCGTATTCACGTTCTCCGCAGTAGCGCTGTGATAGTCTGAGAACCTTGTGCATTGGTTGCTGCAGGAACCCCCCTCCAATAGGAATCAACCTTATTTCTATTGGAGGGAGGTTCCTGCAGTAACCAATGGGCGAGAGTCTCTAACTATCACAGTGCTACAACAGAGAACCCGAGTACGCTGTGTAAATCTATGACACAGTCCCCGATCCTCCTCCTCAGCACGGATTCTTGCTTCTGCTCTCCTCACATGCTCCGGCTATCCTCTCCTAGATGCTTTGCCACTGCTTAAGCCTCTCATCTCAGGGGACACTGTATCATCAGCACACCCTACCAGCCGGTCAAGCTGTAAAAAACTTTGCTCCACGCTGACCTTCACCCGCGGCTAGTCTGACCCTCACCCACGGCTAGGCCGTGGCAACTAATTGAGTCCCCGGCCTCTGCTGAATAGTAGGCCTCAACTCCCCGCAGCTCACACAGCACTTGTGCTGGGTGGGGGGATCACCCAGAGAGCCTCTACATATACACCCAGGTACCCCAGAAAATGGGCATCAAAAGGTGAGTTACAACAGTTCTTGGTTTGATCTTTCCTTTACATGCTACCGTAATTAAAACCCACACATTTGATATGCCCATTTGTCCCGGTTATTGCAGCATTTAAAATTCTACCCTAGTACAATGTATGGCGCCAATATTTTATTTAGAAATAAAGGTGCATTTTTTTCAGTTTTGCGTCCATCCCTAATTACAAGCTCATAATTTGTAAAGTAACAGTAATATACCCCCTTGACATACATATTAGAAAGTTCAATCCCTAAGGTAATTATGTACGGTATGTATTTTTTTTTATTGTAATTTTTTTTTTTTTTACAAAATTTTTTGGGGGCAACTATTGGGGAGTCTGGGAGGTAAGATCTTAATTTAAAAAGTAAAAATAGTTTTTTTTTATAAAAAAAAATGTTTTTGGATGTAATTTTACTATTTGGCCACAAGATGTCCTCGTGCATACCTTCCCTATGCATAGTATTACTACGCAAAGAGGAAGTAATGCACGGACGTGTAATTATCGGCTTTAGTGAATGAAGGCGCCATCTCATAGACGAATAAGAGTAATAAGAGTTTGTGAATAAGTGAATAAGGCCTCAATGTTAAGTATAGGAAAGTGAAAATCGGAATGAAAAGCGCTAGATCAGAGCGATATTCCAAGCGTTTTTTTGTTACAAAACCAGTACACTTGCAGCTCTACTGTCCATAAAAGAAAAAATGCTACACAAAAACGCTTCAAAAATTCGCTAGATATAAATAGAAAATCACCAGGCACATGCCTAAAATTGCTTAAAAAAATCTCTTCTAAAAGCGCTGAGCGTTTGCAATTACACTAGCGCTTTTAGGTGTGCACCGGCCCTTAGTTTGCTCAAGTGCAGAGATGTGAACAACTGTATGGCCAACGAATTCACATGCAGGATTACTGTGCAATGCAATGGACACAGTGTGAATGCATCCTTGCACTAGCCAGAAAACGCTGAACAAATACCATACTTGCATTTGTGATATTTTATCATCTCAAGGTTAGAGAAAAAACTTCTAACAATTCTATGCTTTTGCACCAAGCATGTTGTTTGCATTGTTAGAGGGGTGAAAAACTTACTTAGAAACAAGAAAATAAGTTTGAAGCGCTCTGAATTTGCCGGGCAGTCTCCTACTCTGTACAGCAAGAATTGCCATATAACAGCAATAACATATTGAATTGAAATGTGGACTCAAAATACTAAATTCTCTAGGAGGGAAATATATATATATCATATTTCTATTATCGTAGTTCATCATAGTTTATCATAGTTCTATTTTGTACTTGATATTTTTCCCCCCTGTTTCGTGCACAATCCCACAGTTTTTAAAATGTAAATAAAATGGTTAAAAAAACAAGGAATTTCTTTTCCCACACTTTCAAACTAGGTTCACAGTAGGATGTTGCGTTGTAAAGTCGCAACACAACATTACTACGCAACGCAACCAAAAAAAAAGTGGTAACTCACATTAATACTGCGTTACCATTGCACAAAGTAGCACTTGTTACAACTGATTGAGGCCTGGAACCCACTAGAAAGCGCAAATCGCAATTACTAGCGATTTGTGATAGCATTTGCAAGCGATTTTGGGACCGATTTTCCTGCTCCTATACAATTCATTGGAATGGAAATGCTCCCAAAATGCTGCATGTCCTGCGATTGCGATTTGCTTAATAGCAATCGCTGTAGTGGAATCTGTCCCATCCATTTACATTGGCAGAGCATTTAGGGAAAGCGCTAGCGATTTAAAGCGCTCCCTAACGGTAAAAGAAAAACCCCGCTCTAGTGGGTTCCAAGCCTCAGCCATTTCTTAAAAGCATTAAGATTTGCATCAACTCAGTATTTTTTAGCATTTTATGGGCCACCCCTGGTGGTCATGGCATCCAGAGACATGAAAGGACGGTGACATTGTCTCAATCGCATGCTCTGCACATTTAGACTTTACTTCTTTTAGCTTGGAAATTTACTAGCTGCTGTATTCCATTGGCCAATTCTCAACCACAAATTTGCGTAAAATTAGCATAATATGAACATCAACTTAAACTGTATTGTAACTGTGAATATCCCAAATTATTTTTATTTTTTTTACAGCTATTTTTTTTTTTTACTTTTACAAAAACTGAATTTTTTTTAAACAAAAAAAAAATGCTTTTAACGCGTAATTCATTTCAAATAATATTCTACTAAATGCATAGAAATAAATCTGTCCCATCACTGAAGCTGTAATCAGACAGTCAGGCTTTGTTCATATCTAAAGTCGCAGTCGCTGAGACCAGCGTTTTGCGATTTTGTGAGTGATTTTTTTTTGCACCTCCCAGCACTTACCTGCGTGCTACGATTTTTTGTAAATCGTTTTTTCTAAGCGCTTTTGCAGAGTGATTTGTTTGTTCACTTCCTGACACAAGTCAGGAAGGGAACTCTTTGATCCGGAGAGAATAAATACAATGTATTTATTCTTAAAAGCACTGGGGAAATCGCTATACAAATCGCTTTTTCAAGCGTTTTGCAATTTCCCTATACCTTCCATTGAGGCAAATCGCCCTGAAAATGGTACAGGCAGCACTTTGATGAGCGGATCGGAAACTAACCGCTCAGATATGAACTCTCTCATAGGGAATCATTGCATAAGTGCTTTTAGGGCGATTTTGAAAATCACCGGCGCTTAAAAAAAAGACGAAAACGTCCTAGGTTTGATCAAACCGTAATGGTTGTATTTCATAAACCCTATCTGCAGCTATAATCTGTCTCTCTACAGGAAATAGCACTGATAATTGTGGAGTGGCGTCTGTCCATTTGCAGAGATCGCGTTGTCCAGTGTTCATATTTTGCATTCAATGATTTAATTTATTTGCTCAATCGCTGGCTTCACATCTGTGCTTTGTAAGAAAGTAATTATTAATAAGCAAATTTTTTTCATTTTTTAAAAAATATCTTTATTTAAAAATGCAACGTGTATATTGGAATAAACTTTTTTCTTAGTTTTTTTTAAATTATTGTTAAATTCTGATACTTCTGTAGGGAAGATGATATATTGAATTTCATTATTTTATTGATTGAGTTCTGCTGTAAAAAGAAAATGACAGAAGATGGTTCAGTCACTTTATAACAGAGTCATTGTGGCTTAAAAATCTTGACAGTCGTTTAGGGATTGTTCACACTATAAACGTTTTGAACTTTTTTTTATTCGCTAGTGTTTCTAAAAGCGCTGTAAGCGCACTTGTGTAATGACATCCAATGTGAGAGCGATACTTTTTTTTCCAATCGCAAACACGGGTCTTGCCCCATTTTCTGGGTGCTTCAATGCAAGGTATAGGAAACATTTGCAAATCGCTTTGAGCAGTGATTTTGTGAGCACTTTTCAGGCAAATTTGCTTTAACCACTTGAGGACCATAGTGGTAACCCCCCCTAAAGACCAGGCACATTTTCACTAAAATGGTCACTGCAGCTGTTAAGGCCAAGCCTGAGGGCCGCACAACACACGATGTTTATTTTTTTTACATAAATATTTACATCTTTATTTTCTTATTATTTTTCCTATTTATTTATATATTTTTTTTCTTCAAATCCCTCCCTCCCCCCAGCTGGCCACTCACGGCTATCGGCTGTCATAAGTTTCTGCCTATGAGAGCCAATCGCTCTCTTGTCCCCCAGGGGGACAGCCGTGTCACACGGCTGTCCCCAGTACAGCGCTGCTGCTGATCGCGGCGCTGTACATGTAAATAGACGGCTGTTTCGCCGTCTTTACAGTCTCCCGATCTGCAATGGCCGCTCGGAGACTGAAGGCGGGGCGGAGCTCCACCCCCCGAGCAGGAGATGCGCGTGCAGCCTGCGCGTGACCGCCTGCAAAACAGAGCCCCAGGACTTGACGCCAATCGGCGTTAGGTCAAAGAGTGCACTTCCTGTTTGTTTCTACGCACAAAATAGCAAATCGCCAAACAAAAACGCATACAAATCACTTGCAAAAATGCATATCGCACATAAAATGCCAGTAATCCAGTAATCTCCTCACAAAACCGCTCACAAAAGCGCTTAGCGCTTGCTATTTGTAGTGTGAACTAGGCCTCAGGGCCAGTGCACACCAAAAAGCACTAGCGCAATCGCAAACGCTCAGCGCTTTGATTTTCTAATCATGCCTAGCGATTTTTGGAGAGTTGTGGTGTAGCGTTTTTTATTTTTTTGTTACAGTAGCGCTGGAACTGAACTGTTTCTGTAACAAAAATGCTTGGAAAATTGCTCTGATCTAGTGCTTTTCAGAGCGATTTTCCACTTTCCTATACTTAACATTGAGGCTAAATCGCCTCAGAAGTGCTGCAGGACGCGCATCTGCGAGAAAATCACATCGCCCTGGTGTGATCTATCCCATTCAAATACAGTGGGATGCGAAAGTTTGGGCAACCTTGTTAACAGTCATGACTTTCCTGTATAAATCATTGGTTGTTATGATAAAAAATGTCAGTTAAATATATCATATAGGAGACACACACAGTGATATTTGAGAAGTGAAATGAAGTTTATTGGATTTACAGAAAGTGCACAATAATTGTTTAAACAAAATTAGGCAGGTGCATACATTTGGGCACCACAAAAAATGAAATAAAATCAATATTTAGTAGATCTTCCTTTTGCAGAAATTAGAGCCTCTAAACGCTTCCTGTAGGTTCCAATGATAGCCTGGATTCTGGTTGAAGGTATTTTGGACCATTCCTCTTTACAAAACATTTCTAGTTCATTCAGGTTTGATGGCTTCCGATAATGGACAGCTCTCTTTAACTCACACCACAGATTTTCAATTCATTCAAATATTCAGGTCTGGGGACTGAGATGGCCATTCCAAAACGTTGTACTTGTTCCTCTGCATGAATGCCTTAGTGGATTTTGAGCAGTGTTTAGGATTGTTGTCCTGTTGAAAAATCCAGCCCCGGCGCAGCTTCAGCTTTGTCACTGATTCCTGGACATTGGTCTCCAAAATTGCTGATACTGAGTGGAATCCATCCGTCCCTCAACTTTGACAAGATTCCCAGTCCCTGCACTGGACACACAGCCCCACAGCATGATGGAACCACCACCATATTTTACTGTAGGTCGCAGGTGTTTTTCTTGGAATGCTGTGTTGTTTTTTTCCTCCATGCATAATGCCCCTTGTTATGCCCAAATAAATCAATTTTAGTTTCATCCGTCCACAGCACCTTATTCCAAATGTAGCTGGCTTGTCCAAATGTGCTTTAGCATACCTCAAGCGGCTCTGTTTGTGCTGTGGGCGGAGAAAAGGCTTCCTCTGCATACAGCATCTCCTTGTGTAAAGTGCGCCGAATGATTGAACGTTGCACAGTGACTCCATCTGCAGCAAGATGATGTTGTAGGTCTTTGGTGCTGGTCTGTGGGTTGACTCTGACTGTTCTCACCATTCGTCGCTTCTGTTTATTTGAGATTTTTCTTGGTCTGCCACTTTGAGCCTTAACTTGAACTGTGCCTGTGGTCTTCCATTTCCTCAATATGTTCCTAACTGTGGAAACAGTCAGCTGAAATATCTGACACAGCTTTCTGTATCCTTCCCCTACACCATGATGATGAACAATCTTTGTCTTCAGGTCATTTGAGAGTTGTTTTGAGACCCCCATGTTGCTATTCTTCATAGAAAATCAAAAGAGGAGGGAAGCTTACAATTGACCCCCTTAAATACTCTTTCTCATAATTGGCTTCACCTATGTATGTAGGTCAGGGGTCACTGAGCTTGCCAAGCCAATTTAAGTTCCAACAATAAGTTCTAAAGGTTTTGGAATCAATAAAATGACAACAGTGCCCAAATTTATGCACTTGCCTAATTGTATTTAAACAATTATTGCGCACTTTCTGTAAATCCAATAAACTTCATTTCACTTCTCAAATATCACTGTGTGTCTCCTATATGATATATTTAACTGGCATTTTTTATCATAACAACCAATGATTTATACAGAAAAATCATGACTGTTAACAAGCTTGCCCAAACTTTCGCATCCCCACTGTATTTGAATGGGATGGATCACACCAGAGCGATGTGATTTTCTCCCAGATGCGCGTCCTGCAGCACTTCTGAGGCGATTCAGCCTCAATGTTAAGTATAGGAACATGGAAAATCGCTCTGAAAAGCGCTACATCAGAGCAAGCGTTGCCCAAACTTTTGCTTCCCACTGTACATTAGCAAAGCACTTTTCAAAGCGCTAACGTTTTTAAAAGCACTCAGAAGCGCTCTTGATGTGCACCAGCTAGTGTTGGGCGAACACCTAGATGTTCGGGTTTGCGAACGTTCGCCGAACATCGCCGCGATGTTCGGGTGTTCGCGCCGAACTCCGAACATAATGGAAGTCAATGGGGACCCGAACTTTCGTGCTTTGTAAAGCTTCCTTACATGCTACATACCCCAAATTTGCAGGGTATGTGCACCTTGGGAGTGGGTACGAGAGGAAAAAAAATATTTGAAAAAGAGCTTATAGTTTTTGAGAAAATTGATTGTAAAGTTTCAAAGGAAAAACTGTCTTTTAAATGCGGAAAATGTCATGTTTCTTTGCACAGGTAACATGCTTTTTGTCGCCATGCAGTCATAAATGTAATACGGAGAAGAGGTTCCAGGAAAAGGGACCGGTAACCGTAACGCTAACCCAGCAGCAGCACACGTGATGGAACAGGAGGAGGGCGGCGCAGGAGGAGAAGGCCACGCTTTGAGACACAACCCAGGCCTTGCATGAGGACAAGAAGCGTGCGGATAGCAATGCTTTTTGCCGCCATGCAGTCATAAATGTAATAAAGATGAGAGGTTCAATAAACAGGGACCGGAAACGCTAACCCAGCAGCAGCAGCACACGTGATGGAACAGGAGGAGGCGCAGGAGGAGAAGGCCACGCTTTTTGAGACACAGCATCCCAGGCCTTGCATGAGGACAAATAGCGTGCGGATATAGCAATGCTTTTTGCCGCCATGCAGTCATAAATGTAATAAAGATGAGAGGTTCAATAAACAGGGACCGGAAACGCTAACCCAGCAGCAGCAGCACACGTGAGGGAACAGGGGGAGCCGCAGGAGGAGAAGGCCACGCTTTTTGAGACACAACATCCCAGGCCTTGCATGAGGACAAATAGCGTGCGGATATAGCAATGCTTTTTGCCGCCATGCAGTCATAAATGTAATAAAGATGAGAGGTTCAATAAACAGGGACCGGAAACGCTAACCCAACAGCAGCAGCAGCAGCACACGTGAGGGAACAGGAGGAGGCGCAGGAGGAGAATGCCACGCTTTTTGAGACACAGCATCCCAGGCCTTGCATGAGGACAAATAGCGTGCGGATATAGCAATGCTTTTTGCCGCCATGCAGTCATAAATGTAATAAAGATGAGAGGTTCAATAAACAGGGACCGGAAACGCTAACCCAGCAGCAGCAGCAGCAGCACACGTGATGGAACAGGAGGAGGCGCAGGAGGAGAATGCCACGCTTTTTGAGACACAGCATCCCAGGCCTTGCATGAGGACAAATAGCGTGCGGATATAGCAATGCTTTTTGCCGCCATGCAGTCATAAATGTAATAAAGATGAGAGGTTCAATAAACAGGGACCGGAAACGCTAACCCAGCAGCAGCAGCACACGTGATGGAACAGGAGGAGGCGCAGGAGGAGAATGCCATGCTTTTTGAGACACAGCATCCCAGGCCTTGCATGAGGACAAATAGCGTGCGGATATAGCAATGCTTTTTGCCGCCATGCAGTCATAAATGTAATAAAGATGAGAGCTTCAATAAACAGGGACCGGAAACGCTAACCCAGCAGCAGCAGCAGCAGCACACGTGATGGAACAGGAGGAGGCGCAGGAGGAGAAGGCCACGCTTTTTGAGACACAACATCCCAGGCCTTGCATGAGGACAAATAGCGTGCGGATATAGCAATGCTTTTTGCCGCCATGCAGTCATAAATGTAATAAAGATGAGAGGTTCAATAAACAGGGACCGGAAACGCTAACCCAGCAGCAGCAGCACACGTGATGGAACAGGAGGAGGCGCAGGAGGAGAAGGCCACGCTTTTTGAGACACAGCATCCCAGGCCTTGCATGAGGACAAATAGCGTGCGGATATAGCAATGCTTTTTGCCGCCATGCAGTCATAAATGTAATAAAGATGAGAGGTTCAATAAACAGGGACCGGAAACGCTAACCCAGCAGCAGCAGCAGCAGCAGCACACGTGAGGGAACAGGAGGAGCCGCAGAAGGAGAAGGCCACGCTTTTTGAGACACAGCATCCCAGGCCTTGCATGAGGACAAATAGCGTGCGGATATAGCAATGCTTTTTGCCGCCATGCAGTCATAAATGTAATAAAGATGAGAGGTTCAATAAACAGGGACCGGAAACGCTAACCCAGGCCAGCAGCAGCACACGTGATGGAATAGGAGGAGGCGCAGGAGGAGAAGGCCACGCTTTTTGAGACACAGCATCCCAGGCCTTGCATGAGGACAAATAGCGTGCGGATATAGCAATGCTTTTTGCCGCCATGCAGTCATAAATGTAATAAAGATGAGAGCTTCAATAAACAGGGACCGGAAACGCTAACCCAGCAGCAGCAGCAGCAGCACACGTGATGGAACAGGAGGAGGCGCAGGAGGAGAAGGCCACGCTTTTTGAGACACAGCATCCCAGGCCTTGCATGAGGACAAATAGCGTACGGATATAGCAATGCTTTTTGCCGCCATGCAGTCATAAATGTAATAAAGATGAGAGGTTCAATAAACAGGGACCGGAAACGCTAACCCAGCAGCAGCAGCACACGTGATGGAACAGGAGGAGGCGCAGGAGGAGAAGGCCACGCTTTTTGAGACACAGCATCCCAGGCCTTGCATGAGGACAAATAGCGTACGGATATAGCAATGCTTTTTGCCGCCATGCAGTCATAAATGTAATAAAGATGAGAGGTTCAATAAACAGGGACCGGAAACGCTAACCCAGCAGCAGCAGCACACGTGATGGAACAGGAGGAGGCGCAGGAGGAGAATGCCACGCTTTTTGAGACACAGCATCCCAGGCCTTGCATGAGGACAAATAGCGTGCGGATATAGCAATGCTTTTTGCGCCATGCAGTCATAAATGTAATAAAGATGAGAGGTTCAATAAACAGGGACCGGAAACGCTAACCCAGCAGCAGCAGCACACGTGAGGGAACAGGAGGAGCCGCAGGAGGAGAAGGCCACGCTTTTTGAGACACAACATCCCAGGCCTTGCATGAGGACAAATAGCGTGCGGATATAGCAATGCTTTTTGCCGCCATGCAGTCATAAATGTAATAAAGATGAGAGGTTCAATAAACAGGGACCGGAAACGCTAACCCATCACAGATGGTCATTGTTCATGTTACTTGGTTGGGGTCCAGGAGTGTTGCGTAGTCGTTTCCAATCCAGGATTGATTCATTTTAATTGAGTCAGACGGTCTGCATTTTCTGTGGAGAGGCGGATACGCCGATCTGTGACGATGCCTCCGGCAGCACTGAAACAGCGTTCCGACATAACGCTGGCTGCCGGGCAAGCCAGCACCTCTATTGCGTACATTGCCAGTTCGTGCCAGGTGTCTAGCTTCGATACCCAATAGTTGAAGGATGCAGATGGATTGTTCAACACAGCTACGCCATCTGACATGTAGTCCTTGACCATCTTCTCCAGGCGATCGGTGTTGGAGGTGGATCTGCACGCTTGCTGTTCTGTGGGCTGCTGCTGCATGGGTGTCATAAAATTTTCCCACTCCAAGGACACTGCCGATACCATTCCCTTTTGGGCACTAGCTGCGGCTTGTGTTGTTTGCTGCCCTCCTGGTCGTCCTGGGTTTGCGGAAGTCAGTCTGTCGGCATACAACTGGCTAGAGGAGGGGGAGGATGTCAATCTCCTCTCTAAAGTCTCCACAAGGGCCTGCTGGTATTCTTCCATTTTGACCTGTCTGACTCTTTCTTCAAGCAGTTTTGGAATATTGTGTTTGTACCGTGGATCCAGAAGGGTATAAACCCAGTAATTGGTGTTGTCCAGAATGCGCACAATGCGTGGGTCGCGTTCAATGCAGTCTAGCATGAATTGAGCCATGTGTGCCAGAGTCCTGCCAGAATCCTCATCATCCTCTTGTGAGCGTTGTGATAGTTGTTGTGATGCATCATAGTCATCACCTTCTTCCTGGTCTGCTTCTGCTGACCATTCGCGCTGAATTGTGGAAGTCCAACGTGCACCGCTCTGGCCCTCGTCAGTGGTGGCAGGAAATTCCTGCTCCAACTCCAGCTGTTCCTCCTCCTCTTCTTCGTCATAGCGGCTGGGGCCAGCGTTTCCTGATGCGGATGGCCTGATGTTGGTACCATCACGCTGATCGTTTTCTCCTTCAGATTCCCCCAGTTGCATCATGACAGCTGTTTCCTTGATTTTCAACATTGACCTCTTCAGTAAACACAGCAGTGGTATGGTAATGCTGACTGAAGAGTTGTCACTGCTCACAAGCAACGTGGATTGCTCAAAATTTTGGAGGACTTGGCAGAGGTCCAACATGTTGGCCCAATCGGATCCACAGAAGCTTGGCAGCTGTCCGGATGCGCCTCGGTACTGCGCCGTCATGTACTGGACCACTGCACTCTTCTGCTCGCAAAAGCGGGCTAGCATGTGCAGCGTAGAATTCCAGTGCGTAGGGACATCACATAGCAAGCGATGGTGGGGGAGATTGAAGCGCTCCTGCATCTTGGCGAGTGCCCCCGAAGCAGTACTGGAATTTCTGCAATGTTTGGCCACTCGTCGCACCTTCAACAGAAGATCGGCCACGCCTGGGTATGTCCTCAGGAACCGCTGAACTACTAGGTTCATCACGTGCGCCAGGCAAGGGATGTGTGTCAGCTTAGCCAACCTTAAAGCGCGAATGAGATAACTCCCATTATCACACACAACCATGCCCAGTTTCAGGTCCAGCGGTGCCAGCCACAAATCCGTCTGTTCCTTTATTCCCCTCCAAATTTCCTCCCCTGTGTGCTGCTTATCCCCAAGGCAGATCAGCTTCAGCAACGCTTGCTGACGCATGCCAACAGCTGTGCTGCACTGCTTCCACGATCCTACTGCTGCTGGGTTAGCGTTTCCGGATGAGGTACAGCTTTGAGATGCGTTGGAGGAGAAGGAGTCAGAGAGGTAGGTGCTGCTGTTGTTATCCAGTGGGAGGGACGGCGGTACAGCTGTTTGCGGCGTGGGCAACACCCGCGCCGTAGCAGGTGAGGAATCGCTGCCAGGCTCCACAAGGTTCACCCAGTGCGCGGTAAGGGAGATGTATCGACCCTGGCCGAACGCACTCGTCCAGGTGTCAGTGGTGAGGTGAACCTTGCAGGCAACGGCATTCTTCAAGCTTCGGGTTATTTTGCTGACCACGTGCTCATGCAACTCAGGCACTGCAGAGCGCGCAAAGTGGTAGCGGCTGGGAACCACGTAACGTGGGATGGCCACTGACATCATGCCCTTGAAGCTGTTTGTCTCCACCACTCGATATGGCAGCATTTCGCAGGCCAGAAGCTTGGCTATGCTGGCTGTTACTGCCACGGCCCGGGGGTCATTTGCTGGCAATTTCCTCTTGCGATCAAACATCTCCGAGACAGACAACTGAATCGTAGGGCTGCACACTGAAGGGCTGTTGGTTGTTGTGTTTGATGAACACTGGGAGACCTCAAGAGCACTACTCCGGAAAGTGACAGTGTCAGCGTCGTCTGATGTTTGTGAATGTTGTTGTGAACCACACAATGGCTGGGCTACTGCTGCTGCTGAGGCGGGTCTGGTGGTGAGTCTGGTGACCCCAAGGGAGGCAGTGTTGCTGGTACCCTGTCCTGCCGCGTTTGCCCACAGAGTGGGATGTTTGGATAGCATGTGGCGGCTCATGCTGGTGGTCGAGAGTTTGTTAATACTTTTCCCCCTGCTCAGGCGGGTCTTGCACACCTTGCAAATCGCCATAGTACC
Source organism: Hyperolius riggenbachi (assembly GCF_040937935.1). Classification (NCBI taxonomy): domain Eukaryota; kingdom Metazoa; phylum Chordata; class Amphibia; order Anura; family Hyperoliidae; genus Hyperolius; species Hyperolius riggenbachi. The sequence continues at coordinate 493,014,254 of NC_090648.1, forward strand.
ATCCTCAGTGCAGTCTTCAAAGAAAGCCCAGACTTTGGAGCACCTGCCTTGCTGGCGATTTCTGTTTGCGCCTCTTTTGCCTCTCACTTGAACTTCCACGCTTGTGGTGCCTGAAATTGCGCGCCGCCTACCGTGTGGCACAAGGCGAACTCGTGCAGCAGTGGGTTCTTCAACAGACTCATCTGTGCTGCTGCTACGACGGCGATGTTCTCGTTCACAAACAAAATCTGGGTCTCTGTCCACATTGTCCATACCCTCCTCTTCCATCTCCTGAAACTCGTCATATGTCATTGTGGGGGGCCGCCGCCGTGGAGTAGAGCTCCCCAGAACAACCTCTGTGCAGCTCACTCCAACATCGTCTTCCAGATCTTGTCGGCCGACCTCCTGCAATTGCAACCCCTCCTGCCCAACTTGCTCTGGGATTTGGGTTTCCGAGTCCTCCTCGAACTCGCCTTGTATTTCAGTGCGCGTTGCATTTCCCACAGTTAATGGTTGTGAATCCGGGCACAACATTTCTGGCTGTTCCTCCATAGACCTTTGAAAGGTGGAAGTTTGTTGGGCTGGGAATAGCTCCTGCGAATACCCCATTGTGTCCTGAGGTAATTCATCGGACTGGTTATCTGGCAGTTGTGTGCGTGGTGTCGCTGCCGGTTGTGTCAGCTTTGTGCCCACTGGCTCCTTGTAACTGGCTGAGGACTCGGACCTCGTGCGTGATGTGCTGGTGCTGCTTAACCCACTGCTGGACGCTTGAGAGGTCATCCAAGTAATTATCTGGTCCTGTTCTTTTGGATTTGTGAGGGTTGTTGTCCTGGACAACATGGGCGGTATTGAGTGGGTTTTCTTGGGTGCGCCCCTGTGGCCTGTACGTGAACCGTCAGGGGAAACACCTCTTCCCTTGCCCCTCCCTCTTGCACCGGATTTCTTTCTCATTTCACTTATCCTTAAAGAGAACCTGTACTGAGTACAAATATTCAAAATAAACACATGAGGTAACTTCAAATGAACATTACATAGTTACCTTGCCATCAGTTCCTCTCAGAAGCTCACCATTTTCTTCTGACAATTATCCCTTCCAGTTCTGACAATATTTTGTCAGATCTGAAATATATCAGTTGCTGTCAGTAAAATATCAGTTGCTGTCAGTTATAGCTGAGTGGACAACTGATGTGACCGGTAATGTCAATGTTTCCCTATGGCTCAAGTGGGCGATGTTACAGTTTAACTGTGTGCTGACCAGAAAGCTGTTATGGGTAATGGCCATTTTCAAAATGGAGGACGGAAAATCCCCATGATCACAGTGAACAAACAGGATGTGGGACAGGAGAAAGACACTGAGGAGTAGACTACATGGAAGGTAAGTATGACTTGTGTATGCTTATTTTGACTTTTAATTTTCAGTTCAGGTTTTCTTTAAAGTACACGCTGACTGGCAGCAGTACAGTGGCAGTACAGAAATGCTATACAGTGGTGGGTGAGCGGTGTACCACTATTCCCAGCAGCGACACAGAGCACAATGCTTTACAGTGGCGGGTGAGCGGTGTACCACTATTCCCAGCAGCGACACAGAGCACAATGCTATACAGTGGCGGGTGAGCGGTGTACTACTGTTCACAGCAGACACAGAGTGGCAGTAAACACAATGCTATATAGTGTGGCTGAGCAAGGTACACAGAGTGGCAGTAAACACAATGCTATATAGTGTGGCTGAGCGAGCGGTGTACTACTATTCCCAGCAGACACAGAGTGGCAGTAAACACAATGCTATATAGTGTGGCTGAGCGAGGTACACAGAGTGGCAGTAAACACAATGCTATATAGTGTGGCTGAGCGAGCGGTGTACTACTATTCCCAGCAGACACAAAGTGGCAGTAAACACAATGCTATATACTGTGGCTGAGCGAGGTACACAGAGTGGCAGTAAACAGAATGCTATATAGTGTGGCTGAGCGAGCGGTGTACTACTGTTCCCAGCAGACACAGAGTGGCAGTAAACAGAATGCTATATAGTGTGGCTGAGCGAGCGGTGTACTACTATTCCCAGCAGACACAGAGTGGCAGTAAACAGAATGCTATATAGTGTGGCTGAGCGAGGTACACAGAGTGGCAGTAAACAGAATGCTATATAGTGTGGCTGAGCGAGCAGTGTACTACTATTCCCAGCAGACACAGAGTGGCAGTAAACAGAATGCTATATAGTGTGGCTGAGCGAGGTACACAGAGTGGCAGTAAACAGAATGCTATATAGTGTGGCTGAGCGAGCGGTGTACTACTATTCCCAGCAGACACAGAACAGTAAACAGAATGCTATATAGTGTGGCTGAGCGGTGTACCACTATTCCCAGCAGCGACACAGAGCACAATGCTATACAGTGGCGGGTGAGCGGTGTACCACTATTCCCAGCAGCGACACAGAGCACAATGCTATACAGTGGCGGGTGAGCGGTGTACTACTATTCCCAGCAGACACAGAGTGGCAGTAAACAGAATGCTATATAGTGTGGCTGAGCGAGGTACACAGAGTGGCAGTAAACAGAATGCTATATAGTGTGGCTGAGCGAGCGGTGTACTACTATTCCCAGCAGACACAGAACAGTAAACAGAATGCTATATAGTGTGGCTGAGCGGTGTACCACTATTCCCAGCAGCGACACAGAGCACAATGCTATACAGTGGCGGGTGAGCGGTGTACCACTATTCCCAGCAGCGACACAGAGCACAATGCTATACAGTGGCGGGTGAGCGGTGTACTACTATTCCCAGCAGACACAGAGTGGCAGTAAACAGAATGCTATATAGTGTGGCTGAGCGAGGTACACAGAGTGGCAGTAAACAGAATGCTATATAGTGTGGCTGAGCGAGCGGTGTACTACTATTCCCAGCAGACACAGAACAGTAAACAGAATGCTATATAGTGTGGCTGAGCGAGCGGTGTACTACTATTCCCAGCAGACACAGAACAGTAAACAGAATGCTATATAGTGTGGCTGAGCGAGGTACACAGAGTGGCAGTAAACAGAATGCTATATAGTGTGGCTGAGCGAGCGGTGTACTACTATTCCCAGCAGCGACACAATGACTGGGGGGACCCTGGCTAGCGTGGCTGGAGCACGAACTACCCTGCCTGCCTACCCAAAGCTAAACCCACAGACAAATGGCGGTGATATGACGTGGTTCGGGTATTTATTTACCCGAACCACGTGACAGTTCGGCCAATCAGAGCGCGTTCGGGTCCGAACCACGTGACCCGTTCGGCCAATCACAGCGCTAGCCGAACGTTCGGGGAACGTTCGGCCATGCGCTCTTAGTTCGGCCATGTGGCCGAACGGTTTGGCCGAACACCATCAGGTGTTCGGCCGAACTCGAACATCACCTGAACAGGGTGATGTTCTGCAGAACCCGAACAGTGGCGAACACTGTTCGCCCAACACTAGCACCAGCCCTCACTGAATACGTGGATTCTGCTGTGCTGTCAAAGAAACATAATACATATGAAATAAATATAAAATAAATAAATTTTGCACATTTTAATCAGCTTTGAACTGGACCAATCAAAACCTATAAATGCTCCAGTTTCCTCCCACAGTCCAATAATTATATTCCCAGCCTTCCTTGGGTCATCTTTACTTATTGTTGGACTTTGAATATTACTGGCAGATATATCTTCATACATGCAGATAACATACGATTACCATGGCCTTGAGCAGCGCTGGGTCCCGGTTCGAATCCCAGCCAGGGCAAAATCTACAAGGAGTTTGTATGTTCTCCCTGTGTCTATGTGGGTTTCCTTCAGGCACTCCGGTTTCCTTCCACATCCCAAAACATACAGCTCAGTTAATTGGCTTCCCCCTACATTGGCCCTAGACTATGATACATGCACTACACAGTACATACATAGACATGAGACTATGGTAGGGACTAGATTGTGAGCCCCTCTGAGGGACAGTTAGGGACAAGACAATATACTCTGTACAGGGCTGCGAAATATGTCAGCAATATAAATAATAATAACAATCTACGAAGAGGCATCACACAATCTGTACCATGAGAACACATACCGTATATACTGTACTTGAATACAAGTCAACCTTGTTGACTTCAATATTCAGCCCTCTTAAGCTGGAATTTTTTATTGACTCAAGTATAAGTCTACCCAGCAACGTTAATGGCTGCACTTGGGGCTCAGGAGGGGTGAATGACTGCACTGCATACGGTATTGCAGCTATTAACCCCTCCTGTCCTTTAAGTGCAGCCAGCAACTCCTCCAGGCCCCCAAGTGCTGCAGTTATTCACTCCCTTTTATGCAGCCCAGTATTTCCCCCCTGCCCCTTTTCTTGGTAATTGTTGTGGCCAGGACTTTCAGACCTGTGTTTTCTTGGCAATTCCTTTCCTCTAAGTACTTACCACCTGGGTAAATTGTTGCAAATGGGAATGTCACTATTAGTACACACACTACTCAGTATGCTCAGTGTTGCCCGTGACTCGTGTATAAGTTGACCTCTATACTTTTATGAAGTAAATCGGACCTAAATTTCTAGACTTATACTTGAGTATATACAGTACATTGATCGCAGAACATGGGTTGGAATCCACTGCACCACAATTTGAAATTAATGAAAAAGTGTAATAATATTTTAATCTTAATTTATGAATTTTTAAAGTTTTTGTACTAAAGTACTATTTTAAAATATATATATATTTAGTCCTAAAATTATGAAATATCGCATTTGAAAATGGGATGTTTTGTTTTGAGCCCCCTATGCTGGTTTGACTGGAAAGCTGCAGAAGCTGAAGGAAGGTCTTATTTTCCTGCAGTGTAATAATAAAGTTACTGGAAGTCATTGGATTACAACACAGCTGTGTTGTCAGTCAATAAGTTTGGGGACTCTGCTCTTGTGGTGTCATGAGAATGAAGATCATTTTTTTTCTTTGTTTTAGGTCAAGAGGTAGAATACCATCAGCGTCACCCCATGGTGAAGGGGAACACTCCACTCAGTTTTTGATGAAATTTGTTAACCTCCTTGCCGGTTATCCCGAGCTCAGCTCGGGGTAACCTGCGTAGGAGGATTTCTCAGGCCCCGCTGGGCCGATTTGCATAATTTTTTTTTTACTGCACGCAGCTAGCACCGCCGTGCCGCGCTGCCAATCAGTGCCAGGCAGCGCTGAGGGGTGGATCGGGATTCCCTCTGACGTTCCGATGTCCATGGCGTCGGTGACGTCATCCCGCCCGGTCGCCACGGCGACCGGGTAAGCCCAGCAGTAAAATCCCGTTCTGAACGGGATTTCCTGCTTACTGCTGTGGATAGGGGGATGCCACTTGTCAGCGGCTATCATGTAGCAAGCCCTGGGCTCGCTACATGATTTAAAAAAAAAAAAAAATTAAAAAAAGTGCTGCGCTGCCCCCTTGCCGCCAGGATTGTAACGGCAAGGGGGTTAAAGTGTAACTGTCAGGCATAAAATCAAAAATCAATTCTTTATTTTTATATGGTGAACAAGTAATAAGGATGCTAACCAGGCAATCCAAAAGTTAAAATCACTATTACTTTTCTTGTTGATAAATGATCATTCCCCAGTTTAGCTGAGTCTTATTTGGTACACACAAAATTTGGTACACAAAAAGGAAGTTGCAGGGCATGCTGGGTTGTCCTTGTTTGCTTCTCTACTTCCCCTCAGACTTAACTAATGCAGCCTGATTGGCTGAAGCCTCTTTCCCTCCTGTTTTCCCCTCCCACACCTCTGTGCCTCTCTGGCCAATATTTATCATGCTGAGAGAATACACTTTCTATAGTGAAGGGCGGGTAATGCATACACAATCAGGCAGAGGAGCATAAGGGAGGAAATTACATCCCTATTGGCTTCAAAATAGCCACATTTAAAATGGGAAATGCAAAGAAGAATTTTTTCTATTTTTTTATTGTAGAAAAATCACTAAAATCAAAATGTGGACAGTGCAATACATATGTTATGTAAGTAGAGCAATTATTTATCTGCTTATATATGTGTTGTTTTTTTTAGATAGTATGGCTGACAGGCAGCTTCTCTTTAACAGAAAATCAGTAATTGCAGTGTAGGGCCCTTGGGCTGTCCACAGCTGGTAGGACTAAGGGCTGGGGGCCACTAGAAATTGCAGCTTTTTGCGGGGGTGATTTCTGATCATTTTAAAGCGCCTTTGAAAGTGATTTGTACACAGAGTCGTAACTATAAATCACTTGGCCCCCTGCGAAACTTGAGATGGGGCCTCCTCCCGCCACGCAAAACTTACAGGCGAATGTGCTCCCAGGCCAGCCTCAGCTTATCACACTCACTCTGTCCATCTCTGATGAAGCAGAACTGCTCTGCAGCCTTCTCCAGCACCAATATAGTAAAGAGCACTTGGAGAGGGGTAGAGAGGTTGGGAGCTGGATGCTGTACACAAGAGCCTGCTGAACACCGAATAGGGACTGTCTACAAATCTTTGTCTGCAAAACTTTGTATGATTCTTTATCAGTGGCTGAGCAGATGCAGTCATTAGAACAATTGTGTGGAGAGCAGAACGTTTTTTCTCTCCTTAGTTGTCAGTCTCTCAATACGGGGCCCCTGTGGCTTCTGGGCCCCCTGCGACTGCTTCCCTTGTAGAGTCTATTGTTACGCCCCTATTTGTACAGTGATTTTTTTTTGTGGTTCTGAGTAGTAAAAACATTTCAAAATCACTTTTGTAAAGATTTTGCACTGTTCCTATATTTTGGACTGAAGTGCAATCGCTCCTAATATTCTGCAGGACAAGCGATTGTGATGTGGGAAAATCGCGATTGCTCCAGTGAATTCCCCCAATTGCCTTTCATTAGCCTACAGCTGATGAAATCACCAGCGATTCCAAAGCGAGGCTGAAACAGCTCATGTGGCTATCAACCCTAAACGGGCTACTTGCGGTCTCTTTATCTGTTAACTAACATGTCTGGTCTGTGTGGCACGTTTAGGCCAGTTTTATATTAGGCGATAGTGTTGCAGTGCCAAAAACGAGCTTCATATGACACTATGGCAGAGTGCGCCGACTGGGTCACATGCATAGCACCAACCCCTTCCCCCGCATGTCTCTCGCATGCCCCCTGCATGTGCCCCGCCTCCCGTCGCTGCCACTCGGGCAGTGACGTACTCCCTGCTGGACAGGAAGTACGTCACTGGGATTCCTGGCTTCCCAGTCGTATTTGCGGCATTCCCCGCCTGCGTGCCTCACCGCTGCGCACCCATAAAATGTAAAATCCTGCATCGTGCATTGACGTCAATGCATTCCGCCGCCTCTGCTCACAAAGGCCTCATTCACACCTAAAATCGAAAACGCAAATGCAAGCGTTTTGCATTTTTGTTCTCTTCCCAGCACTCCCCTGTGTGCTGCATTTTTAGTAAAAGTGCTTTTCTAAGTGCTTTTCCAGAGCGGTTTTGTAATTCCCTCCCTGACGTAAGTCGAGAAGTGAATGCTTTGACCCGGAAAAGAATAAATACAATGTATTTATTCTAAAAACCGCGAACGCTATTGCCGCATAAATCGGTTTTGTGAGTGTTTAGCGCTCTTCCTATAACTTCCATTATAACAAAAATGCCCCCCAAAATGGTACAGGCACCGCTTTGCTGAACGCACAGCGCATGAACTGCGCTAATATGAACCTTCTCACAGAGATTCATTGCACAAGCGTTTTGTGGGAGATTTTAAATAATCACCTGCGCTTGAAAAAAGGCCAAAAACGCCCCTAATAGTGATTCTGCTTTTCCACCTGTGAAAGAAGTCAGGTTAGAGGGAAGCCCTGCCAGATTTACGGCTGTCTGTAATCAACTTTCCCTAACTCATGTCTGCTGCACTGTGGTATGTTCTTTGGGCTTGCAGAAGATAACAAAACAACAGCAACCTAGGAGGTGGAGTCAGGAGAGAGTACACTCCCATACAGAGGTGTTGTCATCATGCAGGTTCAGGACACATTTTGGGATACTAAATATAATTTGTATTTGCTTTATTTCTCTTCAACTTTGCATTGTGCAGTGGGGGAGGGAGGCAGAGGTACAAAAATCTATACAATTTCACTTTACAGCAACAACTCTTTCTGCGCATAAATAAAGAGGCGGGGAAAAAACACAAGTATGGGGGAAAAAAATGAATCAACCCAAATGATTCCCTTATTTTGTGGACAGCGAAGCTTCTGCAACGGCTAAAAAAAACATACAAAAAAATGTGACAACGTATCAGAAGGAGCTGTACTGAAGGCTCTAATTGCACGGTCACACTAATAGCAGCGCAAGTTAATTTAGGTGCGGCTATTCCGGCAATGTAATTATCCATTATGTCCTCCTCTTCACAGCACATATTGCTTAATATGGACGCAAGTCACGGCTATGTATTTTGCAGCTATTAAATTTGTTATCTAGCTCCTCAAGCCATCCTGGAATGGATCTCTGATTGGCCTGCATCATTGTGATGCTGACACTGCATGATGGGCGGAGCTCAGACAGTGGTCTCTGAAACGTTTGCAGCCTGTAGTAATGACAGTCTGTGGTGGAGGAAGCGGTTTTTGAACACATACTTTTCAAGTGATTTCTTTCATATCAGCTGAGCTTAAGGGCCCGTTTCCACTAGGGATTGGGAAGCGAGGCGATCGCCGCATCGCCTCGCATCCTTCCATAGGTACTTCCGGTTGTCTTCCGGACAACCATATGCAGCGTCATGCGGCTTTCCGTCGGCGGCTATGGGGATCGGATGCGCGTTGCAGAAAACTGCAGCATGCTATCCATAATTTCCCCTGCGTCGCATCGCGCCGAATCGCATGGGTAAATTTGCGTCAATGAAAACTACTCCATTGACGTGAATTGGTTGCAGTTTCCTTGCATTGCGATGCGGAGCGGTTTCCGCATTGCAGCGCGTCTAGTGGAAACGGGCCTTTGAGGGATCATCAGGCAAATTTTACTTACCTGGGGCTTCCTCCAGCCCCTGGCAGCCGCTATGTCCCTCGCCGACCGCTCCAGAGTTCCGGGATCCCCTCCGTTTCAGATGCCGACTTCGGCAGGTCGCCATCTATTGCGCCTGCGTGATCGCCGCTGTCAATCACGTTGTCAGGAATGTTCTGCGCAGGCTCAGAACTGCTGCGGCGCTCGCGCAGGGGCAGTGGATGCCCACCTGGCGAGTTCATCATCTGAAACAGAAGGGATCCGAGGACCCCAGAGATGCGGCAGGGGGGACATTTTGGCTGCCAGGGGATGGAGGAAGCAACGGGTAAGTAAAGCTCATTTTTTCCGGTTCCCTGATGATTGCTTTAAGTTTTCCTTATGGCTAGCTGCTCTCATTTGATATTTCATGTTTGCATTTCGTTTTTAATCAGAGGTCAGAGCTTTAGCGCATAGTTTAGCATCTGTTTTGAATACAATGTCTATATTTGCCTCTAGGGGGCTCTGCACGCCTCTGTTGGTAGTCATTTCAGATGCAGTCTGGTTTTTGGATGTGCTGCCATTTCTTCCCTGTTTTATTAACCATTTTATGGTCAGCTGCTCCCAGGTTCACACTAGGCTTGTTTGGTAATTAGCTAGAGGTTAGGGTCCCTTCCCGAAGGATGGCCTCATTGCGGTGGAAGGGTCGAGTATGGAACACTCTGCATGCAAACTGTTTTTAGAAGCTAACATCCTCCATTAATGTTAATTTGGTGCATCTGTTTTGAATACAAGATGTGTACCCTGCCTATAATTCAGCTCTGCACACCTATGCTGTTAGTCATTCAGATACAGCCTGTCTTGTGAAGCACTGCTACCTTTCCCTGCTGTCTAAGGCCTCTTTTCCAAGGACTGTTGAACTGTGTGCTCAGCAGGCCACAGTGAGTCAGAGGGGCAGCAGGCCACAGTGAGTCAGAGGGGCAGCAGGCCACAGTGGAGTTGGAGGGGCAGCAGGCCACAGTGAGTCAGAGGGGCAGCAGGCCACAGTGGAGTTGGAGGGGCAGCAGGCCACAGTGAGTCAGAGGGGCAGCAGGCCACAGTGAGTCAGAGGGGCAGCAGGCCACAGTGGAGTTGGAGGGGAATCAGGCCACAGTGAGTCAGAGGGGCAACAGGCCACAGTGGAGTTGGAGGGGCAGCAGGCCACAGTAGGTCAGAGGGGCAGCAGGCCACAGTGGAGTTGGAGGAGCAGCAGGCCACAGTGGAGTTGGAGGGGCAGCAGGCCACAGTGGGTCAGAGGGGCAGCAGGCCACAGTGGGTCGGAGGGGCAGCAGGCCACAGCGAGTCAGAGGGGCAGCAGGCCACAGTGGGTCGGAGGGACAGCAGTCCGCATTAGCTCGCAGGGACCGCAGGAGGAGGGGCTACAGGCCGTAGTGGGTTGAAGGAGGAACAGGCTTAAGTGGGTCGTAGGAGCAGCAGGCCGTACCAGTTCAGAGGGGCAGTCCGGGTATGCAGTCACTCTCAGTTGGGAATCCAGTTGAGTTTTCTGACGCTCTTTGGGAGCACACAGATAACTGTATTTATGAGTGTAAAAAAGGACATTTATTCTTGACATTTTCTCAGCGCAGTGACAAGACATTTTCCAAATAAAATGAAATGACGTTGGAGCGAGAGAGTCAGCGGAAACGTTTTATGGGCTCAGTACAGCAGAGCTGCGCGGCCTGGCGTCACTGTCCAGCGCGTCTGTCGGAAATACATCTGTTAGCACTTGTCCTGTATATATACATGTGGAGGAAAGTCCTGAACCTGCAGGAGCACCTGACGCCTCACACCACCAGATGTCAGCTTAGTGCGCACATTAATGCCGTCCCCCTCTCATACTCAGCACTTTTCGGCTTGCTTATTCTGGAACAAATGAAACACAAGACGGATTGGAAGAATGTGGAATCGCTGTGCAGTATTGGAGGGGAGCGCACGCTGCTGCAGCACAGCCAGATGGCAATATCGGTTAATATAATACATTTGTTTGGAGACTTGTCATGTGATTGATTCTGTCAGTCACTGAGGAGGTGCTTTGATTTCTGGCACACTACTCCCCACAAACAGACGGCATAATGCTTGCACAATGTAATTATCGAATCAGTAAAGGTTATGTTCACATTATAAATCGCCAGCACTATTGCTAACACTGAGCGATTTATTGAGAGTTTTTTAAAGAGCTTTTCCCTGTGCTTTGCGCTTAGAAAGATACCTTTATAAGCGCTTTTGCTCAGCGATGTTTTTTTCACTTCCTGACGTCAGTCATGAAGTGAACTCTTTCACCTGGAAATGAATAAATACAGAGGGGTTGATTCACTATTACTATAGCTCCCCTTACTGCACACTTAGCGTGCCTTATCAGAGTTAACGTGTCTTATCAGCGTTGACATGCCTTATCAGAGTAGCATAGCGAGCACTATGAACTTATACCTGCTAATTGGCAATGACGAGAGCTCCACTCGTCCTGCCCTGAGCCCCTTCAGGGTCCAATCACTTCAAAGGACATTATCCCCGCACTTTGATTGGTCCAATAGGCTGCCTGTCACTTGACAGGCAACCTATTGGGACAATCAAAGTGCGGGGATAATGTCCTTTAAGGGGATTGGACCCGTAGGGACTCAGGGCAGGACGAGTGGAGCTCTCGTCATTGCCAATTAGCAGGCATAAGTTTGTAGGTGACTCCTCAGTGACAGAGTGAGGGACAGGTGACACCTTAGTAACAGAGTCAAGGACAGGTGAGACCTCAGTGACTGAGTTGCAGACAGGTGACACATCTGTGGCAAAGTCAGGGACAGGTGAGACCTCAGTGACAGAGCTGCAGACAGGTGACACCTCAGTGATAGAGTCAGGGACGGGTGACACCTCAGTGACAGATTCAGGGACAGGTGACACCTCAGTGACAGAGTCAGGGACAGGTGACTCCTCAGTGACAGAGTCAGAGACAGGTGACACCTCAGTGACAGAGTCAGGGACAGGTGACTCCTCAGTAAAAGACCTGCAGCCAGGTGAAACCTCGATGACAGGGCTGCAGACAGGTGACACCTCAGTGACTGATATGCAGACAGGTGACACCTCTGTGGCAAAGTCAGGGAAAGGTGACTCCTCAATGACAGAGTCAGGGACAGGTGAGACCTCAGTGACAGCTAGAGACAGGAGACATCTCAGTGACAGAGCTGCAGACAGGTGACACCTCAGTGACAGAGTCAGGGACAGGTGACACCTCAGTGACAGAGTCAGGGAAAGGTGACACCTCAGTGACAGAGCTGCAGACAGGTGAAACCTCAATGACAGGGCTGCAGACAGTTGACACCTCAGTGACAGAGCTGCAGACAGGTGACACCTCAGGGACAGGTGACACCTCAGTGACAGCTGCAGACAGGTGACACTTCAATGGCTGAGCTGCAGACAGGTGACATCTCAGTGACAGAGTCAGGCCAAGGTGACACCTCAGTGACAGAGTCAGGCCAAGGTGACACCTCAGTTACAGAGTCAGAGACAGGTGACACCTCAGTTACAGAGTCAGAGACAGATGACACCCCAGTTACAGAGCTGCAGACAGGTGACACCTCAGTGACAGAGCTGCAGACAGGTGACACCTCAGTGACAGAGCTGCACACAGGTGACACCTCAGTGACAGAGCTGCAGACAGGTGACACCTCAGTTACAGAGTCAGAAACAGATGACACCTCAGAGTGACAGAGCTGCAGACAGGTGACTAGTCTGTAGTGTTGTATTTTGTTGCCTTGAGCAGCACTGTGGACTGGGACAATTTAAACATGCTATTGTTAAAATGTACCGGAAGTGCAAGTTCAGCCCCAATCCTTCATACAACTTAGCAGCATTCCTTTTACTCCACTGTAAGGGCTAATAGTCCAGGGCTCCGAGTGACACATCAGTCAGTTCGACGGCACCATAACTGTCACTGATAAGTATTTTGAGATTTTAAAACTCCTGTTTTATTTTAAAAAACATTAATGAGAGCAGAGACCAGGTAGAAATAGTTCAACATTTGCTTGTATGGGAGCTGAGAAAAAAATATATATATATATACCCGTATATACTCGCATATAAGCCGACCCGCGTATAAGCCGAGGTACCCACTTTTCCCTCAGAAATTAGGACAAAGTGATTGACTCGCATAAAAGCCTCCTACCCAGAATAGCCCCCTCCATATTAGCCAGATGTGCCCCCAGTACAAGTCAGCCCCTCTCCCCGTAGCCAGATGTGCCCCAAGGATGATACAGCTATATATCAAGACGCCACTAGATGGCATCATTGATATGAGAGACAACGATTGCCACAAAGGAAGAACACCCGATCATTGAACCACTGACATGTCGCTTGCACGCTCTACTCCACAAGCTAGGGGACACAGGTAATCTTGAGCAGTGCACTCTGCACACCATGTTGCAGGGGATGGGCACAGCAGGGAGCCAGCTGGCAAGAGCAAGTTAACTAGTGCACAATCCCAAAACTCCTCTGCCAGTAACAAAACCTACTCAACCATCCGTTCTGCTCCACTGACTCGCATATAAGCTGAGGGGGTAACTTTTTAGCACATTTTTTGTGCTGAAAAATTAGGCTTATATGCGAGTATATACAGTATATATATATATATATGTATATATATATATATATATATATATATATATATATATATATATATATATATATATATATAATGGTGAAATTTTGCCCTGGTGCGGACACCTCGTGTGAACAAGTTGGCTACAGTGTGGTATGGTTCTATATGGAGGGGGCATGAAGCCATCCCTGAGACAATGCTGGCATCTGGGGGGCCAGTTTAATGGTTGCTTGCCCAAATTCGGTGCATAATCGCCTACGGATCCTTTACCTCTGGATGTTTATTTTCTGGTTACGTTATTATTTATGATACTATTGTATTTTTTTAAATAAAAATGTCCCCCTTTGGCCTACATTTTCCACTTAAAGGTAATTTGTAACTAAAAACAAAAGCCCCTTGGGGGTACGTACCTTGGGAAGGGAAAGCCTATGGATCCTAATGAGGCTTCCCCCGACCTCTTCACCCTCCAGGATCCAGTGCTGGCAGCCCTCGAAAATACAGCCGACAAGCCTGTCTGCTGTGGCGCAGACGCAGTAGCGCCTGCAATATTTACCTTCCCAGCTCCTGCGCAGGCGCTGTAGCGGCTTTCCAATTTTTCCGCTCAGGCAGAAATAGCCGAGCCCCATCAGGTCCGCTCTACTGAGCAGGCGACTCGCCTGGAAGGTAAATATTTACCTCGCCGGTGTTCGGGGGCTGCCAGCGTGGGATCCCGGAGGGTGAAGAGAACAGATTCCCTTTAAGAAAGCAGTGCGAGTGTTATTTGGGTTGAGTTTGGGTGGTTATTTGAGAAGTTGGCATTGGTATGGAGCATAGGCAATGCACCTATCAAGGAAACCCTTTTATCAGTTTAGGACTAGGGAATGTCCGAAATGCTGATTTCCAATTCCGAGGGAATTCCACATTCCAAAAAGTGAACATCTGGGGTGATAGAGAAAGGGATCGGGACGACACCGGAAGCCCGATCTGGTGTATTATCTTACGTACGATTGATCGTGTACAAGATAATCGTATATACTCACAAAGCCGGGTTGCATGTGAGGCAACCAATCTTAGACGCATGTGGGGAAGTACCGTCCCCACTTGGCCTTGTATCGTCGCTTTGATAGTCGCAGCTCCTTAGAAAAGATGCCACCTGCCAATAATCCTGATAAAATGATCACAGGGGAGAGAACGGGAGAAGGAGGTAGGAGGCGCTCTTGGGGGTACTCGAGAATATGCCAGTGAGAAATGGAATGGTTATGAAAACTGCTAGTAAGGCATGTATATATATCCCCCCCCCCCCCCCCCAAAAAAAAAAAAAAACAGAAGGTAAGGAATGATCCTGCCTTAGTAAGTAGTCACTCAGGTTATCATAAAAAAAGATACTTTAATGGGGCACTTTAAAATGACAACACGTTTCACGGTGTAAACTGCTTCATCAGGTCGGGTATTGTGCCAAAGTGAGAGATTCCCCAGACAGGCGCCCAAGTCTGGGTAATCTCTCACTTTGGCACAATACCCGACCTGATGAAGCGGTTTACACCGTGAAAGGCATTGTCACTTTAAAGTGCCCAATTAAAGTATCTTTTTCACAATAACCTGAGTGACTACTTAATAAGGTAGGATCATTCCTACCTTCTGGTTTTTTTTTTTTGGGGGGGGGGGGGGAAATTCCTACCTCCTTCTCACATTGCAAGAAGTGTCTTTCCAATTTCCACAGAATGCTATTTGTTTATTATTCGTGTCAATAAAGTTTTGTTTTTTAAGTGCGGAATCCACTATCTTTAGCGGTTGTACGCTATTTTGAATAATCCACATTTCCGATTGGCAATTGCAGTAAACTTCTCCATTCTCTGATTGGCCTACTACTGGTCTTGTTATTGGCCTAAACATTCCAAAGTCTCTCCTGAGTTCTCCTGAGTGCTTGTTTGGCCTATATAGTGTATATGCATCGTTATTTCTGACATAATACGATAACGTGGGGCTGAGACAGAAGCAGGGATGCAATTTTTCAATAACGTTTTCCCATGCAAGTATTTCATTACTTGCATCAGACTGGCAGTAAATGTGCTGATGAGAGGCAACTGTACACAATTCCAGATGTTCTGCTGCGCTGTGACTTTATCCTCGTCTTTCACTCGCTCCGTCTTTTACCGCTAAATCCTATACAGACGGCGCCGTTTATACAACTACATTATTACATTTCTTTTCAGCAAAGCAGTTTCCAAATTACAACCAAAATGAAGATTAGTTTACATCGATATCAGTTTCTCCTCACCCGCCACACCCCAGCAACAGCAGAGCAACATCTCCATCTTCCACCTTGCCAACACCCCAGCAACAGCAGAGCAACATCTCCATCTTTCTCTCTCAACACCCCATCAATAGCAGAGCAACATCTCCATCTTCTACCTGATCTGCAGCATGCTTGTACAGGGTCTATGGCTGAAAGTATTAGAGGCAGAAGATTAGCAGGATAGCCAGGCAACTGGTATTGCTTAAAGGGGATCTGAAGTAAGAGGTATACGGAGGCTGCCATATTTATTTATTTTTAATCAATACCAGTTGCCTGGCAGCCCTGCTGATCCTCTGCCTCTAATACTATTAGCAATAGCCCCTGAACAAGCATGCAGCAGATTAGGTGTTTCAGACTTTAAAGTCAGATCTGACAAGACTAGCTGCATGCTTGTTTCTGGAGTTATTCAGATACTACTGCAGAGAAATAGACCAGCAGGGCTGCCAGGCAACTGGTATTGATTAAAAGGAAATAAATATGGCAGCCTTCGTATACCTCTTACTTCAGTTCCCCTTTAAATGGAAATATGTTTGTCGTGTAGGTGGAACTCCGCTCACAACTCCGTCCACCAACAGTGCAGGAAAAACGGGCTGCTCGAACCCCAAGTCCAGTACAGTAGAGAGTAAATTCCACACAATGTCGGTAGGAACAAACTTGCTTTATTCAATCACGTACATGACAAGCTAAAAATCCATCACCACATGCTGACATGTTTCGGACGTTACACGCCCTTAATCATGCTATGATTAAGGGCGTGTAACGTCCGAAACATGTCAGCATGTGGTGATGGATTTTTAGCTTGTCATGTACGTGACTGAATAAAGCAAGTTTGTTCCTACCGACATTGTGCGGAATCTACTCTCTACTTAAATGGAAATAAATATGGCAGCCTCCATATACCTCTAACTACAGTTCTCTTTAAGATCCATGCTGATTCGCCGCATCTCCGTGGCAGAACGAGGTATTTATGCCCCTGAAATACCCAAGCAAAATTCCACAACTTTTGAAGTCTGATTTTGCTGCCCAGGAGAGGCAGAGCTGTGCGCAGTAGCTCTGCCTGAGGGCCCGTTTCCATTACTTAGTGATGCGAATGCGGCTACCTAGCCGCATCGCATCACTTCCGCCGTCGGCCGCATCACTTCCGCATCTCCTGATGCGGAAGTGTATTGGAGGAGATGGGACGCGGATGCGGGCGGATTCAGCCGTGTGAGATTCTGCAGCATGTTGCAGATTCTTGGATCGCTCCGCACAACATGCACGCAGTGGAAACTCTTCCATTGCCGTGCATGTGATCCAGCATACGCGCGGTGCGATGCGGCTATGTAGCCGCATCGCACCGCTCCTAGTGGAAACGGGCCCTAATCCAGTCAGTCTCCGCCGATCTCCGCCTCTCCCTGCCCCTCTCAGTGAAAGAAGACTGAGAAGGGCGGGGAGAGGCAGAGATGGGCGGAGATTGACTGGAGAAGAGGCAGAGTTACTGCGCACAGCTCTGCCTCTACCAGGAAGCAATCTTCTGCAATCGCAGAATCTTGCTTGGGTATTTCGGGGCCATAAATACCTCGTTCTGCCTCGGGGATGCGGCGAATCAGCTTGGATCTTAAAGAAAACCTGTAACTAGAAAAAATTCCCCTGGGGGGTAATCATCACTTGGGGTGGGGGAAGCCTCTGAATCCTATCGAGGCTTCCCCCATCCTCCTTTGTCCTACGGTGGACTGGCTGTGCCCCTCTGAAAAGCGGGGATGTAAATATTTACCTTCCCGGCTCCAGCGCAGGCGCAGTATCGCTCTCCGCTGGGAGATAGGCGGATATAGCCGATCGCTGTTGGTCCGCTATACTGTGCAGGTGCAAGTCTCCTGTGCCTGCGTAGTAGATGGGACCCGACAGAGATCCGCTATTTCCATCTATTTTCGTGCTGAGACCAGCAACAGCGCCCCCGCTGGAGCCGGGAAGGTACATATATCAAGCCTTGTCAGGCTTGTCGAGCCAGGATTGCAGGACGCTTCGGGGGAGCCAGCGCTGGATTGCCTGCAGCTACGAGGATGGGGGAAGCCTCATTGGGACCTTGAGGCTTCCCCCTCCCAAGGTAAGTACCCCCCAGGGGACTTTTTTTGATACAGGGTCTCTTTAATACTGAAGATGACTGCTCAATAAAAAGAGATAAAAAAAAAATGCTTCATACTCTCTTTAAGGCTTTCTACTGTCCTCTATTCATGTCCATAGCAGGGGCGTAACAATAGACCCTGCAAGGGATGCAGCTGCAGGGGGGCCCAGAAGCTGCATCGGGCCCCTTTGGGGTAGAAGTTTATTTTCCAAGTCCTGAGAGACTGACAACTAGGGCACAGAGAGATAAAACTTTCTGCTCTCTGCACAATTGTTCTAGTGAATGCATCTGCTCAGCCACTGATAAGGAATCATACAACGTTTTGTATACAAAAATGTGTAGACAGTCCCTATTCAGTGTTCAGCAGGGTCCTGTGTACAGCGCTCTTCTACCCCCAGCCCCCGGGGGAAGGTTATTGGCGGGAGTGGGCCTTATCCAAAGTTTTGCAGGGGGGCCCAGTAATTTCTAGTTACGTCCCTGGTCCATAGACTCCTCCTCTGCCATTTTTTGCTGAGGGATGGATGAGGACAGCTGCTGAGACAATATCACACCTCAGTACACATCTCCGGCTGGACCAGTAACATTAGTCGTCCTGCAGGGCGGCTCGCGTGGCCCCTTTAAGAAGCATTTGGTAGCAGAGCCCTGTTCTCCTCAACGCACTTATCTTGACAGCATGAAGCATTTAACCTGTCGCCCCCTCAGCCCTTCAGGAATGGCTGATTAATATCTAGAGATAAAAGTTTTGGCCCATATATCACTGGAGCTGCCAGCCGTAATGTAATCTTGGATGAAACATGAAGATTAAGTGAGGAACTATCAGCAGAATTTCCAGAAAGGTCATAAAACACGACTGTTGTAGAGGAATCTTCTCCTGCCGCGCTGGCGGTGATGGGCTCTGCTCACTCCTATCGCTTTCTCTAAAAATGGCCATTCTAAACCGAGTAACCATCTCTCTCATTCACCACAAATTGGTCAGATCGAGAAGTCCCAACTCTGCAGACAGTCTAATGCAGGCAGTGGTAGAGGCCCTCTTTATCTGCATAGATTCCTCTCTGATAGGAAAGGCCTGCTCCATTTTCCTTTTAGGAAGCCTGGACAGAACCTGCCTTAGTGAATACCTCTGGCCTCCTCCTGATCCTTTTACCTCCTCACCAGCTGCCTACCTCCTCCTCTGGCCTCCTCCCTATTCTATGGCCGCCTCCTCCTCCTCCTCTGGCCTCCTCCTCCTCTGGTCTCTTCACCCTCTTCTTATCTCCTCTGTAGCTGCTCCCAAAACATATCTGGCCTCCCCCCTTTCTGTTACCTCCTAAGTAGCTACTCACCCCCCAGCCCCACTCGGCCTCGTCCCCAGCCTCTGACCTCCTCCCACTCCCCTGTCCTTAGCGGCATAGCAATAGTCATAGCAGCTGCTATGGTGCCCTGGAGCAGAGGAGGCCCAGGTGGTTCTTGACTCCCCTCCCCATCCTCTGGCCTTCTCCCTCTCCTTTTATCTTCTCTGTCAGCACAGTATGGGTGAAAGAGGCGCCCTGGTGTGTATAAAATTCTTTAAAAACACATAAAACGAAAGAAAGGGAGATGGCTTACCTCAAATAACAAAATCTTTGTAACAACAAAAGATTTTTATTACTAAGCACAGGCAATGCGTTTCACGGGGCTAAGCCCGCTTCCTCAGGCCAATAACAGTGCCTAATGAAAAACCTCATTAGCATAGGGAGCCTCTCTCTGTCAGCAGCTGCTTATCTCCTCCTCTTGTGTCCTCCATATCCTCTGGAATCCTCCCCCTACTCTGGCCTCCTCCCTCTTTTTTTACCTTCTCAGCAGCTGCTCCTCCTACGTCTCTGGCCTCCACCCCCCCCCCCCCCTCTCTTCCCTTATCATAAGCTACTCCCCCCTCCTCCTCTGGCCTCCTTTCCATCCCCTGGCCTCCTTTGCATCCTCTGACCTCCCCCTTTTCTTACCTCCTCATCAGCTGCTCCTCCTCTCACCTAGGCCCATATGCAATTACCTTTTACTCCCGAGTTTTCTCCTAGTTGATACTTTAAAACGTATCAATAAAATGCTCTTTTAAGCCACTAGCAATCCAGAAAATGCTCAAAATAGTTTTGATAGTATTTTTTCTCCTACTTTTTGTACTTCTTCGATTGCAAAACGATGAATAGTAATACGAAACAGAAAATGAAAAATGATGTCCGAGGAGAAAACTGAGTAGAAAAAGTAAATTGCATATGGGCCCTTATCTCCTGCACTCCTTCTCCTCCTTTTCCCTCCTCTAGCTTCCTAACTCTCCTATGGCCCTCCCTCCCCTTCCCTCCTCAGCTGTAACCCCTCCTCCTCCTCCATCTGGCCTTGTAGGTGGGCTGCTTTAAGACATATGTCCACATATTTAAAATAAGGTGGTTAATTTTTTCAAAAACACCTCATTTGATGCAAAAGATGGTACTGGGACACTTTAAAGTGTACCAGACATGAAGCACCCTCATATATTCACCATATATATCAGTGGGAACATTAGAGAAAACATCTACCCTGCTCTCTATTTCATCCTTCACTGCTCACCCTGCTTGTTAACAGCCCTGATAAAATCCCCGACTCAGCATTCAGTCTGGCTTTGCTCAGGAATCATTATAGCTGAGTCTGTCTTCTCTGATGTCTTTTAAAGCCCAAGCCTGCCCCCTTCTGGCTTTGCTTTCCTGTTCTGTATAGTCGCAGCATCACAGAGAGCTGTTATGAGATGGGAGGAGCTGCTGGTGCTGAGGGAGGAGCTATATTTGTATCTATAATTGTTAGTCATTAGAGGTTTTTAGAAATGGTGATTTCATTTTGCACACATCCCACTAAATAATATGATTTTCTGATTAACTGTTTTGCATGGAGTTTTAGTAAAAACACACACACACACACAAAAAAACGGCACACCAGAGCAGCAAAAATACCAGGTATAGTATTTATTTTGTAAAATCTATCGGGGGATATGTTTATTTTGTGCCAAAGCGCTCATCTCTGGTTTCCTTTAATGTTGGGCTGCCAGATGGTATATTTAGAACAGGGCCAGTTGAGGCCGGGTCCTCTTCCCCTTCTACCACTGATCCAATCCCGACTGCTCTCCTCTGCTTACTCACTGCTACATCTCTCTGATACTCCTGAATCCTGGCCTGGCCGCCTTCTATTTTGTCTACTGCAGCCTCTACCTCAGAGGATTCCTTTCTTTTGGCTCATGTATGCCACCTGCTGCTCAGGTAGAGGAACCACAGCCAGTCATGCTAAACAATAAAGGGAAGTTACCCTAGAAATATAAACATACAACATGGCGGCCTTGCTGGGGGCAGACAGGAATTCTGTTTTTTGTTTTGCCGACCATAGAGTGAGAACAATTGAATATTTGTGATTGAGTTGTTGGAGTTACATCTCGTATAAAAAAAAAAAAAAAGCAAAATAATTAAAGTAAACAGAAATGTGAGAGGAACTGTTTCAAAGACTGTCATCCTGGCTCTGTTCCTTAAAGGACACCTGATATGATAGAGATATTGAGGTTGCCATATATATTTCCCTTTAACTACCTGCCGACCGGCTAACGCCAATGGGCGTGGCCGCCGCGGCAGCCGCAGGACCACCGAACGCCAATTGGTGTCAAGTCCTGGGGCTCTGTTTTGCAGGAGATCACGCGCAGGCTGTGCTCCGCCCCCTCTTCAGTCTCCGAAACTGTTAAACGGCGAAACCGCTGTCTTCACACTTAGTTCAGCGCTGCGATCAGCAGCAGCGCTGGGTACTTTTCCGTTAGCCGGGTGCATCCACTAGGTGGCGTTAATTATTATTCCCCCTCCAGGCTGCCATGGATAGTAGGGAAAGATGTAATTCTGGTGGAGTTTTATTGCCACCTAGTGGATGCGCCTGGCTAACGGAAAAGTACCCAGCGCTGTACTGGGGACAGCCGTGTGACACGGCTGTCCCTCTGGGGGACAAGAGAGTGATCGGCTCTCACAGGCTGAAGCCTATGACAGCCGATCGCGTGATTGGCTGGCTGCAGGGTGGGAGGGGAATAAGAAAAAAAATTGTACATTTTGTTTAATAAAACACACAAATAAATATTTATAAAAAAAAAAAAATACCTGGGGGGCGATCAGACCCCACCAACAGAGAGCTCTGTTGGGGGGGGGGGGGGGGGGAATCACTCGTGTGGTGTGTTGTGCAGCCCTGCAGCTTGGTCTTAAAGAGAGTGACACTGTAACATTCAAATGATCCCCTGGGGGGTACTCACCTTGGGTGGAGGAAGCCTCAGGGTCCTAATGAGGCTTCCCACGCCATCCTCTGTCCCACGGGGGTCTCGCTGCAGCCCTCCGAACAGCCACCGACAGACCCGACTGTCAATTCAATATTTACCCTTGCTGGCTCCAGCGGGGGCGCTGTGGCTGCTTTCGGCTCCGAAGTAGACGGAAATACCCGATCTCAGTCGGGTCCGCTCTACTGCGCAGGCGCTGGAGACTTGCCGGAGACTTGCGCCTGCGCAGTAGAGCAGACCCGACGGCGATCGGATATTTGCGCCTACTTCGGAGCCGACAGCCGCCGGGGCACCTGCGCAGGAGCCGGGAAGGTAAATATTTAAGGAAATCAATATGGCAGCCTCCATATACCTCTCACTACAGTTCTCCTTTAACCTCTTGAGGACCGCAGTGCTAAACTCCCCCTAGTGACCAGGCCATTTTTAGTAAAATAGGCCACTGCAGCTTTAAGGCCAAGCTTGTCAGCACACAAGTGATTCCCCCCACCCCCTTTTCTGCCCACCAACAGAGCTCTCTGTTGGTGGAGTCTGATCGCTCCCCCATGTTTATTTATTTATTTTTTTATACAAATATTATTATCATTATTTTTTTTTTTTTTATAAAAAAGTGTGTTTCTTAAAATATTTTCTGGTACTATTCCGTTAGTCGGGCGCAACCACCAGGTGGCGTTAATTACTGTTCCCCCTCTAGGCCACCATGGATAGTAGGGAAAGATGTAACTGTGGTGGAGTTTTATCGCCACCTAGTGGATGTGCCCGGCTATCGGAAAATAACCTATTTTCCCTCCCTCCCCACAGCCGGCCAATCATGGCGATCGGCTGACATGGCTGTCCCCAGTACAGCGCTGCTGCAGATGTACAATGTAGTTAGATGTCTAACAGTCTCCCGGCCGCTCGGAGACTGAAGGCGGGGCGGAACTCCGCCCCCCAAACAGGAGATGTGTGCACAGCCTGCGCGCGATCTCCTGCACTGCGAGCCCCAAGGACTTTACGCCGATCGGCGTCAGGCGGTCCTGGGGCTGCCGCCCCAGCCATGCCCGTCGGCGTGACGCGGTCGGCAAGCAGTTAAGGACTGGAGTGATAAGACAACACTCTCACTGTGAAAGCTTATCACTACATGTTAAAAAGGCAAAGAGGATATTGGCGTGGGATCTTTTCCAATGATATTGGCGTGGGAACATTAAAGGACAACTGAAGTGAGAGGGATATGAAGGCTGCCATATTTATTTCCTTTTAAACAATACTAGTTATCTGGTCGCCCTGATGATCTATTTGGTTGCATTAGTGTCTGAACAACAACAGAAACAAGCATGAAGCTAATGTTGTCAGATCTGACAATAATGTCAGAAACAGTTGATATGCTGCATGCTTGTTCAGGGTCTATGGCTAAAAGTATTAGAGGCAGAGGATCAGCAGGACAGCCTGGCAACTGGTATTGCTTAACCGGAAATAAATATGGTAGCCTCCATATCCCTCACGCTTCAGTTGTCCTTTAAATAATACCTGTTGCCTGGAAGGGTTTGAGTATTTTATGACTTTGTCATGTGACCTCAGTAAAGCCGTCAGTAAGCTTAGTAACACGAGGTTCTCCTGTCTAACCAGTTCAATATGTGGCGTCTGACAACTGGTGGTGGAGGTGTGGGAACCGACGCCGATCTGCCTCCATTTTTCATCATCCATTAACAAACACCATGCAGACATCACCGCAAAATGGAAAAATTAAATCCCTCAAAATGCCAAATTATTTACGATCCTTCATACCAAATATCATTTTTATGTTTCAGCCAATGCATTTTGCTTTTCATCTACTTTTTCAGTAAAATAAAAAAAAAACAACTGTTATTTCACAGTCTGCATGGCAATGTTGCTCACGAATTTTCGCCAAAGTAATTTCGATTATTTTTGCGAAAATACATTGTATTTGTGGAATATGGCAAAAATTTGCAAAAATGCAAAAAATCTTTATTTTTACCATGAAAACGCAAAAAAATGTCTATTTTAAAAATGTGTCTATTTTGAAAAATTACAAACTAATTATAAAATGATTTTCAGTGGCATTTTTACTCGAAAGTCGAATTTATTTTCACAAAAATTAATACGAATTTGTAGACATTGTTTGTTATTTGTGGACATGCTGCATAATTGTGCTCTTTGGGGACATGCTGCATATTTGTGCTATTTGGGGGCGTGCTGCATAATTGTGCTATTTGGGGACATGTTGCATAATTGTGCTCTTTGGGGACATGCTGTATAATTTGTGCTCTTTGGGGGCGTGCTGCATAATTGTGCTATTTGGGGACATGTTGCATAATTGTGCTCTTTGGGGACATGCTGCATAATTGTGCTATTTGGGGGCGTGCTGCATAATTGTGCTATTTGGGGACATGTTGCATAATTGTGCTCTTTGGGGACATGCTGTATAATTTGTGCTCTTTGGGGGCGTGCTGCATAATTGTGCTCTTTGGGGGCGTGCTGCATAATTGTGCTATTTGGGGACATGTTGCATAATTGTGCTCTTTGGGGACATGCTGCATAATTTGTGCTATTTGAGGACATGCTGCATAATTGTGCTCTTTGGGGACATGCTGCTTAATTGTGCTCTTTGGGGACATGCTGCATAATTTGTGCTATTTGGGGACATGCTGCATAATTGTGCTCTTTGGGGACATGCTGCATAATTGTGCTCTTTTGGGACATGCTGCATAATTGTGTTATTTGGGACATGCTGCATAATTGTGTTATTTGGGACATGCTGCATAATTGTGGTATTTGGGGGGGTGCTCCCTGGTTGTTATTTAAAGACATGCTGTATAATGATATTTTATGTTATCTGCCTAATTTTTAATTTGAAGACATTGGTTGTTATTTGCGGACATGCAGAATAATTGTGCTGTTTGGGGACCTGCTGCATAATTATGTTATTTGGGGACATGCTGCATAACTGTGCCATTTGCAGATCTGCTGCATAACTGAGTTATTTGGGGACATATTCCAATTGTTATTTAGAGACGTGCCATCAGATTTTAATTTTTTTTAAGACATGCCACGTAATTGTGTTTCTTAGGGACGTGCTGAACAATAATGCTACTTAGGGACACGCTGCAAAATTTGATGACATTCTGCTGTATAACTAAGATGTAAGATTTCTGGATGTTGCAGAATAATATATATATATATATATATATATATATATATATATATATATATATATATATATATATATATATATATATATATATAAACACACACTCATTTATTAAAGTCAAGTAGGGAGGGCCTAATTTCTGTCGAGTGAAGATAGGAGGAGGGGAACCAAGGTTATAGTTACATCTCTGCTATAATGAGAGGACACTGTTTTGACAAGACACTAAAAAAAAAAAGTGTAATTTCATAAATCACACCATAAAAATCGGTTCCTGCAGCTCAAAGAGAAATCCAGGAAAAGATATATCAAATATTGCTGCTTGAAAAAACAAGGGGTTCACTGTGACTAAGCAAAAATTGTGCCAGGAATGGTGAAAGACAAATAAAAAGAGAAATAAAAAAAGGTGTGTGCTGCATGCAAGGTGCAAATGATTAGGGAAGTAAGAAAGGGTATAAACAACATACAGTACAAGAGTATTCAAAAGACAACTACAGATGTATTGTGCAGTCTGCAGACAATAGGCGGGCTCCGCATCTGCTGTAAGCTGGTAATGGGGCGGGATTTTAGGCTGCTGCCAGTCACTGGTCAATGGGTGGAACTTCTGAGCATTCACTCACAAGGAACCAACCACTGCTCTCCACCCTCTCAGCTCCCATCATGCTTTGCAATCTAGTGACATGACATCTGACAGTGCTGCAGTAAATTCAGGGGCTGTTTCTGGCATCAGAAGTCTGGAGGTAACTAACAGCTGAGACATGGCAGGAATCTTACTTACATTATATCAGTATTAAAGGACACCACCTGAAGTGAGAGGTGTATGAAGGCTGACATGTTTAATTCCTTCTAAACCGTGCAGATTGCCTGGCTGTCCTGCTGATCCTCTGCCTCTAACATGTTTAGCCATAGACCCTCAACAAGCATGCAGATCAGGTGATGTGACTGAAGTGTGACTGGATTAGCTGCATAGTTGCTTCAGGGTGATGAGAGACCCTACTGTAGCTAAATAGATCAGCAGGACTGCCAGGCAACTGGTATGGTTTAAGAGGAAATACATATGGCAGCCTCCATATCCATTTCAATACAGATGTACTTTAAAGGGAACCTAAACTGCATGATGTGAGGGAATCTTAACTGAGAGGGATATGGATGTTTCCTTTTAAACAATACCAGTTGCTTGGCAGTCCTGCTGATCTCTTTGGCTGCAGTAGTGGCTGAATCACACACCTGTAACAAGCATGCAGCTAATCCAGTCTGACTTCAGTCAGAGCACCTGATCTGCATGCTTGTTGAGGGGCTGTGGCTAAAAGTATTAGAGGCACAGGATCAGCAGGAGAGTCAGGCAACTGGTATTATTTTAAAAGGATAAATACATATCCTTCTCAGTTTAGGTTCCCTTTAACCAGCTGAGCGGTCTGGACGAGCTCAGCTCGTCCAACACCGCCAGCGGCTGCCGCTCAGGCCCTGCTGGGCCGATTTTAATGAAATAAAAAGCAGCACACGCAGCCGGCACTTTGCCAGCCGCGTGTGCTGCCTGATCGCCGCTACAGCGCGGCGATCCGCCGCGTGCAGCGGCGAAAGAGGGTCCCCCCAGCCGCCCGAGCCCAGCGTAGCCGGAACAAACAGTTCCGGCCAGCGCTAAGGGCTGGATCGGAGGCGGCTGACGTCAGGACGTCGGCTGACGTCCATGACGTCACTCCGCTCGTCGCTATGGCGACGATGTAAGCAAAACAAGGAAGGCCGCTCATTGCGGCCTTCCTTGTTTATTATGGGCGCCGGAGGCGATCGGAAGAACGCCTCCGGAGCGCCCTCTAGTGGGCTTTCATGCAGCCAACTTTCAGTTGGCTGCATGAAATAGTTTTTTTTTTATTTAAAAAAAACCCTCCCGCAGCCACCCTGGCGATTTAATCAGAACGCCAGGGTGGTTAAAGGGAAGATCACAGTGGGGGAAAAAAAAAAAAATACACCTCCACTTACCTGGGGCTTCCTCCAGCCCGTGGCAGGCAGGACGTGCCCTCGCCGCCGCTCCGCAGGCTCCCGGTGGTCTCCGGTGGCGCACCCGATCTGGCCAGGCCGGCTGCCAGGTCGGGCTCTTCTGCGCTCCAAAATGCGCCTCACGGGGGCGCGCTGATGTCATCGGACGTCCTCCGGGCTGTACTGCGCAGGCGTGAGGCGCATTTTGGAGCGCAGAAGAGCCCGCCCTGGCAGCCGGCCTGGCCAGATCGGGTGCGCCACCGGAGACCACCGGGAGCCTGCGGAGCGGCGGCGAGGGCACATCCTGCCTGCCACGGGCTAGAGGAAGCCCCAGGTAAGTGGATGTGCATTTTTATTTTTTTTCCCCCCACCGTGAACATTCACTTTAAAGGGATACTGTAGGGGGGTCGGGGGAAAATGAGTTGAACTTACCCAAGGCTTCTAACGGTCCCCCACAGACATCCTGTGTTGGCGCAGCCACTCACCGTTGCTCTGGCCCCGCCTCCAGTTCACTTCTGGAATTTCAGACTTTAAAGTCTGAAAACCACTGCACCTGCGTTGCCGTGTCCTCGCTCCTGCTGATGTCACCAGGAACGTACTGCGCAGGCCCAGTATGGTCTGTGACTGCACAGTACGCTCCTGGTGACAACAGGGGAAGCGAGGACACGGCAACGCAGGCGCAGTGGTTTTCAGACTTTAAAGTCTGAAATTCCAGAAGTGAACCGGAGGCGGGGCCAGAGCATCGATGAGTGGCTGCACGGGCACAGGATGTCTGCGGAGGACTTGGGTAAGTTCAACTCATTTTCCCCCGACCCCCCCCCCCCTACAGTATCCCTTTAAGAAGTCCTACAATTTTGGTTTACCAATTTTACCCCCTCCGTGTAGAATGAAAGCTTACCTTCACAATCTTTCCATCTTATATCCTATCCTACACTTATATATAAAACAGTTAATTTGCACTCAGTAGCTTCCTGATCACTGGAAGATGATGTCAGAGGCAGGGCCGTGGAGTCGGTACAAAAATCATCCAACTCCGACTACTCAGTTTATGAAACCTCCAACTCCGACTCCAGGTACCAAAAATGGCTGACTCAGACTCCTTAGTCTAATACTTACCAGGGCTGTGGATTTGGTACAAAAAACATGTAACTCCCGACTCCAAGTCCAACACCTCAGTTCAGGGCCGTTTCTTGGGCAGGGCGGCTGCACTGGGCGCAGACAGGCAAGTAGAAGAAGGGGGGTGCAGGCAGAAGGACACCGCTAGGGAGTTGGTGACATGCGGTGCAGCCAAATCGAAGAAGAAGATTACCAGCGCGATCACCTTTCTTGACTCCTCCTGGGCAGCCTGCGTCAGACGTCAAGTTATCATCATGCCACCTGATGTCCTGTAGCGGTACTGCAGGCTGTCACCCCCGCGTGATGACACCTGATGTCCTGTAGCGGTACTGCAGGCTGTCAGTGTGCGGCGCCCATGGAGGAGTCAGCATTCCAGGCTCTCTTCGCCTGTGTGTTCTCCTGGTCCCTGCTTCCTCCTGGATGGGCGGCTGGTCACTAGTAAGTAAGCAGATCTACTTGTGACCTGTGGCTGTGTGACTGTCCCTAAAGAGTAAAGGTTCTCAAGTCCACAGGGGTGGGGGGTAAGGGGGCTAAATTTTTACACCTTCGCCCTGGGTGCAATTTAGCCTAGAAACTGCCCTGCCTCAGTTCATGAAACCTCTAACTCCGACTCCAGGTACCCAAAATTGTTCCGACTCCAACTCCGATTCCACAGCCCTGATCGGAGGGGTGTGGCAGAAAAGAGGGGCGTTTTCAATTCCAACAGCTACTGAGTACAATGAGCAACGGGCATAGATCTGGTAGCAGTATACAAAACTTGTTGGGCCTCATATTAGATGGTAGTGGTAGAATTGGCCAATCAAGATTGGACATGTGTATTTAGCTTTATGCTTCTTACACACTTGCGATAACTATCGTTTGCAAAGAACGATAGTTACCAGACGAACGATATTGGAAAGATTGGTATGCAACGATAGGATGCAGCGATCATCATACACATTTTAACAATAGTTCTCGCAGAAAAGAACGATCAGAAGGAAATGTTGCATACATATTTATATAAAATTAAAAAAAAACCACTGACATGGCGTTACAATAGATACAAATATATGATTGTTAACTTGAAAACAAAGTTTAATTGAAATAAGCAATGTAACAATCTTTACGGCCGCGCTGCAAAGGAAGTACTGAAGCTGGGCAGAATTCAACGCAGGCGCATTGGCCCTTGTAACGATCGTTCTCGGCCGATGTCTGTACACACTATAGTTTTGTAACGATTGTCGGTAGATATGATCCGTCAGGTTGGATATTTCCATCTTCCCGATGTCGTTCTTTTGTCGTTCGTGTTAATGATCGTTGGGTAAAGTTCTTTCCCCGATTTTCGGCGGAACGATCCTTAATGAGCTGTTTCAAACGACCATAGTCGCCAGTGTGTACGCAGCTTTAGTCTTTCGCATCAGTAATCGGCGTTGACAGTTTTCGAACATTTTTCTTGAAACTGTTCCGATTGGTTGGCTCAGCGCACACCTCTGGCTTCCTCTGCAGCAAGCACACATTCTGCCGTTTTTTTAACGTGTTATAAATCGTACAAGGCTCCCTCCTCCAGGTAACGCTGAAGGTTAGAGATCTTGCGGCCGCACATCTGTTAGCAATTGTCTGATTCGGGAATGGTGGGTTTCCGCAGGACTTCAGGTGACATAAAGAAATGCTGGAGGGATTAAAAAGATTGTTGAGGTTTTTAAATGGATTACCGTAGCCGTGTGTCGTATTTCCGCACAGCGAGGTCGCCGCTGCCGTAAGTGCAGCCGCGCGGTGAGCAGGTTTTTTGAGTTATGACAGTCCTTCTGCCAGGGCTTTTAAATGTCAATAACTCACTTGTTTAACATCAAGTAATCATATTTTTACAAGTTTACACATTCCAGTCAATTAGGCTGAGCTGGAGGGAGGGGGAATTGGGGAGGGTGTCGCAGAGTAAATCCTGCGTTTCTCTCAGGGTGGGGGATTCCTTTATAGGCAAGGCCAATAACCTAGGCCCCCCGGCTAACCCAGCCCCCAGGCAGGGCCGGCGCTACCATTAAGGCAAAGGAGGCAGCTGCCCCAGGGCCCCAGAGCTTGTAGGGGCCCCCAGTGGCTACAAGAGGAAAAAAAAAATTTCAAATCGGCCTTATAGTTTTTGAGAAAATCGATTTTAAAGTTTCAAAGGGAAAAAAAAAACATTTAAAAACCTGCCGATTTTAATGGTTAATAGCAAATCCACCTTAAATGCTAGAAACCCTATGGATGTGTTAAGAAGTTCATTAGGAATAAGAGGAAAACATTTTTTTCAAAAAGACCTTATAGTTTTTGAGAAAATCGATTTTAAAGTTTAGAAGGAAAAAACTATAGTTTTAAATGTGGTAAATGTCACTTTTAGTAGCAAACCTAACGGTAGTGTAATTTTACATGCATCAAACAAAAGCGCAATAAATTTCCTGATGGGGTTTCCAGGGGGTCTATACGCAGCCGCAGCGCTTTGGCCAGGGATCGCTTTACAGCCGCAATATGGCTGTATGAAGATTCCTGGCATTTTTTCCTATTTTCCCAATTTTTTTTTATGTTTAGAGTGTGGGAATTTTTTTTTTTAATTATGTGGGGTCCCCCCTCCTGAAACTTTTTAACCCCTTGTCCCCCATGCAGGCTGGGATAGCCAGAATGTGGAGCTCTGACCGATTGGGACTTCACACCCTGACTATTCCAGCTGCAAAAAAGGTCCCCTAATGCCGATTTTTGTTCCGGGGTATATGTTGGGGGGGCCCCCCCCAGGTTTATTTTGCCCTGGGGCCCCATTGTTGCTTAAACCGGCCCTGCCCCCAGGGGCCCCAAGCCATCTGCCGCCTCCCGATCTCCCCCCTTGACGTGCCCCTGCACTATAACAGCATTGGTATTTCACCTGTTCCGGCGGCCGGTGCGCTGCTCCCTCCTGCCTGCCTGCCTCTTGTGATCTGGTGCATGTTGGGTAATGACATGCACCAGTCACAAGAGGTCGGCAGCAGCATATGAGGACTGGGTGCATGAAACAACCGGGACAGTGCGTGGGCCGCCGGGACAGGTTAGATCCCAATGTTGTTATAGGCCGGGGGCTCCGGGGAGCACGTCAGAGTAAGGGGGAGGTCTGGGGTCGGACAGTGTGGGGGCTTAGCAGTGTTCAGGGGTCCAGGGGCAATGGCCCCCTGCTTTTCCTTCTGAAAAATGTGTTTAAAGAGAGACTGAAGCCACATTAAAAACTTGATTTTACGTGTTATTTAGCTGAAGGGATATGGCCAGTGCTAAAACGTTGCATTCCGGCGGCAGAATGAGGGTTTTATAACCCCCAAAACCCGGGGGAAAAAAACAGGGATCGCTTCCTTGTAGAGGCAAAGCTTAGGGCTGTAGCTCTGCCTCTACTCGCGCCAATCCCCGCTGGTCGCCACCTCTTCCCGCCCCTCTCAGTCTTCTTTCACTCAGAGGGGCGGGGAGAGGCGGCAATCAGCAAATTCAGCGGTGGATTGACGTGAGCAGAGGCACAGCTACAGCGCTAAGCTCTGCCTCCCGGGGCAGCAAAATCCACGACTTTGAAAGTCGTGGATTTTTGTCCCGGGATTTGGGGGTTATAAAACCCTCGTTCTGCCGCCAGAATGCGGCGTTTTAGCACTGGCCATATCCCTTCAGCTAAATAACACGTAAAATTAAGTTTTTATTGTGGCATTAGTCTCTCTTTAATGGAGTCTAAACATTATTCCCATCCTTTAAATTTATATACGGTATTTCTTATTTCCAAATGTTAACATGAAGGAAAAGTAATGCTGATAAAGAGCACCAGTGTGGTTCGAATGATAAAATTACATCTTTTACTCATTAATTTTTAGTGGTATGCGTGGCTAGGGGTGTGGTTAGGGGTGTGGTTAGGGGTGTGGCGTAGCTTATAGTGTCCCTCTTTCTCATCTCAAAAATTTGTGAGGTATGGAAAAATAAAATTTTTTCTGTGCATCAGCTAGTCCCCTGCTAAGCCTATAAAATACTGCTGGTCAATGTTAGAGATTGCACATCCAGGGTTTGCACACATTGGGCTCGATTCACAAAGCGGTGCTAACCCAGTTAGAGACTTTAGGCGTGATAACCATTGCACCACGCTGGTGAAAAGCCAGTTTAGGCGTGATAAGTTTAGGCATGATAAGTTTAGGCATGCTAAGTTTAGATAAGTTTAGATCGCGCACAAAGTCATCACACCTAAACTCATCACACCTAAACTCATCACACCTAAACTTATCACACCTAAACTTATCACACCTAAACTTAGCACACCTAAACTTAGCACACCTAAACTTAGCACACCTAAACTTAGCACACCTAAACTTAGCACACCTAAACTTAGCACACCTAAACTTATCATGCCTAAACTGAGTTTAGGCATGATAAAGGGCTTTTCACCAGCGTGCTAACTGTTAGCACCGCTTTGTGAATCAGGCCCATAGCTTGCACACACAGGGCTTGCACACACAGAGCTTGCACACATAGGGCTTGCACACACAGAGCTTGCACACACAGGGATTGCACATGCAGTCAATGGCATAGCATTTGACATGCAATGTTTTGCAAATTTTCGCATCCAAATTTCCTGCAAAAACGTTTCTGCAATTTTACCACCTCCAAATGAGAATTTAGCTTCAGAATCTGATCATAGTATTCGGGGCCAGATTTGTACTTTTTACCGCCCAAGGCCACTGTCACCAGCCGCCCCCCCCCCTTCAGTATAGGTAGCAAGATGACCATTCCCTCCAGTATAGGTAGCAAGATGACCCCTCCCCCTTTCTCTCTAGTGTAGGTAGCCTGATGACCTCCTCCAGTATAAGTAGCCAGATGACCCCTCCCCCCCCTTTCCCTCCAGTATAGGTAGCCCCCCTTTTCTCACCCCCTTTCAGTATAGGTAGGCAGCTCGCCTTCCCATTGCAGCAACCATCAGTGTCACTCATTCCTTCACTAGTTTCAGTGCAGAAGCTTCCTCTTCCTTTCCGTCTCCAATGCTGCCCAAGTCCATAGCCGCCGGCCACAATGCAAACATGCACAGGAAGCAAGGTGGCTGCTGCACAGGTGGCTAGCAGCAGAGTACCATGGTCAGGATCTCCCTGCATTGCAGCATTTGCAAGATTGCAAATGCTGCACCAGTTTAGCCTGCTGCTTTGGTGCCGGCCTCCTGTGGTGCCCTAGGCCATGGCCTAAATCCGGTCCTGATAGTATTGAATATCTGATGACCCTCATACTACATGGAGGTGGTAACATTTGTCAGTGATTGACCAATCATAATTGAAAGTGTCTACCAGGCTTTAGGCCTTGTTCACATCATAAATCTCAATCGCTAACGCCAGCGTTTTGCTTTTTTTTTTGCGTGATTTTTTTAGTGCCTCCCATCGCTTTCCTGCGCAGTAGTTTTTTTCTTACATCGCTTTTCTAAGCGCTTTTGCAGAGCGATTTGTTTTTTTCACTTCCAGACATCAGTCAGGAAGTGAACTCTTTGACCCGGAAAAGAATAAATACAATGTATGTATTCATGAAAGCGCTCTGGAAATCGCTATACAAAGTGCTTTTTCAAGCATTTTGCGATTTCCCTCTACCTTCTATTGGGGCAAATGGCCCTCAAAATGGTACAGGCAGCACTTTGGTGAGCGGATCGTAATCGAACCCCTCAGATGTGAACACTCTCATAGGGAAGAATGCAATGTGGGTCGGCACCACCAAAGTGGTATAAAGCTCTGTATTACATGCAAGCAGTGACAGACGCTGTTTCAGGCTATGTAGCCCTTTCTCAAACTGCTTCAAACAAACAGTGCAAAACTAGCCACCTTATATACACCCCCTGAAAGAGGGCGGAAACACTATGGACGGACCTGATGGGGAACAGTAAAACTTACCGACATGTAGCACGTGTCATTGCGGAAGTGTAGCAATCGGTATACCACATGCGGGTCAGGAAGACATGAGCGTGTATCCACAGGTAATAGCCATGCGCAATGACGCCATCCGCGCCACCAATCCGGGAAGAGTAGCCACGCCGCTCAACCAATACGGTTGACGGCAAATGCTAGACACGTCCACACACCCAGTGATGAACAGTCAGCCAATGGGAGTCGTGAGAGGCTGCAGCGTCATGTCTCCGCAACCAATGCGGAAAGATATACACCCAGCACTGCCCAACGATCAGCTGGTACTACGTAATTTCCATACGCTGCTCCGCTCGATGTAACGCGGTAAGCCTCACCACGCCCCCGTTGCCATGCAAACATAGCAACACCCGGGGCAACAGTTCACCGGCAAACACCGTGTAATAATGGAAAACCGCAGCATCCGCCCTCTGCAACCTACGCAGAGGATATACAACCAATGCTCAGACGGGCATGCCATCCACCTGTGCGCTAGTACTATATAGAATACATGTACAAGACTATATATCTGATACAAGCAGCCTCACGATGCCCCCGGTGCCAGATAAATAAAGCAACCCCCGGGGCCAACAGATCACAGGCAAAATAACACTAGGGACCACTATTGAGACAACACTGATCCGCATGTGTGTATACAAAAATCACGATTGCAATAAAAAATAAAAAAAGAAGTAAAAATACTTACAATCAACTCCCATCAAGTCCGTATAGCAATATTCTAAAAACATCAGAGCAATGTGAAGAGTAATCTATAAATAAACAAATACAGAGAGAAATATAAGATGATTACACCAGATATCGAAAACACAATGGATTAAATACAAAACCGTAGATCATACTCCCTGTTTAGTCCCCCCGCCCCCATGGTACCCAATTTCCTAATCCAGAAAGCCTCTTTGCGTAATAATGCTTTGTCCCTATCCACACCTCTCCAATTGGACGGAATGCTATCAATGACAGTTACTCTAAGTTGGGACACTGAATGTTTATGTTCATGGAAATGGTCCGCTACCGCCAAAGTGCATGACAAGTTGCGGATATTGGACTTATGGGAAGCTACCCTGTCCTTTAAACGCTGAGTGGTCTTGCCTATATAGGCAAGACCACACGGACATTTTAACATATATATAACATATGTAGAGTCACAATTGTACAGTCCATGTATCCTAAGAGGGGCACACAACGAAGCATGTGACACAGTATCCCCTCTTATGACAC
The DNA here is from genome assembly GCF_040937935.1 of Hyperolius riggenbachi. NCBI lineage: Eukaryota > Metazoa > Chordata > Amphibia > Anura > Hyperoliidae > Hyperolius > Hyperolius riggenbachi. Next base: position 493,049,754 of record NC_090648.1, read on the forward strand.
TATTGCACATATGGCAATTGAGGCAGGGATACATGCCACGCCGGGTGGTGTTAGGGCCAGTATGCTTGATTGTTTTAGTACTGATTTTATCACGAACAGTAGGTGCTCGTTTAAATGACATTAGGGGTGGGTACCTAAATTCTGGAACTGACGGGAGTCCATCCCTGAGCGTATGCCAATGCCTGCGGATGATCTGTGAGATCCCCTCACTGCAGACATTGAAAGTGGAGACAAATGGTAACCTTGGGCCTATTCTCCTGGCACCTCCCCCTGTCTTTGGCCTGAGACAATGTTCAGGATAGCCACGTGACCTGAATTTGTCCATCATCTCAAGCCCACGCGCATGCCTCTTTTGGTCACTACTGACAATCCTATTTACACGAGATAATTGGCTACACGGAATACCGTCCTTGGTGCTCTTGGGGTGGAAATTTTTATAATGAAGAACAGAATTCCGATCCGTCTCTTTGACATATAAATCAGTCTTCACACCCCCATCACCAATGGACACTAAAACATCCAAAAACGGGACACTTATTCTGTCAGCATGTACCGTGAGGCGCACGTGGGCACAAGAGGCATGGAGCTGAGATACAAACTCATGTAGCTCGCTCAGTGGCCCCCTCCATACGCAAAAGATATCATCTATAAATCTCCACCAGCATAAAGCATGCTGGTGGAACAACGTATTAGTATAAACAAAGGCCTCTTCAAAGAGGCCCATGAAAAGATTTGCGTAGGAGGGGGCCACATTCGAGCCCATCGCTGTGCCACGACGCTGTAGATAATATGCACCTGAAAAGGAAAAATAATTAAATTTCAACACAATTTCCAAAAGGGCAACAGCAAACCGGCGTTGCTCCAATGTAAGGTCCGTACTCGTCATAAGGTACCAATCAACCGCCTCTACACCTCCATCATGTGGGATGGAGGTGTAGAGGCTCTCCACATCCATTGTTACTAAAAAGATCCCGTCGTCAACAATAGACAACCCCTGCAACTTATCTAGAAACATAGATGTATCTTTAAGGTATGAAGGAATATTCTGTACAATCGGCTGTAACAGGCCATCTAAAAACTTGGCGAGGGGTACAAAAATGGACCCAATACCCGCCACAATGGGTCTCCCAGGTGGCCTGTCAAGCCTCTTGTGGATCTTTGGTAAGATATATAATTGGGGTGTAACTGGATGATCTTCTCTAAGGAATTGTCAGTAGTGACCAAAAGAGGCATGCGCGTGGGCTTGAGATGATGGACAAATTCAGGTCACGTGGCTATCCTGAACATTGTCTCAGGCCAAAGACAGGGGGAGGTGCCAGGAGAATAGGCCCAAGGTTACCATTTGTCTCCACTTTCAATGTCTGCAGTGAGGGGATCTCACAGATCATCCGCAGGCATTGGCATACGCTCAGGGATGGACTCCCGTCAGTTCCAGAATTTAGGTACCCACCCCTAATGTCATTTAAACGAGCACCTACTGTTCGTGATAAAATCAGTACTAAAACAATCAAGCATACTGGCCCTAACACCACCCGGCGTGGCATGTATCCCTGCCTCAATTGCCATATGTGCAATAGTGTCATAAGAGGGGATACTGTGTCACATGCTTCGTTGTGTGCCCCTCTTAGGATACATGGACTGTACAATTGTGACTCTACATATGTTATATATATGTTAAAATGTCCGTGTGGTCTTGCCTATATAGGCAAGACCACTCAGCGTTTAAAGGACAGGGTAGCTTCCCATAAGTCCAATATCCGCAACTTGTCATGCACTTTGGCGGTAGCGGACCATTTCCATGAACATAAACATTCAGTGTCCCAACTTAGAGTAACTGTCATTGATAGCATTCCGTCCAATTGGAGAGGTGTGGATAGGGACAAAGCATTATTACGCAAAGAGGCTTTCTGGATTAGGAAATTGGGTACCATGGGGGCGGGGGGACTAAACAGGGAGTATGATCTACGGTTTTGTATTTAATCCATTGTGTTTTCGATATCTGGTGTAATCATCTTATATTTCTCTCTGTATTTGTTTATTTATAGATTACTCTTCACATTGCTCTGATGTTTTTAGAATATTGCTATACGGACTTGATGGGAGTTGATTGTAAGTATTTTTACTTCTTTTTTTATTTTTTATTGCAATCGTGATTTTTGTATACACACATGCGGATCAGTGTTGTCTCAATAGTGGTCCCTAGTGTTATTTTGCCTGTGATCTGTTGGCCCCGGGGGTTGCTTTATTTATCTGGCACCGGGGGCATCGTGAGGCTGCTTGTATCAGATATATAGTCTTGTACATGTATTCTATATAGTACTAGCGCACAGGTGGATGGCATGCCCGTCTGAGCATTGGTTGTATATCCTCTGCGTAGGTTGCAGAGGGCGGATGCTGCGGTTTTCCATTATTACACGGTGTTTGCCGGTGAACTGTTGCCCCGGGTGTTGCTATGTTTGCATGGCAACGGGGGCGTGGTGAGGCTTACCGCGTTACATCGAGCGGAGCAGCGTATGGAAATTACGTAGTACCAGCTGATCGTTGGGCAGTGCTGGGTGTATATCTTTCCGCATTGGTTGCGGAGACATGACGCTGCAGCCTCTCACGACTCCCATTGGCTGACTGTTCATCACTGGGTGTGTGGACGTGTCTAGCATTTGCCGTCAACCGTATTGGTTGAGCGGCGTGGCTACTCTTCCCGGATTGGTGGCGCGGATGGCGTCATTGCGCATGGCTATTACCTGTGGATACACGCTCATGTCTTCCTGACCCGCATGTGGTATACCGATTGCTACACTTCCGCAATGACACGTGCTACATGTCGGTAAGTTTTACTGTTCCCCATCAGGTCCGTCCATAGTGTTTCCGCCCTCTTTCAGGGGGTGTATATAAGGTGGCTAGTTTTGCACTGTTTGTTTGAAGCAGTTTGAGAAAGGGCTACATAGCCTGAAACAGCGTCTGTCACTGCTTGCATGTAATACAGAGCTTTATACCACTTTGGTGGTGCCGACCCACATTGCATTCTTGACTACAGAGGACCCCAAGAGGCACTGGGGTTGGGGTCTGGGCACACCGCTTGGATACATTGGTGCTCCTACCATTTGACATTTTGCACTCTCATAGGGAATCATTGCACAAGCACATTCAGGGTGATTTTTCAAAAATCGCCGGCGCTTAAAAAAATCCCGAAAGTGCCCTAAAGGTGGCCACTAACTGTCCAATTTCTAGCGAAAAATCATTCGATTTGGATTTTCTTGTTGGTTGTAATAGATAGGAAGCAAAAATTGGTTCGTTGATGATGTAGTGAACGATGTATTACAATATTTCACGTTCGAACAGAATTTCTGATTGCTCGAACAATTTTTCGCTAACAATTGGACTGTTAGTGGCCAGCTTTAGTGTGAACAAGCTGTTAGGGCTCGTTTCCACTATCGCGAATCCGCATGCGTCCAACGTATGCGGATTCGCACATGTAATGCAAGTGGATGTGCCTGTTTCCACTGTAGCGTTGTTGAGGTGCGTTTTTTTTCAGCGCTGAAAAAACGCACAAAAGAGCCGCAGAATTCGCCTGCGAGTGGAATGCATGCGAATCAATGGAAAAGCACACCGGCATTGCCATGGTTAAATTCGCATCCGCATGCGAATTTTGCCGCAGCGATTTCGCAACGCAATAGTGGAAACGAGCCCTTAGAGTGATTGGCCAATTTTACTGCTAATGCTGGGGATACATCGACTCCCGCCGCGTCCTCGCCGCCGTCCGGATCAATTCCCGCTCGTCCCCGCAGGCGCTTCCTTATCTTCCGCTCGACTCCCTGCTATTGTCCGCCCACGGGGATCGAGCGGGGTCATCGGACCTGTCGGAAATTATCAATCGAGCCATCGGCGACTCGATTGATAAGGGGGAAAATGTACCGTGTATCCCCAGCATTACTTACTAGTAGTACCATGTAGTATAAGGGCCAACAGATTTGAATGCTAGGAACAGATTTTCAAGCGGACCTGAACTCCGTCCGACCTTCCCCTGTGCTCTAAAAGATACGCAACAGCATAATTACCTTTAAAGAAAAATATTTATTTGTTACAGCTGATATAAATCCTGCAATAAATATGCAGTATATCTACTTCCTGCTTTCATGGAAGCAGACATATTGTTAACCTCCCTGTGCTTTCAAATGAGTCATATCTGCCGTGGCAGTCAGGTGACACAGGGGAGAGATCAAATTACAACTTGTGATTAGTCACAGATGAGGGGGAATTAGACTAGCCGAACTCTCTAAGTACATACAGGGTGCATTTCTCTTTGTTTTCCTTCTGTCCTGTGCAAAAGTTCAGGTCCACTTTCATGAAGGCGGTACAATTGGCCAATCAAAATTGGATGTGTATGGGTCTCAATATAAATAGGATTGTATATCTTAAAAAAAAAAGTCCAATACACTATAATATTGCAGACAGGCAATACATTGAAGACACATTTCTGAAAACTTAAAGAGGAATTTTAACCCAGGATTGGCCTTCATCCCAATCAGTAGCCGATCCCTCTTTTCCCATGAGAAATCGATTCCTTTTCTGGAATAGATCATCAGAGGGGTCTGTATGGCTGATATTGTGGTAAAACCCCTCCCACAGTGTGACATCATGATCTTGTTGCATTGTGGGATATACTGTATAATGGGTTTTTTTTACAACTGCGGAGCAAGCAATATCTCCCTCTGTGCATAGAACTCTTAGTAACTAACATTCTGTACAGGTCACCTGGCAAAACTAAAGATGTCACCACCAGTGATACATTTCAGAATGTAAATCAGGAAAATGAAAAAATGTACGCTGGGCAAACACTGACTTAAAGGGGCACTACAGCGAAAAAATTTTAAAATGTAAAATATGTGCAAACTATACAAATATGAAGTACATTTTGTCCAGAGTAAAATGAGCCATAAATTACTTAACTCCTATGTTGCTGTCACTTACAGTAGGTAGTAGAAATCTGACAGAAGCAACAGGTTTTGGACTAGTCCGTCTCTTTATAGGGGGTTCTCAGGGATTTATTTATTTTTCAAAAGCACTTAGTGAATGGCAGTTGACTGCCCAACTGCCAAAAAACTGTGTAGTGAGCAGGGAAGCTGGCTAGCATTATTGTTTAAATCCTTTTTAAGGAATATCTTTATCAAGAATAAAAGCCTTGCTGAGAATCCCCTATGAAGAGATGGACTAGCTCAAAACCTGTCGCTTCTGTCAGATTTCTACTACCTACTGTAAGGCCTGGTGCACACCAAAACCCGCTAGCAGATCCGCAAAATGCTAGCAGATTTTGAAACGCCTTTTCTTATTTTTCTGTAGCGTTTCAGCTAGCGTTTTGCGGTTTTGTGTAGCGGTTTTGGTGTAGTAGATTTCATGTATTGTTACAGTAAAGCTGTTACTGAACAGCTACTGTAACAAAAACCGCCTGGCAAACCGCTCTGAAGTGCCGTTTTTCAGAGCGGTTTGCGGTTTTCCTATACTTAACATTGAGGCAGAAACGCATCCGCAATCCAAAATCTGCAGCAGCCCGGGAGTATGCGTTTCTGCAAAACGCCTCCCGCTCTGGTGTGCACCAGCCCATTGAAATACATTACCCTAGCAGATCCGCACCCGCAAGCGGATCGCAAACTGCAGCCGAACCGCTCTGGTGTGCACTAGGCCTATGTGACCGCAATATAGGAGAAAAATAATTTATGGCTCATTTTACTCTGGACAAAACATCTATATATATAATAGAGTAAGTGCCTCAACCTTCGAGCAAGAAGAAGAAGTACTTTGCATGAGAAAATGTATGCGTGCTCAATCACCAAGTTTTAGGCTTCTTTTCCACGGACTGTTGAGCTGTGTGCTCAGCAAGCAGTTACCAGGCAGCAGCAAGCAGTTACCAGGCAGCAGCAAGCAGTTACCAGGCAGCAGCAAGCAGTTACCAGGCAGCAGCAAGCAGTTACCAGGCAGCAGCAAGCAGTTACCAGGCAGCAGCAAGCAGTTACCAGGCAGCAGTGAGCAGATACCAGGCAGCAACAAGCAGTTTCCAGGCAGCAGCAAGCTGTTACCAGGCAGTAGTGAGCAGTTGTAAGAGTTTGAGAGGCATGTTACTGCCTATCAACTGTCCGTGGAAAAGAGGCCTACCCTAGCAAGTCTGGCTTTGCAAATCTGGCCTAATTGGCTATTCATGAGGCAATGCTCATGCAAATATGCATTTGCTTTTGCATGCCAAACTATGCAGGGTCAAAAAACCAATACTGCAAAGCGGTCGCCCTGCTACATGCCAGTGATGAGCGAAAATGCAAAAATTTGTTTCGATACATTTTTACCGAATTTTCGCCTAATTTCGTTTTGACAGGCAAATTTTCCATCTAATTTTTTTCACGTTAATTTTCGCCTAAGGCCAGTCATTTTCGCATTACTTGCGTATGATTGCGGACATTTTCCACATAAGGGCATTAGCGCCCGCATTCAGAGAAGTTTCTTGCGCATTATTGCGGGCAATTTTCGGTATAAACGTCCGCATAGATTGAATTTCCATGCGGATTATTGTGGACATTTTTCCGCATAAGGGCATAAGCATCCGCATACAATGAATTTTCGATGCTGGTCGAAAACGCAAATATTTCTGAAGATTTTCGTGAAAATTCGCCAAAAAACGAAAACGGGATTTTCGAGGCGAAAATTCGCAAGCACTATCCAGTAGCACCACGGGGAGGATTCCCAATGCCCCCCTTTTATACAACCGGGGGGACCACAGGGTCCCAGGCTCTCTCACTGCCTGGGAACCACAGCGACACCCCGGAGGGGGAGGCGCAGGCGACCCCCCCCCCAAGCGTGGCCAGCGTCGGGGAGAGCCGTCCACACCCACCTCCCAATATTAAAAACAGGCACTTACCTTAACGTCCATTGCGTTCTGCTACATGCGCATTAACTTGGGGGCACCACATGAGAAAGGAGTGAAGCATGGGTCACCCCGAGCTTTAGAGCTCAGGGCTGGCTCACATACAGCACTCCAGAGGGGGTGGGGGAGGACAGGTGCAGACAACTCACTCCAGGGCTCACACCACCGGAGCAAGCCATCCACCACCTGCCTCCAAAGGATACAAACTGCAAAAAATGCTTGATAAAGGTAAACCTATCTACCCCTCAAACCATTTATTTAAAGACCCCCACTTACATGACCTAATAAATGAAACACGGACTACCATGGCATTGGATTAATTTAGGCCAAAGCAGCCCATCTTTATTTAACCAAATTAACAATAACCCAAAATTGCAAAAACAACACAACCATCATACCCGTAAAATTCCTAACAGAGAGCTGGGGACAGGGGCCCGGAGGTACCCACTGGAACAAATTTTGTTTTCACACTTGAGTGACATGCAGCCTTGTAACCGGCCCACAGCCGCGCATCTCGGCTCGAGGACAGCTGCATGCCCCATAAAATTACTCTCCTCCTGTCGAGGATCTCATCAAACCGGATTTGCCCCGCGACAAATCCAATAACCTACCTCCGGAGCCCCCTTATCCCCCTCCGGCTGCAATGACTAATAAACGTCCCTTAACCCCCCCCCCCTTTAAACCAAAAACCCCACCTAACCATACAAAACAGGGGAGGGAGGGAGGGAGCTTCTTTCCCTGAGCACTCACGGAAGCTGAATGACCCGCCCCCTTCTCCTTACCCAAGCACCCCTTCTTGCCGCGCGCCTAAACTCCGCCCCCCGCCCACCAGATCAACCCAGTACTGCCGGGGCAACGGCTACCTTATCATGCCGTGCCCTACGCAGTCGCAAGCTCCGCTCCAGGCTCTCACTTGATAAAGGTAAACCTATCTACCCCTCAAACCATTTATTTAAAGACCCCCACTTACATGACCTAATAAATGAAACACGGACTACCATGGCATTGGATTAATTTAGGCCAAAGCAGCCCATCTTTATTTAACCAAATTAACAATAACCCAAAATTGCAAAAACAACACAACCATCATACCCGTAAAATTCCTAACAGAGAGCTGGGGACAGGGGCCCGGAGGTACCCACTGGAACAAATTTTGTTTTCACACTTGAGTGACATGCAGCCTTGTAACCGGCCCACAGCCGCGCATCTCGGCTCGAGGACAGCTGCATGCCCCATAAAATTACTCTCCTCCTGTCGAGGATCTCATCAAACCGGATTTGCCCCGCGACAAATCCAATAACCTACCTCCGGAGCCCCCTTATCCCCCTCCACCACGAAAGGGCATGAAACCTTATGCCCTTGAGGCCCCCAACCTCAAAGCTCTCTGAATCCCGTCCTCTAACCCCAAGGCCCAGAGATCCATCCCAATATCTGTGAGGTGTACCCCATCCCTCCTGAGAAACAGCCCAATGTCCTCCTCGAGCTCCCCGTGCCTAATGGCCAACCCCCCATTTCTCACAAAATATCTTGCCACCTCCTTGTTAAGCTTTATCCTGGCTTTGTTCACCTTGCGCACGGAGATGGCCAGCCTCCAATATTCACGGGCAACTACGTCCGACCATACTATGACCGTAGCTGGAAAAAGAGCACGTATTCTGAGGAAATCAAATTTGATTTCCTTGATGATTATCCTGGTGGATTTTGAGGCAAGATCATTGCCCCCTAAATGAAGCACCAAAACATCTGGGGCCCTGTCCAATCTGGCCATACTATGCAATTCTGGCAAAAGACTAGGCCACACCATACCTGGAAAGCCCCTCCAATGAATACGTACCTGGGCTCTCGGAAAGCCCAGCTGTCGGCCCTCCGGCCGAACATCCGCTCTCCTTGCGCCCCTACTAACATAGGAGTGCCCCACAATCCACACGATGGCTGGAGCATCTGCAACAAGAAAAAACAAACTAACAACAACTGATACACTCCAAACACCCCTAACCTATACCAAATGGGGCCTAACGTACGACCTGTAACGCATGGAGTCCCACCGACCAATCCTCTTGATGACTTCCTCCCCTAAACCCCAACGTGCCGCCTCGGTAGCCGCCCCAATTCTGAACGAGTGGGAGGCAAACTCCTGCTGAGGGAGCCCTAAGGATCCCAAACATTTTCGGAACACCGACACGAATTGGAAACGGGACAAAGGAATCCCATCCTGATGAGATAAAAACACCGGTGCCTGGCCGGGGCGAATCGCCTGGAAATCCATGACCTTGCCATACGGGCACATAGGTCCTCCAATAGGGAATAGTGTAATATCCCGCCCCTTGCCTGACTGGTCCGTTTTAGATCGCTGCAGATGGATCACTACTGAATCGCTGCGCACCGTTACGTGCTGCGCGAGAATGCCTCCCACTCCCAGCTTGCTGCGGCTCACCAACTCACCTATTCTAAATGCCCCGAAAAAGGCCAAAACAAACGCCGTAGAGAATAGGACATTCTCGTAGGGTGACACACACAGGTCCGGCAGCACCCTCAACAAACGTTCAAGCAACTGATACGTAACCGGGCGCCTAGAATCCCTTGTTACCGCCCCTTTTTTATAACCCCTCAACGCCTGCCGGACCCTAAAATCTTTGGTCGCGTCTGGCAGACCCCTGGCCTTAAACCAAAAGGCCATCGCCGCCATTTTCTTTGCTACCGCAGACACTGACACCCCATCCACAAAGTTCCTACCCAAAAAATACAGTAATAAGCACAGTCTGTCGTCGTCTGACTCACAACCCCCAGCTTGACTCATCAAAGCATCCCACGCGTTCCAGACCGCCGTGTATGCTGCCGCTGATGGCTCGGACAACGATCTCCCGATCATTCCAGACACGGCCCGAAGGGAATCTTCCACACCGCGGATGGGCAAGGAACCCCACGTTCTTCCGCCGCGGGAGCCGCCGCCCGGAACCTGTCCCACTGAAAGCGAGAAAGCGCATCAGCAATCACATTGTCAACCCCAGGCACATGAACTGCAAACACGTATGTGTTAAGGCGCAAACACTCTAACACCAACTGCCGTAGTAGACATATGACCGGAGGGGATGACGCCGAGCAATTATTGATCGCTGAAACCACCCCCATGTTATCGCAATGGATCCTAACTCGCTTGTTCGCCAGCTGCCCTCCCCATATTCGCAGCGCCACCACTATGGGGAATAATTCAAGTAACACCAAGTTAGTAGTGAAACCAGCCTCAATCCATGACGCATCCCAGGGGGCCGCACACCATTGCCCCCCCAGGAAAACCCCAAAGCCTTGGGACCCCGACGCGTCGGTAAATAACTCCAAATCGGCATTACTTACCGTATCCTGCATCCAAACCGCCCTGCAGTTAAACTCCTCAAGGAATGTCAGCCAAACCCGGAGATCCGCCCGAAGATCCGCCGTCATCCGAATCCTGTGATGTGGGACCACGACCCCTGCCGTCGCCAATGACAGGCGCCTGCAAAATATACGCCCCATGGGCATGATTCTGCATGCGAAGTTCAGTTTTCCCACCAATGACTGGACCTCCCTCAAAGTCATTTTCTTACTCTGAACTGCCAACGCAATGGCCCCTTTCAAATCATCCACCTTATCTTGCGGTAACCTACATTCCATAGATACCGTATCGATGGTGATGCCCAGGAATTTCAGTACCGTAGCAGGCCCCTCCGTTTTTTCTTCTGCCAGCGGGACCCCCAAACGGTTGCAAACATGCTTCATGGTTGCCAAGGCATATGCACAGTCCGGCGAATCCGCCGGACCCATAAACAGAAAATCATCCAGATAATGGATGACTGACTGCACGCCCGACACGTCCTTTACCGCCCATTCCAAAAACCCGCTAAACTTCTCAAAAAACGCACACGACACCGAACAACCCATGGGCAAGCATCTATCCACGAAATACTTACCTTTCCAAAAACACCCGAGCAACCGGAAGCTGGACGGGTGAACTGGCAACAGACGAAAAGCCGACTCAATGTCGGTTTTCGCCAAACACGCACCCTGCCCTAACAGTCTTACCCAACTAACTGCTGTGTCAAAAGAGGTATAGACAACCGACGCGTCATCACTTGACAGGCCATCATTCACGGAAGCGCCCCGTGGGAAAGACAGATGGTGAATCAAGCGAAATGACCCGGGCTCTTTCTTTGGCACCACCCCGAGGGGGGACACCACCAGACCAACTAAGGGACAGGTCTGAAAGGGGCCCGCTAACCGCCCCGCCTCCACCTCCTTAGCTATCTTCTTGTCCACAACTTCCGGACGCTCGTTTGCGGATTTTAAATTCTTAAACGGAGGGCTGCACTGCAACGAGCAGCTGCTTGGAATAACAAAACCCTCTTCAAAACCCAAACGTAAAAATTCAGCTATTTCTTGATTAGGAAACCTGCTTAGAAACCCCACCATCTCTGCCACCCTCACTGGCGTCATCCCTTTTATGCCCAGCATCTGCATGCTTGCCTCTCTTGAGTTTGTAACATCTTGCGGCCGTGTGCGAGCCCCCGCAATTGGAGCACTCGTGCTTGAACCGGCATGATTGGCCAAAACGACAGGAACCGTCGTTATACTGCCAACACACGCCCTTTCCTTTGGTGGCCAGCTGACCACCTGCAGATGATCCGCTGGCCGTTGCCTGAAAGGATTGAGGACCTCTGGCTGGAATCATGAGACGCATCCAAAGAGTTATATCTTTGTGGTCCCAGCGCACCGCAGGGCGAACTGCTTTCTCTTGCCTAAACTGCTCATCGTAACGCAACCATGCGTTACCCCCATAGGACCGATGAGCCTCCCCTATGGAATCCATGTAACCGAAGAGCGCCGAGCAATGCTCAGGCTGCCTTTCCCCGATCACGCTCGCCAGAATTGAGAACGCCTGGAACCAATTCTGGAAAGTGCGCGGAATCAATCTGTACCGCCGTTCCTCCTCCCTCTTCTTCTCGTCCGGCTTACCTTTATCCAGGTTAAACTTCTCAAGGGGAAGTAATGAAAATATCTCCACATACTCCCCTCTCCATATCCTTTCTTTAACTTCCTGCTTTAGGTGGAAACCCAGGAGACCGTTAAAACACACATATAGCTCTGCAAAAGCCGCGTCTGCTAAACGCACCTGTCCCGCCCCGTCTGAACGTGCCACCTCGCTAGAGGACCCCTCCTGCCGCACCACAGTCTCCGCTTGTACCCCCACTAAACCCATAGCCGCCGGCGGCGCCACCTGAACCACCCCTTGCGCTAGCGGGACCCTGGCTTGAGACGCAACATCTACTTGAGATGCCGGCGGGCTCAGGACACTTGCCGACCCAGCCCCCACACCCCCCGACCCGGGTGCCCAAGCAGACCCCGGTGCCACTACTGCTCCCCCCACAACACTTGAGACTCCTGTACCTCCATCTGGTACCACCTGCCCCTGCCCTGGCTGCAGAGACCCCGCCACCCCAGTGCCTCCCGCTCCCCCAGGGGCTACCCCGCACATACCCAACAACAATGTGGCTAAAGCCTTAACAGCAGCTATATTGGCCTCACCTGGCTGCTCCGGACGCAAGTCCCTGCCAGCCGTCACTCCGGATCCACTGGCGACGACCTCCTCCTCGACCGCTGACTCAGCTTCGGAAGCGGAGCTGCCCCTGGCCGCCTGGCCACTGGGCCGCTGCTCCGGCTGTTGCCTCCTCACTCCTTGCTGGGACCTGGTTTTCTTCTTGGGCACAGCTGCCCGGCCTCCAGACTTGCTCTTCCTGGTGGAGGCGCTGCTCCCACTGTGACCCGACCGGGCCGCCGCGGTGTGTGGCGCGGCGCCCGCAGGGTGGTTGTCCTTCCGCTGGGCCCTTTTTGTCTGCCGCGCTGTGCGGGGGCTGATGGCCTCCTGTCTTCTGGCCGCTGCGTCACTGCTGGCTGCCCCGCCCGACGGCCCTTCTCCTGGTGAGTCCTGACGGCGTTCAGGGTTCCTCTCGGCAGCCCCCCGCGTCCCATCTGACGCCTTCTTAGCAGGGGGAGGCGGAGGGTCTCGGTTGGGGCTCCCCGCTCGGCGCTGGGCTCTACCTGGAGGCTCAGGGCTGAGCCGGTCCGGTGGGCGGGACGTCCTTCTCTCCTCCACGTGCGGGGTCGGAGCGCTGGTCGCCGCAGCTGCACCTGGCTCCCCAGCCTCCCCCGTCATACTGGCTCCCATCGCCGACAGCTGCAGTTGGACCCAGGCCGGGCCGCGAGATGCAGCCTCCGACCTGATCCGTGCCACTAGCTCCTCTAAGGTGTCCATTCCGGGGTGCGGGCGCTCAGCTTCCAGCTTCTTTCCCTGAGCACTCACGGAAGCTGAATGACCCGCCCCCTTCTCCTTACCCAAGCACCCCTTCTTGCCGCGCGCCTAAACTCCGCCCCCCGCCCACCAGATCAACCCAGTACTGCCGGGGCAACGGCTACCTTATCATGCCGTGCCCTACGCAGTCGCAAGCTCCGCTCCAGGCTCTCACTTTCCATGAGAAAATTAATGCGCATGTAGCAGAACGCAATGGACGTTACGGTAAGTGCCTGTTTTTAATATTGGGAGGTGGGTGCAGACGGCTCTCCCTGGCGCTGGCCACGCTTGGGGGGGGTCGCCTGCGGCACCTAGCCTCCCCCTCCGGGGTGCCGCTGTGGTTCCCGCGGTCCCTCCCGTTGTATAAAAAGGGGGCATTGGGAATCCTCCCTGTGGTGCTCCTGGATAGTGCTAATGTAGCATGTAGCAGTGTTCCTTGCAAATTTTCGCCTACGTCATTTTCGCATCGAAAATCCTGTTTTCGTTTTTTGGCGAATTTTCACGAAAATCTTCAGAAATATTTGTGTTTTCAACCAGCATCAAAAATTCATTGTATGCGGATGCTTATGCCCTTATGCGGAAAAATGTCCACAATAATCCGCATGGAAATATAGACTATGAATGTATTTTGTAGGTACTGATCTTTTGCAGGAACGGATCTTTTGCAGATAATGATCTTTTGAATGTGTACAGCATCTGTGTGTGCAGCATCTTGCAAATATTTCTATCTAATGGGGAGTGCAGCTCAATAGAATAGACTGTGTAGGTGTGGCTCTGATACTACATGGAAGGGGGTAACATTGGTCTGTGATCTTTCATTTTTCCAAAGACTTTTATCTGATGTGTGTACCCACCTTTATTCTTCTTGCTTCAAGGTTGAGGCACGTACTCTTTTAGATAGATAGAAGATGCGGCGTATGCTACGACGCGGGACGGCTAGTACTTCTTATTTGTATATGTTTGCACATATTTTAAATGTTACAATTTTTCGCTGTAGTGCCCCTTTAATAATCTATAAATGAATATTGTAAAAAGTAACCATTTTTATTCATGATGTGATTTTCACTGCAGTTCCTCTTTACATGTAAACAAAGCAATGCTCAGAGGGCGCGTTGCTCCCCCTATCTCTCCGCTGCATGCTGCTGCCATGACGATTATTACACTCAGGAGGAGCCGTTTAGTCACGCTACATTGTGATACCTTTTATCATTAATATATGAAGTGTCATTTCTCTGTAAGCAGTGTGAAGTGCGCAGTCTATATCCCTTTGTCTGAGGGCGATGTTGCTTTAGCCGTTGGGGGGCTCGGGGGGCTGCAAAGCGATAGACTGAGAGGTGAAACCATCCGGCTTGTTATTGTAAGCGGATATTTCTGACTGGAATACTTCAGCATCAATGGCTTTCATGCTACATAAACTTTATGGATTGTGCGGAGAACGCTCCATTTACTCCGTCCATCACCTCGTGTCTCCGGAGGTCCACAAATCCAGTCCGGGGATGTCGGCCCGCCTCTTCCTCATCCATCGCAGCCTCGCATGTTCCTTCAGGGCCCCGCGAGTGTTAGGATAACCCAGTAGGAGGAACCCCACTAAATATGCGGAAGGTCGATGAGTAAAATGAACGTTGAAATCATCAGCGATTACGTCCGTCTCTTGGGCCTATTTATAATCTTTTCAGTCTAGCTCCTTTTACTCGATTAGTGAAATATATGTGCAGTAGCGGGATCCGCCACAAAACAGTTTCTTGTAAAACAGGGCCGCTCACCCACTTTGCGCCATTTTGGACGTGTTTTTGGTTGCGCGATAACGCAGTGACATTAGTAGTGCCTAGACTGCACCATATGACGTTTCCATACATGTGTTGTGATTCACCACAGAATCATAACGCGCGGTTACTGATAAATTCTCTCAAACACTTCGCGATTTTTCATTCCTTATAAGGAATGGAGATCCTAAATGCAGTGAAAATTGGCGAAATAGACTGAATACAAGTGATACATAACAGGTAGCGATGAGTTCTGCTAATGGTAAATGCAAAGCTTAAATTCCGGCCGTGCGTTTCACTCTCCTCCAGACGGTCGTGCTTCCTGCGTGTCAGTGAACGCTGAAACATTGCTATGTTCTAACCTTGAGGCAGGGGCATAACTAGAAATAACTGGGCTCCCTACAAAACTTTGGATGGGGCCCCCTCCCCTGCACACTGTATAAGGGACTGTCTACAAATCTTTGTCTACAAAACTCTGTATTATTCGTTATCAGTGGCTGAGCAGATGCAGTCATTCGAACAACTGTGCTGAGAGCAGAACGTTTTTTTCTCTCCTTGCCCTTAGTTTCAGTCCCTCAGGACGGGGCCCCCTTTGGCTTCTGGGCCCCCCTGCAGCTGCATCCCTGCTTAACACATGTAATGTAAGTCAATGAGACGCATGAAAAAAACACGTTTGCGTTCTGCAATGTGCGTTTTAGAAAACGCTGAACTTGATACATATTTTTCCAGAACGCATCTAGAATGCACCTAATGTATGCAGGGCTGTGGAGTCGGAGTGGTGGAGTCGGAGTCGTGGAGTCGGGCAATTTTGGGTGCCTGGAGTCGGAGTCGGGAAAACTTGTTACAAACGTATTTGTAACTGTAATTAAAATAGAAAATATGATAAAATGTTCTATTTCTCAGATAATAGTCATTAAAAATAATGTATATATACAGTATATATACAGTAATAGCTGTGCTTAGTCCACAAAAATGAAATAAACCAATCAAAATTAGTTACTTGTGCTGCTTCAATAAAGCAGTCCCCGTATTTTTAAGGTCAGATATACATATCTGATTGTGACTGTATATATGATGTGTATTGTGTACACAGGAATAGAGTTGGGCCGAACCTCCGATTTTAGGTTCGCGAACCGGGTTCGCGAACTTTCGTGGAACGTTCGGTTCGCGTTAAAGTTCGCGAACCGCAATAGACTTCAATGGGGATGCGAACTTTGAAGAAAAAAAAAATTATGCTGGCCACAAAAGTGATGGAAAAGATGTTTCAAGGAGTCTAACACCTGGAGGGGGGCATGGCGGAGTGGGATAGATGCCAAAAGTCCCCGGGAAAAATCTGGATTTGACGCAAAGCAGCGTTTTAAGGGCAGAAATCACATTGAATGCTAAATGACAGGCCTAAAGTGCTTTAAAACATCTTGCATGTGTATACATCAATCAGGTAGTGTAATTAAGGTACTGCTTCACACTGACACACCAAACTCACCGTGTAACGCACCGCAAACAGCTGTTTGTGTAGTGACGGCCGTGCTGGACTGGTGCGCACCATGGCGAGAGTGCAGGTTTTGGTGGCTTTACAGCCCATATGGTCGGCCTGGCTGATGTAGCTGAATGACAGAACAGTGACTGTCCAGCTGATCAAATTTGGTCTGACCACAATGAAGCAACGACCTTATTATCTTTTGTGTGCCCCCCAAGACACTCATCTAGGCGCCGGTCATTGCTTCATTGTGATACGCAAGCCCCTTCACCACGGCAAGGTAATGATCACGAAGGGGAATGGGCGCATGTACATGCCTTTTCTTTTGTTGTTGCAGCTGCCCGCAGTGCAGCCAGAAAAATTAGGCAGTCATGTACACGCACCCGAAAAATTATTACAGCGGCCGTTGCTAGCAGCGGCCTAAAAAATTCAGCAATCCGCCTGGAGTCCCGGACCCTGTTGGTGGTGGCGGAGAAGGTAGTGAAGCGGCCTGCAGGCAGACATGCTGTGTGGAGGGACTGGGAGCGACTTAGTCTTCTTGGGGCAGGCCAGGCAGCCAGTCACACGGCGTGCAGGCAGAGATGCTGTGTGTGCGGGGACTGACTTAGTCTTGGGGCGGGCAGCAGCCCTCCGGGATCCATGCCTCATTCATTTTGATAAAGGTGAGGTACTTAACACTTTTGTGACTTAGGCGACTTCTCTTCTCTGTGACAATGCCTCCAGCTGCGCTGAAGGTCCTTTCTGAGAGGACGCTTGCGGCAGGGCAGGAGAGAAGTTGGATGGCAAATTGGGACAGCTCTGGCCACAGGTCAAGCCTGCGCACCCAGTAGTTCAAGGGTTCCTCATCGCTGTTCACAGCAGTGTCTACATCCACACTTAAGGCCAGGTAGTCGGCTACCTGCCGGTCGAGGCGTTGGTGGAGGGTGGATCCGGAAGGGCTACGGCGAGGCGTTGGACTAAAGAACGTCCGCATGTCCGACATCACCATGAGATCGCTGGAGCGTCCTGTCTTTGACTGCGTGGACACGGGAGGAGGATTAGTGGCAGTGGTACCTTGCTGGCGTTGTGCTGTCACATCACCCTTAAAGGCATTGTAAAGCATAGTTGACAGCTGGTTCTGCATGTGCTGCATCCTTTCCACCTTCCGGTGAGTTGGTAACAGGTCCGCCACTTTGTGCCTGTACCGAGGGTCTAGTAGTGTGGCCACCCAGTACAGCTCATTCCCCTTGAGGTTTTTTATACGGGGGTCCCTCAACAGGCAGGACAGCATAAAAGACGACATCTGCACAAAGTCGGATCCAGTACCCTCCATCTCCTCTTGCTCTTCCTCAGTGACGTCACGTAAGTCAACCTCCTCCCCCCAGCCGCGAACAATACCACGGGAAGGTTGAGCAGCACAAGCCCCCTGCGACGCCTGCTGCGGTTGTTCTCCTGCCGCCGTCCCCTCCTCCTCCTCCTCCCCCAAAGAAACACCTTGCTCATCATCCTCTGAGTCTGACTCGTCTTCTGCACACGACCTCTCTTCTTCCTCCTCCTCCCCCCTCTGTGCTGCCGCAGGTGTTGAGGAAACAGCTGGGTCTGATGAAAATTGGTCCCATGCCTGTTCCTGCCGTAACGGTTCCTGGTCACGCTCATTCGCAGCTTCATCCGCCACTCTACGCACAGCACGCTCCAAGAAGTAAGCGTAGGGAATTAAGTCGCTGATGGTGCCCTCACTGCGGCTCACCAGGTTGGTCACCTCCTCAAACGGCCGCATGAGCCTGCATGCATTTTTCATCAGTGTCCAGTTGTCGGGCCAGAACATCCCCATCTTCCCAGACTGTTTCGTTCTACTCCAGTTGTAGAGGTACTGGGTGACGGCTTTCTTCTGTTCTAGCAGGCGGGAGAACATGAGCAGGGTCGAATTCCAGCGAGTGGGGCTATCGCAAATGAGGCGTCTCACCGGCATGTTGTTTTTCCGCTGAATTTCTGCAAATCGTGCCATGGCTGTGTAAGACCGCCTCAAATGCCCACAGAACTTCCTGGCCTGCTTCAGGACATCCGCTAAGCCAGGGTACTTTGCCACAAATCTTTGAACAACTAGATTCATGACATGTGCCATGCAGGGTATGTGTGTCAGCTTCCCCATATGCAAAGCGGCAAGCAGATTGCTGCCGTTGTCGCACACCACGTTGCCTATCTCCAGGTGGTGCGGGGTCAGCCACTCATCCACCTGTTTCTTAAGAGCAGCCAGGAGAGCTGCTCCAGTGTGACTCTCCGCTTTGAGACAAGACATGTCTAACACTGCGTGACACCGTCGTACCTGGCATGCAGCATAGGCCCTGCGGAGCTGGGGCTGTGTAGCTGGAGAGGAGAACTGCCACTCAGCCAAGGAGGAGGAGGACAGCGAAGAGCATGTAGCAGGAGGAGAGGAGGTGGCAGGAGGCCTGCCTGCAAGCCGTGGAGGTGTCACAATTTGGTCCGCTGCGCCCTGCTTGCCATCGTTCACTACCAGGTTGACCCAATGGGCTGTGTACGTAATGTAGCGGCCCTGCCCGTGCTTGGCAGACCAGGCATCCGTGGTCAGGTGTACCCTTGACCCAACGCTCTTCGCAAGAGATGACACCACTTGCCTCTCAACTTCATGGTGCAGTTGGGGTATGGCCTTTCTCGAAAAATAAGTGCGGCCTGGCATCTTCCACTGCGGTGTTCCGATGGCCACAAATTTACGGAAGGCCTCAGAGTCCACCAGCCGGTATGGTAACAGCTGGCGAGCTAACAGTTCCGCCACGCCAGCTGTCAGACGCCGGGCAAGGGGGTGACTGGCCAAAAGTGGCTTCTTCCACTCAAACATTTCCTTCACGGACACCTGACTGCTGCTGTGGGCAGAGGAGCAGGAACCGCTCAAGGGCAGAGGCGGAGTGGAGGAGGGTGCCTGTGAAGGTGCAAGGGAGAAAGCGGCATAAGCAGATGATGCACCTGAAGGAGGAAGAGGAGAAGGAGGGTGACTTTTCTTTTGTGTGCTGCTGCTGCTTTTGCTCAGGTGGCCATCCCATTGCTGTTTGTGCCTTTTCTGCAGGTGCCTTCGTAAGGCACTTGTCCCTACGTGAGTGTTGGCCTTTCCACGGCTCAATTTTTGTTGGCAGAGCGAACAGATGGCTTTGGTCCGATCTGAGGCACACACATAAAAAAATTTCCACACCGCTGAGCCACCCTGGGATGTGGGCACTATGGGGACCTCAGCAGCTGATGCTGAAGGGCAAGTTGGCTGGCTGTACATAGGTGGCGATACATGGTGCCGGACACTGCCACCAGCTGTTTCTGATGAAGAGCTGCCCCAGCTTCTTTCAGCAACTTCTCTCCTCCTACTACTCTCTGACTCCCCCTCTGAACTGTCCCCCTCTTCATCTCCTCTATTGGGAACATACAGAGGATCCCTATCATCGTCATCATCGTAATCATCCTGCCCAGCTTCGCTTGCCTCAGAAAAATCCAAACGTGTAGGTCCTTCATCCTCCTTACACGTTACATCCATAGTGTTGCCGCGTAACGCAGACATATGAGCTGGCGAAAATTCATCTGGCTGTAACAACAATGGCTGTGCATCAGTGATTTCACCACCACTAAATAATTCTTGCGAAGTGTCAAATGCAGCGGAAGTGGTGCTAGTAGTAGCGCTGGTGGCTGAGCAAGATGAGGTGTTCTGTGTCGCTAAATACTCAACCACGTCCTGACAATCTTGGGACGTGATGGGACGTGCCTTCTTCCGAGCACTGTACTGTGGGCCAGGTCCACACGAAATTACATTTACACGACCTCGCGCAGACCTGCCGGGTGGCCTTCCTCTGCCTCTGGCACTACCTCTTCCTCTACCTGTTTTGTCCATATCGGGTATGCACGGAGTGGTATATCACACTGCGGGCACTCACGTAGGTAGGTGGGTTCACTTAACTGCACAGGTATGCGCACTGATGCGGTGGGTTCACTGAACAGTACAGGTATACAGTGGCGGGTTCACTGAACAGAACAGGTATACAGTGGCGGGTTAACAGAACAGGTATGCAGTGGCGGGTTCACTGAACAGGTATACAGTGGTGGGTCCACTGAACAGAACAGGTTTACAGTGGCGGGTTCACAGAACAGGTATGCAGTGGCGGGTTCACTGAACAGGTATACAGTGGCGGGTCCACTGAACAGAACAGGTATACAGTGGCGGGTTCACAGAACAGGTATACAGTGGCGGGTCCACTGAACAGAACAGGTATGCAGTGGCGTGTTCACTAAACAGGTATACAGTGGCGGGTCCACTGAACAGAACAGGTATACAGTGGCGGGTTCACAGAACAGGTATGCAGTGGCGTGTTCACTAAACAGGTATACAGTGGCGGGTCCACTGAACAGAACAGGTATACAGTGGCGGGTTCACAGAACAGGTATACAGTGGCGGGTCCACTGAACAGAACAGGTATACAGTGGCGGGTTCACAGAACAGGTATACAGTGCCGGGTCCACTGAACAGAACAGGTATACAGTGGCGGGTTCACAGAACAGGTATGCAGTGGCAGGTTCACTGAACACAACAGGTATGCAGTGGCGTGTTCACTAAACAGGTATACAGTGGCGGGTCCACTGAACAGAACAGGTATACAGTGGCGGGTTCACAGAACAGGTATACAGTGGCGGGTCCACTGAACAGAACAGGTATACAGTGGCGGGTTCACAGAACAGGTATACAGTGGCGGGTCCACTGAACAGAACAGGTATACAGTGGCGGGTTCACAGAACAGGTATGCAGTGGCAGGTTCACTGAACACAACAGGTATGCAGTGGCGTGTTCACTAAACAGGTATACAGTGGAGGGTCCACTGAACAGAACAGGTATACAGTGGCGGGTTCACAGAACAGGTATGCAGTGGCAGGTTCACTGAACACAACAGGTATGCAGTGGCGTGTTCACTAAACAGGTATACAGTGGCGGGTCCACTGAACAGAACAGGTATACAGTGGCGGGTTCACAGAACAGGTATACAGTGGCGGGTTCACTGAACAGAACAGGTATACAGTGGCGGGTTCACAGAACAGGTATGCAGTGGCAGGTTCACTGAACACAACAGGTATGCAGTGGCGTGTTCACTAAACAGGTATACAGTGGCGGGTCCACTGAACAGAACAGGTATACAGTGGCGGGTTCACAGAACAGGTATGCAGTGGCGTGTTCACTAAACAGGTATACAGTGGCGGGTCCACTGAACAGAACAGGTATACAGTGGCGGGTTCACAGAACAGGTATACAGTGGCGGGTCCACTGAACAGAACAGGTATACAGTGGCGGGTTGACAGAACAGGTATGCAGTGGCAGGTTCACTGAACACAACAGGTATGCAGTGGCGTGTTCACTAAACAGGTATACAGTGGCGGGTCCACTGAACAGAACAGGTATACAGTGGCGGGTTCACAGAACAGGTATGCAGTGGCGTGTTCACTAAACAGGTATACAGTGGCGGGTCCACTGAACAGAACAGGTATACAGTGGCGGGTTCACAGAACAGGTATACAGTGGCGGGTCCACTGAACAGAACAGGTATACAGTGGCGGGTTGACAGAACAGGTATGCAGTGGCAGGTTCACTGAACACAACAGGTATGCAGTGGCGTGTTCACTAAACAGGTATACAGTGGCGAGTCCACTGAACAGAACAGGTATACAGTGGCGGGTTCACAGAACAGGTATACAGTGGCAGGATCACTGAACAGGTATACAGTGGCGGGTCCACTGAACAGAACAGGTATACAGTGGCGGGTTCACAGAACAGGTATACAGTGGCGGGTCCACTGAACAGAACAGGTATACAGTGGCGGGTTCACAGAACAGGTATGCAGTGGCAGGATCACTGAACAGGTATGCAGTGGCAGGATCACTGAACAGGTATGCAGTGGCAGGATCACTGAACAGGTATGCACTGGCAGGATCACTGAACAGGTATGCACTGGCAGGATCACTGAACAGGTATGCACTGGCAGGATCACTGAACAGGTATGCAGTGGCAGGATCACTGAACAGGTATGCAGTGGCAGGATCACTGAACAGGTATGCAGTGGCAGGATCACTGAACAGGTATGCAGTGGCAGGATCACTGAACAGGTATGCAGTGGCAGGATCACTGAACAGGTATGCAGTGGCAGGATCACTGAACAGGTATGCACTGGCAGGATCACTGAACAGGTATGCAGTGGCAGGATCACAGTACAGGTATGCAGTGGGCTGAGGGCTCACTGAACAGAACAGGTATGCAGCCAGGAAAAGCTAAGCCTAACTAATCTTTCCCTAGAGACAGACAGCAGCTCGCCCTACTCTCTCTAATGCAGGCACACGAGTGGCCGTAATGGCCGCCGCTGCCTGCCTTATATAAGGGGGGGTGGGGCTCCAGGGGCTAGTGTAGCCTAATTGGCTACACTGGGCCTGCTGACTGTGATGTAGAGGGTCAAAGTTGACCCTCAGGTGCATTATGGGGCGAACCGAACTTCCGCAAAACGTTCGCATGCGGCACCCGCACGCGAACCACGTTCGGCCCAACTCTACACAGGAATCTCTTATATATATATACTAAATAACATCTATGCTGTAAGAATAAAGCCTGATGTGTAGCTGTGTCACTAATAGAGATGGTCAACGAGATGGAAATAATTCTGCATTGATGCGGATTTATGCAAATGTATGCACTCCCTTTGCTGATGAAATCAAATAATTTGATATGTTGTTAAAATTTGGTTTGGTGACTACAAATTAAAAGGTAACTGAGACGGATGAAAAGTAAAGTTTTATACATACCTGGGGCTTCCTCCAGCCCCCTTCAGGCTAATCAGTCCCTCGCTGTCCTCCACCACCCGGATCTTCTGCTATGAGTCCTGGTAATTCAGCCAGTCAACTCTGTCCGGCCGCATGCCGCTCCCACAGCCAGGAACATTCTGCACCTGCGCAATAGTGCTGCACAGGTGTAGTATGCTCCTGGCGGCGGAGTGTGTGCATGCGCACTACGCCCGACTGGCTCAAGTACCTGGACTCATAGCAGAAGATCCAGGTGGTGGAGGAGGACAACGAGGGACTGATTATCCTGAAGGCGGCTGGAGGAAGCCCCAGGTATGTATAAAACTTTAATTTCATCTGTCTCAGGTTTACTTTGTTACACAGTAGTACTATACTCTACATATGCACTCCCCACAGAGCTGCAGGGAATCCACTGAGAATGCTGTGCACATTGAACACACAGGTGTTGTCTGTTTACAATCTCCTCATTCCCCTGCAGACTAGTACCTGCACATCATTCTTACATGTACCCACACTTACATTGCCTAGGGCCTGATAGATGTTCTTTGTTTCGGTTTGTACCTTTTACAAGTACTCTTACCAAGGACTAGTTTTAGTCTAAAGGGAATAAATATAGTAGTCTACATGTCCTTCTCACTTCAGTTGTCTTGTAAAATTCCTAAGCGTTGGCAGTTAAGAGACAAATTTCATGTTACATACTTTTAATCAACAAAATTGTAATATGCAAATTAGAGGAGTCGGAGTCGAGGAGTCGGTGGAATCCTAAACTGAGGAGTCGGAGTCGGTGGATTTTTGGACCGACTCCACAGCCCTGAATGTATGTCAATGGTCATGCAGAGGTATAGTGTTTTGTATGCATTTTTTTAAAAAACCAAGTTTGATGATGTATTTCCACTTCCTGTTGACTTCCTAGTGATGAGCATAATATGCATATAAAAAAAACGCATACAAAATGCACAAAAACACCATAGCGTTTCATGCATGCTTATTTCATGCATGCCTATTTCATGCATGCGACTGGCTGCTGTATATTGCTGAGGATCTGTGAATTGCAGCTACAGAAAGAGGAAAACTGAAACAATTCACTCAAAATAATATACTCAAAATAATGTTCTATCAAAGCATGACTATAAATAAAACGTGTGCAACTCAAAGGTGTAAACATGTCCCCATAAAGCTAACTCCTCTCTCGCAACACCTATTGTTTGATGAAATGTAATGGAAGGTTTTGCAATGTGAGCTGGCCATATTGACATAGCCGGATGTGAGGCAAGGCCGCAAAGGCCATGGCTTAGGGCCCCAGGAAGCAAGGGGTGGGCAGCCTCTTGCACACTCAGGCAGTTAAACTGCCTAACATGTAAATGGCAGTGGTCACAGACCCGGTCTGCAGAAGTGAAGGACGTTACAGAATGGGTAAGAACAGCACAGGACAGGGGAAGCACAGGAACAAGGTGGGTGGAGTTGGTGACAACGGGCCTTGGGCGGTAAAATGGGCGGAAAAATGTACAAATCCGGCCCTACATATTGAGATGTATGGAACATGTTTCTGACAGCTGCTAAGAACATGAGGTGTAGCCCATCAAAACATGTGCGTGCATTCATTATCCTGTGTGTTGTGGGAGCATGTGACAGCGGCTAGGTCATGTCCAGGCACAGCGGAGAAGCGACTATTTTGTCTTTGTTAGGTCGTGTTGATGATTTTCCTGGAAACATAAATAATTATCGTCTTTCTCTTTCACAGCGTCCCTTATCTGTCGGCTGAAAGTCTCTTGACCCCGTGGTTACTCAGTAACTTAGACCTGTCTGCTGTCATGGTAACCCAATCTGTTTTACCTGCGTTGTAGGCTGCGCTGGCGTACCCTTTGCAGAACGCATCGTCTAAGAGGGACTCTGTCTATTAGCGGTGAGACTACGGCACAGACGAGGCCGTCTGGTGGGAATACTGTAAGCCAAACGCCGTCATGCGCGCAGGTTCTACCTCTGTACACGTCTTCAGAGAGGTGTGTATGTGGGAACCAGTGATGAGCGAAAATGCAGATATTGTTTTTACGATTTTTTTTTCCACTAAAAATAAAAAAAAATTCACATTCAGATTTTTTTGCATTTTGCAAATTTTTGCCATATTGCAAAAAAACTATGTTGTTGCCTGAACATTTTCTTGAAATCGAAAATGCCATTTTGGATGCAAAAATGACTGACGAAAATTTGCGAGCAACACTGGTGGGAGCGCATCAGGATGAACCTCAGGCAGACGTATCGGCTCGCCTCTGAAATGTACACTGATTGGCCAAAAATGTTACTGGTGGCAACTATACGGGATACCCTAGGGTCACCAGGCGTCCTCTTTTGCCCAGACAGGTCCACTTTTTCCGACTTGTCCGGGGCGTCCTGGCGGGTTTTAGAAATGTCCGGGTAAGTGAAGAGCCGTTTGGGAACCGAACAAGCCGGCTCTTTAAAGGGAGCCGAGCAGCCAAGCCAGAAGAGCCGATGCTTTCTAAAGAACCGGAATTCCCATCACTAGACTGAGACTCAGTCTAGTGATGGGAATTCCGGCTCTTTAAGCATCGGCTCTTCGGGCTCGGCCGCTCGGTTCCCAAAGAGCCGGCTCGTTCGGCGTCCAAAACGGCTCTTCATCATCAGCGGTGAGCAGGAGATGGGAACCAGCCAGACCGGCGCATAGCAGCCGCACAGTGGACTTTAAATGCTGGACGTGACCGATGATGTCACTTCCTGCATTTGAATTCACCGGTGTGCAGCTGGTGTGGCTGACTCCTATCTCCTGCTCGATCTGAGGTGTGTTAGCGGTGGCAGCTGCACCGCAGGGGAGAACGAGGGAGGTATTTTAGGCAGCCGCACGCAGCATGGGGGAAAGAGCATTTTGTGGGGAGATCTGCTGCCAATAAGATTGCATTTGTGGGGAAATCTGCTGCCAATAAGATTGCATTTGTGGGGAAATGTGCTGCCAATAAGATTGCATTTGTGGGGAAATGTGCTGCCAATAATATTGCATTTGTGGGGAAATGTGCTGCCAATAAGATTGCATTTGTGGGGAAATGTGCGGCCAATAAGATTGCATTTGTGGGGAAATGTGCTGCCAATCTCATAGCATTTGTGGGGAAATCTGCTGCCAATCTGATTGCATTTGTGGGGAAATCTGCTGCCAATCTGATTCCATTTGTGGGGAAATCTGTTGCCAATCGCATTGCATTTTGTGGGGAAATCTGCGAATCTGATTGCATTTTGTGGTCGGCCAGCCCTCCACCATGTGGTCTGGAAAAAAAAAATGGCCCTCCATGCTCGCGAAGTTGGACAGCACACTGCTAAGGTCTTGTATATTTGGCCCCACCCATGACCACGCCCACATACTGTTGTGATCGTCCTCTTTTTTGGTAATCAAAATATGGTCATCCTAGGATACCCTATACTGGAGGCACCTACCTATCTAACCTATACAGCTGGCAACTATACGGGCTACCCTATACTGGAGGCACCTACCTATCTAACCTATACTGCTGGCAACTATACGGGCTACCCTATACTGGAGGCACCTACCTAGCTAACCTATACTGGGGGCACCTACCTATCTACCCTTTACTGGGGGCAAATATGCCTGGCTACCTATACTGAGGGACACCTATAGATGGCTAATTATACTGGGGGCAACTAGACCAGGATAACCTATACTGCAGGCACCTATACCTATACCTGGCTCCTGGCTGCAATTTTTACACACTCGCCCTGGATTCAGTTTAGCCTAGAAACTGCCCTATATTAGGGAAACGCTGACTGAGGTTCCGTCCCACCTACTTCCTCTGCTCTTTGCTTTAGGCGAAGTCAGTTCTGTGCTGATAGGAAAAAGCTGGCTTCTGCCCCTCCCACATTCTTCCTCTGCTCCCTCCTGTAGGACGGAGTCAGCTCTGTGTTGATGGGGAGCTGCTGGTGTGTGCCCTCTTCCACCTGATTCCATCTGTAGACAGTCAGTTCTGTGCAGACAGAGGAAGAATGGCTGGTGCCACCTCCTCCCTCTGCTCCCTCCTGTAGGCGGAGTCAGCTCTGTGCTGATAGGTAATGACTGGCTTCTGCCCCCTCCCACCTCCTTTCTCTGATTCCTTCTGTAGGCAGAGTCATCTCTGTGTTAATAGGGAAAGGCTGGTATGTGCCGCCTCCCACCTCTTCCATCTGCTCCATCCTGTAGGTGGAGTCAGCTCAGTGCTGATAAGGGAAGACTGGCTTCTGCCACCTCCTTCCTCTGCTCCTTCCTGTGGGTGGAGTTAGCTCTGTACTGATGGACAACAGCAGGCTTGTGCCCCCTCCCACCTCCTTCCTTTGCTTCCTCCTATAGGCGGAGTCAGCTCTGTGCTGATAGGGATGACTGACTGGACCCCCCTCCTAGCTCCTCCCTGACTAATACCTGTTGGTGATGATGGGATGGGGAGGATTTTAGACAGATCAAAGACTGCTAATTAGGTAGCGATCCCCAGCAAAGCTTTGCGACTTGCCTGGGGGGTTTCTCTTGGTGGTCATGAAATTCATTGCTCTTGCCGGGAATATGAGTACAGCGGTAATACTGATAAGTAGATACATTATCTGTTATTTAACCAAATTTAAAAACATTTTTCCTATCATAACTTTACAATCTATTTTTTATTTTCTAAAAAACGACTACTTTTTGAATTTTTTCCCCCTTGATCACACTATTCTCCCTATAAAATACCTAGCAAATTTAGTGATTGTAATACGTATGTGGGATTTATTATGAACTACTGAATTTGACTTCTATGCAATTTGCATTACTGTTCATTGTAATTTTGAAAAACCGCCAGGACTTCGAGTAAATTCTTGTGAGACTGTTGGAGTCCGTCTCCCCGACCAGCAGGGCTGGATTTAGGGCAAGGCCACCTAGGCCATGGCCTAGGGCACCAAAGGAGCAAGGGCACCAAAGCAGCAGGCTAAACTGGGGCAAGCTTGCAAATGCTGCAATGCAGGGAGATCAGGTGAGCGCCTGACTGCAGTACTCTGCTGCCAGCGGCCTGTGCAGTGGCCACCTTGCTCTCTGTGCACGTTTGCATTGTGGCCAGCAGCTATGGACTTGGGCAGCATTGGAAATGGAAAGGAAGAGGGAGCTTCTGCAGTGGAGACGAGTGAAGAAATTAGTGACACTGATGGCTGCTGCGGTATGAAGGCAAGCTTGCTACCTATACTGAAGGGGGGGGGGGGGGAGGGATTAGGGGAGTCATCTGGCTACCTAAACTGGAGGGTAGTGGGAGGGGTCATCTCGCTACCCATACCTAAGGGGAGCGGCTGGTGACAGTGGCCTTGGGTGGTAAAGAGTACAAATCCGGCCCTGCCAACCAGTAAGTACGCAGGACAAGATATCTCTGCTTTCGGACGGTTTTACATCCGGCCCTTGTATTTGCAGTACGATGCTCCCCCCCCCCCCCCCCCCCCCATCGTACCGCAACACAAAAAAATATTCTTATGACCGTTCAACAGAGTGCGCCAACAGAGCCATATGCATAGCGCCACCCCTCCTCCAAGCACACCGTTCACTGCCCATTGCCTAGTGATGTACTTCCTGCTGGACAGGAAGTACATCACTGGGATTCCCGGATTCCACGTCGAATGTGCGTCGTTCTGCACATGCGTGCCACACGGCCGCCGCTAACCAATTTAAAGTGTCTGTGTCGCACATTGACTCCCATGCATTCCGTTGCTGATGTGTCACTCAGGGCCGGGCCGAGGCAGAGGCGAGAGAGGCTCCAGCCTTAGGGCGCAGTGTAGGAGGGGCACACAACTCACTCAGCTATCATTCGCCTATTGTGTTTGAAGCAAAGAGAAATAAAAAAAGGGGATACATGGGAGTAACTGCAAGCCAGATAAATAGAGATTACGGTTCTGGGGGTGGGTTTGGGGGTGCACTGGGGCACCTTTTAGTCTAATAGCAATCAGTGTGTGACAGCTGGGGTGGGAGGGATGGGGGGTGCACTTTGATGTCTCAGCCTTGGGTGCTGGAAGACCTTGTCCCGACTCTGGTGTCAACGGTAGCATGCTGTAGACTTTTTGGTGGGTAGGCTGCCAATCGGAAACTTCCATCATACGCGACACAACGGCGTCAGTGTACTAGGCCCAATAGAACTTTCATTGCTGTAACGCAACGCAATAAAAGCGTCCTAATGTAAAAGGGGCTTTAATAATGGAAGCTGTGTGGAAATTAACTTTGATTTTGCACATGTGCCGCCCAAGCAATGAATTCGCAGTTTCCACATGCGGTTCCCAAGCTCTCGTTCTTGGACCGACTAAATGTAAACTTTCCCTGCAGAATTCTTTTCTCGCCGTGCTGCCCCTTGAAGTCAAGAACTTTGCCAAGTCCGGTGCCGACGTGGAGAAAAACACAGGGACCGAAGAATAACTTTTCTGTGTCATAAATAACTAGAAATTTCCGACTTCATTAAACATCCCCCCAAAAAATCTACTTAAAGGATACCCCAACTGAAATGTGACATAATGAGATAGACATGTGTATGTACAGTGCCTAGCACACAGATAACTATGCTGTGTTCCTTTTTTTCTTTCTCTGCCTGAAAGAGTTAAATATCAGGTATGTAAGTGGCTGACTCAGTCCTGACTCAGACAGGAAGTGACTACAGTGTGACCCTCACTGATAAGAAATTCCCCTTTTTTACCTCTTTCTTGCTCTCAGAAGCCATTTTCTGCTAGGAAAGTGTTTTATAGTTGGAATTTCTTATCAGTGAGGGTCACACTGTAGTTACTTCCTGTCTGAGTCAGGACTGAGTCAGCCACTTACATACCTGATATTTAACTCTTTCAGGCAGAGAAAGAAAAAAAGGAACACAGCATAGTTATCTGTGTGCTTGGCACTGTACATACCCATGTCTATCTCATCCTGTCACATTTCAGTTGGGGTATCCTTTAATATTTTTTTATAAAAGGCAGGCGGTAGTGGTGTGGGGTACCGGCGGCGATGCACCACCATGCCATCGTAGCCAGGCTCTCTCTCAGCAATCACACTAGGGCCCTTTTCCATTAGAGCGATTGCTGAATTGCAAAATCGCAAATCGCTAGTGATTTTTAAATCGCTAGGGTTGTTACTTTATCATAGAGATCACGAGAAGTATTTTCCACTACAGTGTTTCGATTTGGAAATCGCAAAATCGCAATCGCTTTCTGGAGCAATTTTTACAATGAAATCGCAAATCGCAATTGCATAACAAAATAAATGAAAAATCACAATTGCTGGCGTTTGTGATTTGTGATTGCTAGTGGAAAAGAAATTTGGCCTCCCTCAACTCAGCTGGGAAAATGTACTTTATATGTGGTTCGCTCTGGTTTTATTGCCATGTGCTGCACTCATTGAAATGCAAATTAGCGTTGAAGCTTTTTAAGCTGCCCCACCCTGTCGTCTCCCTGTGTTCAGCGCTCGCTGGAGGCGCCCGCCCCTCTCCTCGCTCCCATGTGCTCAGATTCAGGACTTTGCCCGTCTTCCGCCGTACAGTAGAGAGGGGACTCTGTGCCAACAATACAAAAAAAAAATAACCTCCAGTAACTCTGCATACAGTGTGGAGCTGTTTGAAATATTCGACCTGGAAGTGTAACAGAATCTGATTGGCTGGCCAAGTCCACGGAAAAAATGTGCTCACAGTTGGCCAGATCAATAGGACACGTTTTGTGCGACGCCTGGAAATGGCGTGCCAGGAACGCAACTGTCAGTAGGTGGCAGCAAGACAGTGAGGACAGGGAAGAGTCAGGGGGAAAACTTGCTTTATTCTCTGATATACACGATGTGTTATGTATGCCTGGGACGCTGCTCTCTCCAGAGTCGCTGAACGCAGAAGTAAATGATATTTCCATTAAGCAATCCAGTCTTACAGAAATCTGTGGACAGCTTTTTATTCCCTCCAAAAGTGATTTATATAGAAAACTGTATATGGGGGGGGGGGGGGGGTTTGTGAAGCCTTTACATGTTCTATATTTTTATATAAAAAAACTAGGGACCTTAGCCTGTTTGATAATGGCTCTAGGTCTGTCGCCACTGCCACCTGTCAGCGCGCGTGCGTCCGCCGCCGCCGCGCTCACGCACACTCCCACACGCACGCACATGCCCGTATAGCCAACCCCCTGGCTGTCCTGCTCCTGTCCCAACAGCGGCTATCCCTGCGGCACATGCGCAGTAACACAAACGAAGGGACAACACGGACATGGGACGCAGAGACACTTAGGTTTTATTAGGTCCTAAAAGTAGATGAAAAGCATTGGCATAGTAATACGGGTTGCTGTGGTTGCGACCGCCCTGGGGCTCTTGGGCCAGAGGGGCCTACTAGGGGCCCTCCCTCATCCATCCAGGGGCGTAACAATAGACCCTGCAAGGGATGCAGCCGCAGGGGGGCTCAGAAGCCACAGGGGGCCCCGTCCTGGGAGACTGACAACTAAGGGCAAGGAGAGAAAAAGCTTTCTGCACAATTGTTCTAATGACAGCATCTGCTCAGCCACTAATCATACAAAGTTTTGCAGACAAAAGATTTGTAGAAAGTCCCCATTCACTGTGCAGGTGGACGGGGCCCCATCCAAATTTTTGCAGGGGGGTCAGTGATTTCTAGTTACGCCCCTGCATCCATCTTAATAGCGTTGCATTGGTGCTATGCTGGTAATGAACTATTCTTTATCTGCATTGCATAGTGGTAATCCTTAATAAGCTATTTTCTTACTCTGAATTGTAAATAGGTTTGTAGGTTTTGGGTCTCCATATAAATAGAGTGCTAGGGGCCCTATGTAAAACTCACACTGGAGCCCCAAGCTCCTTCGTTATGCCACTAATGAAGAAAATAAGCAAATTACACAACAACATACACATACTGTAGCTCCCAACTGTCCCTCTTTTGGAACCCCAATCCCTCTGTCCTCCTCCTTTGTCCCTCTTTCAGGACTGATGTACAGATCTGTGTAAATATATGTATGTTTCTACTTGGAAACTTGGAATTAGTTTAATTGTCTCTAAACTTTATTCCCATCCTTTAAATTGATATATTTCTTATTTTCAAATGTTAATATGAAGGAAAATGAACCAGGACAGAAAATACCAGTGTGGTATGAACAATAACGCAACATACTGTATTTCTGTTATGATTTTTTTCTGATATGCATGACAAGGGGTGTGGTTAAGGTGTGTTGGGGTGTGGCTTAAGTGTCCCTTTTTCTCATCTCAAAAAGTTGGGAGGTATGCAGAACAATCTATCTATCTAGCTAACTATCCACACACACACACACACACACACACGTACACACACTGTACACACACACACTGTGTACACACACACACACACACACACACACTGTACACACACATACTGCACACATACGTACGCGCACACACACACACACACACACACACACACACACTGTACACACACACACACACTGTACACACACACACACTGTACACACACACACACACTGTACACACACACACACACACTGTACACACAGATACTGCACACATACGTACGCACACACACACACACACACACACACACACACACACACACACACACACACACACACACACTGTACACACACACTGTACACACACACTGTACACACACACACACACACTGTACACACACACACACACTGTACACACACATACTGCACACATACGTACGCACACACACACACACACACACACACACACACACACACACACACACACACACACACACACACTGTACATACACACACGCTGTGTACACACACACACACACTGTACACACACACACTGTACACACACACACACTGTACACACACACACACACACACACACACACACACACTGTACACACACACACATACTGCACACATACGTACGCACACACACACACACACACACACACACACTGTACACACACACACACTGTACACACACACACACTGTACACACACACACACACTGTACACACACACACACACACTGTACACACAGATACTGCACACATACGTACGCACGCACACACACACACACACACACACACACACACACACACACACACACACACACACACACACACACACACACACACTGTACACACACACACACACACTGTACACACACACACACACTGTACACACACATACTGCACACATACGTACGCACACACACACACACACACACACACACACTGTACACACACACACACTGTACACACACACACACACACTGTACACACACACACACTGTACACATACGTACGCACACACACACACACACACACACACACACACACACACACACACACACACACACACACACACACACACACACACACACACTGTACACACACACACACACACACACACTGTACACACACACACACACTGTACACACACACACACTGTACACACACACACACACACTGTACACACACACACACACACACACTGTACACACACACACTGTACACACACACACACACTGTACACACACACACACACACTGTACACACACACACACACACACACACACTGTACACACACACACACACACTGTACACACACACACACACACTGTACACACACTGTACACACACACTGTACACACACACACACTGTATATACATACACACACACACACACACACACACACACTGTACACACACACACTGTACACACACTGTACACACACACACACACACTGTACACACACACTGTACACACACACTGTACACACACTGTACACACACACTGTACACACACTGTACACACACACACACACACACTGTGTACACACACACACACACACACACACACACACACTCAGCAATGACAGTGTACTTGATGGAAAAGTGAAGACACAAGATTGAATACTGTAAATACCTCGGTAGAGGGAAGCCTATGGCTAATCCTTACCGATCCCGCACTAGGGCCCTCTGAACATATTCAACAAGGGCTTGTGCAATATACTCTCGCAGCTGCGCTCCCCTCCCTGTACAGCCATGGCTACACTACACAGGTACGGCTCGTGCAGTATCTCGGAGACGCTTGTGCATGGCATTGTCCCCTGTGCAGGTTCATGTTGCTGTGGGGGGCTATATATGATATCGGGGGCAAATCCAGGATTATAAAGGGGGGGCGATTCCTTAAAGGTCTCCCTCAGCCTCGCACAATACAGTATAATATTATGGTAGGAGATCATGCTGGGTACACATAATGCAATTTCCCATCTGACTGAGAGAATCTGACAATTATTTCCTAAATGTTCGAAGTAGATCACGCTACTGCTCTAGCATGCACTAACTTACTTGCACTACTCCAAAACGAACGGCCACTACAATTGTCCCAACGTGGAGCCTGTCAGATCCAGTGACTTTGTAGGACGAGATCCCCGCACTTTGATTGGCCCAGTCACTTGACAGGCAGCCTATTGGGCCAAAATGCGAGGATCTTCTTCTTCTCTTGATCTGCAGATGAATCATGCTCTGTACACACGCTGCTGCTCCATGCTCTGTACACACGCTGCTGCTCCATGCTCTGTACACACGCTGCTGCTCCATGCTCTGTACACACGCTGCTGCTCCATGCTCTGTACACACACTGCTGCTCCATGCTCTGTACACACGCTGCTGCTGCTCCATGCTCTGTAAACACGCTGCTGCTCCACGCTCTGTACACACGCTGCTGCTCCACGCTCTGTACACACGCTGCTGCTCCACGCTCTGTACACACGCTGCTGCTCCACGCTCTGTACACACGCTGCTGCTCCACGCTCTGTACACATGCTGCTGCTCCACGCTCTGTACACACGCTGCTGCTCCACGCTCTGTACACACGCTGCTGCTCCACGCTCTGTACACACGCTGCTGCTCCACGCTCTGTACACACGCTGCAGCTCCACGCTCTGAACACACGCTGCTGCTCCACGCTCTGTACACACGCTGCTGCTCCACGCTCTGTACACACGCTGCTGCTCCATGCTCTATACCCTAGGTTCTCAACATGCGGTACGCGTACCCCAGGGGGTACTTCTGATGGGTCCAGGGGGTACTCGGGCTTGCTATACTTAACCAAGAATAACAAATTTAGAGATTTAGAAAATTATAATTCTTATTTAAACACCACCAAATTAGTATGTTAGCTAATTAAAAGCAACAATAAATGCTTGCAAATTGTTTAGAACCAATTATCATGTACTACGATTAAATATATATTTGTCAAGGGGTACTTGTGATCATGTTTACTATGCTAGGGGGTACTCGATGAGTACAGGGTTTTAAAAGGGGTACACACTAATAAAATGTTGAGAAACACTGCTCTATACAAACACTGTGATGAGTGCATAACACAACTGGATATAACACTGGTGTTGACATCCTAAGTAAGGCCTGGGCCACACTAGCTCCGGGTGCGGGACGCATCCGCGGTCCGGGCTCCGATTTTCAAAACCCGGAACGCAAACGGATCCGTGCTGCCTTTTTTGCAGCACACGTTTTGGATCCGCTTGCGTTTTTTGTTTTTTTTTTGCTAGAGGGGGTAGCAGCCAGGACGGGGGGCTGCGGGCAAAGCGGCGGCCAGGAGGGTCACATCCCCCCCCCCCCCTTGCTCACCTGGGTGCCCCCCGTCCCCGCTCCCCCTCCAGCTCGCATATAATGTAATAATTTGTACCTAATGAAGTTCGGCGAGCCGGGCACTTCCGCCCACACCGCTCGCCGTCACTTCCTGCAATGTCGCCCTCTGTATTTCAGTGGGCGGCATCGCAGGAAGTGACGGCGAGCGGTGTGGGCGGAAGTGCCCGGCTCGCCGAACTTCATTAGGTACAAATTATTACATTATATGCGAGCTGGAGGGGGAGCGGGGAGGGGGGCACCCAGGTGAGCAAGGGGGGGGGGGTGGATGTGACCCCCCCTGGCCGCCGCTTTGCCCGCAGCCCCCCGTCCTGGCTGCTACCCCCTTCAGCATGGCGGCCCCCTCCTTCACCATGGGACACTGGAAACTGATCCGTTTCCAGTGTCCCAAAATGTCAGTGAAGAGGGAGGCCCGTTTCCCCATTGATTTTCACTACCCGTACGTGTATACGGGTCCGTGAAAAATGCTGCAAGTCCGGACTCAGCGTTCCGGGTTTAAAAACGTATTCCGCGGATCGCACGCGGATACGTTTTTAACTTGAGTGTGTGCTGTTCCTATTTTTAACATTGGTATCCGTGGCTACGTTTTTCGTCCGGGACAAAAAACGTAGCTACGGATACGTTTTTAAATTAAGTGTGAACTAGCCCTAACACAGAAGCAACTGAACAAGCTGCTACTTCCTTAACCACTTAAAGACCACAGGCTTACACCCCCCTAGTAACCAGGCTATTTTTCACAAATTGGTGCTCTGCAGCTTTAAAGGGAACCAGAGACGAAGCACCCTTGTGTATTTTACCATATATATCAGTAAGAACATTAGAGAAAACACCTACCCTGCTCTCCGTTTCATCCTCACTGCTAAAAGTGTCTGTTTGCAGCTGTGATAAGAATCCCGGACTGAGCATTCAGTCTGGCTTTGCAGGGAATGATTATAGCTGAGTCATTATAGCAGAGCCACAAGGGGGCAGGCTTGGGCTTGAAAAGACACCAGAGAAGACAGACTCAGCTATAATCTTTCCGTAGCAAAGCTAGACTGAGTGCTCAGTCGGGGATTCTTATCAGAGATGATAACAGTCAGATTACACAGAGAACAATGAAACAAAGAGCAGATTAGGTGTTTACTGTCATGTTCCCACTGATTTATAAGGGCTCGTTTCCACTATCGCGAATCCGCATGTGTCCAACACATGCGGATTCGCACACGTAATGCAAGTGGATGGGCCTGTTTCCACTGTAGCGTTGTTGAGGTGCGTTTTTTTCAGCGGTAAAAAAACGCACAAAAGAGTCAACGAATTCACCTGCGAGTGGAATGCATGCGAATCGCCGCTAATGTATTTAATAGGGAAATCGCATGCGGCTTTGTCATGCGGATTTCCCCGCGATTTCGCATGCGATTTCGCATGAAAGCCAATGGAACTTAACACAGGCAGTGACATGGTTAAATTCGCATGGCTCCTTGCCATGCGAAATCGCATGCGAAATCGCGGGGAAATCCGCATGGGGAAACGCAGCCGCATGCGATTTCTTCAGCGGTGGAATCCAGGCGATTCCGCACCGCTACAGTGGAAACAAGCCCTAAGGTAAAATACAAGAGGGTGCTTCATCTCTGGTTCTCTTTAAGGGCTCAATGCAGAGCCATGCAATTGAGCACACAAATGAATCCCCCCCCCCTCCCTTTTCTGCCCACCAATAGAGCTTTCTGTTGGTGGGCTCTGATCTCTGCTGCAGCTTGAGGTTTTTTTTTTCATTAATTTAAATGTGTAATTTTTTTAAATAAAAAATGAGTCTTTTATTATTTTATTTTTTTTCCCACGATCCCTCCCTTCCGCCCGTGACCCAATGAGAGCGATCCTCTAGTAGGCATTAGCCTATGAGAGGGGATCAGGTTGCCAGCCTCTCTGTGTCACTCGGCTGTCCCCAGTACAGCTCTGCCTTAGATCGCAGCGCTGTACAGAGTAAATAGACAGCCGTTTCGCCACTGGGATACTGATGACGGAGCGGAACTCCGTCATTCAAGCGCAATCTCCTGCAAAACCCCGTCCCAGGACTTCATGCCAATTGCCATTGAGCAGTCCCGGGGCTGCCGCCGCATTCACGCCAACTGGCGGGAGCTGTCAGCAAGGGGTTAACATACACTGTGGAGGTCAACGTATGCGATTCTAGCAGCCCACTGCATGTTCTGCATTGCAACCACAGAATCCGTTACATCACAGCGCAACTGACGAGGTGTGACCTGTTCATAGGCTTTGAATCGCACCACATTACAGTGCGCAAACAGTGTCTGTAACAACACAATGTGACAGTGACATTGTGAAACAGCCCTAAAAGATATATATATATATATATATATATATATATATATATATATATATATATATATATAATATTATACTAGCTGATGACCCGGCGTTGCCCAGGTATGTATTTGGCTGGTGTCGGCTCCGCCCACTTTTTCTAACCCTAATGCACAAACACTCAATGACCAAGTTTGTGAGCTTTGTGGTCTTTGGCATCAATAATGTGTATATTCCCATAGAAATTCAACAAATCAGATTGGCTGTTTGTGGATCCGCCCCTCTCCAGCATTTGAACCCCAGTCACCCAATGACCAACTGTAGCAGGTTTGAGGCATCTGCTATTAACAGAGTAAAAAAGGCAGCAATTTAAATATTCCCCTTGAAAATGAACGGGTGAATTTTGATTAGCTATTATAGGCTCCACCCACTTTCCTGAATATTAATCTCAGTCACCCAGTGACCATCTGGGCAAAGTTTGAGAACCCTGCCATTAACAGTGAAGAATGGCTGCAGTTTATATTTTCCCACTGAAATTTGGTTTTGGCTCCACCCACTTTTTGTAACCTTGACACACCAATGAAATAAATCTAAATGGCTGTTTGCGGGCCCCACCCCCTTTTCTGAATTTGAGCCCCAGTGATCCAATGACCAACTGTACCAGGTTTTTGGCTTGTGCCATTAACAGTGCAAGAATGGCAGCAATTTAAATATACACCTTGAAAATCAACAGGCACATTTTGATTGGCTTTTTTTTTTAGGCTCCACCCACTTCCCTGAATATTAATCACAGTCACCCAGTGACCAACTGCAAAGTTTGAGAACCCTGCCATTAACAGGGCTGCAGTTTACATATTCCCAGGAATGTTTGTTTTTGACTCCACTCACTTATTGTAAGTTTGATACACAGTCACTCAATGACCAAGTTAGTGAGCTTTCGGGTTTCGGGCATCAAAATTGTGTGAGTGGAAGCAGTTTATCCAGCAAATGAAATCTGATTGGTTGGTTGTGGCTCCGTCTCTTTAGTGAATTTGAACCCCGTCACTGTAGCAGGTTTGAGGCCTCTGACATTAACAGTGTAAGAATAGCAGCAGTTTCAATATTCCCCTGGAAAATCAATAGGTAAATTTTGATTGGCTGTTGTAGGCTCCACCCACATTTCTGAATATTCTTCCCAGTCGCCCAGTGATCAACTGTGTCAAGTTTGAGAACCCTGCCTTTAACTATCTATCTCTTTATCTATTAAATCTGAATGGCTGCCCCCTTTAGTGAATTTGGCCCCCAGTCACCCAATGACTGACTGTATCAGGTTTGAGGCCTCTGCCATTAAGAATGTAAGAATGGCAGCAATGTAAATATTCCCCTTGAAAATAAATACGTGAATTTTGATTCTAGATTTTGGCTGTGGTAGGCTCCACCTACATTTCCGAATATCAATCCCAAACACCCAGTGACCAACGGTGTCAAGTTTGAAAACCCTGCCATTAATAGCATAAGAATGGCTGCAGTTTATATTTTCCCATGTAAAAAATTTAGTTTTTTGCTCCACCCACTTTTTCTAACCTTGACATACAGTCATATTATTACTAGAGATATGGTGAACGGTTCCCGAATCGTTCGCTGGCGAACATCTCTGAATCCCTGGGGGTTTTACTACTTCCGGGTCGCTCTGACCCGGAGTAGTACGCCTGCGCTGCTCGGCGGAGCGCGTCCTAGATCGCGCTCCTGTTGCCAGGCACTTTTTGCGCATGTGCGTGACGTCATGAACGACGCCACGCTCATGCTCAGAGAGTGCCCGGCAACAGGAGCGTGATCTAGGACTCGCTCCGCCAGGCAGCGCAGGCGTACTACTCCGGGTTAGAGCGACCCGGAAGTAGTAAAACCCCAGAGATGTTCGCCACATCTCTAATTATTACCACGTTTATGAACTTTGGGGTCCTTGGTATAAATAATTTGTATATTCCCACTGAAATTAAACAAAACTTATTGGCTGTTTGTTGCTCCGTCCCTTTCTGAATTTGAACCCCAGTCACCCAATGACCAACTGTAGTAGGTTTGAGGCATCTGCTATTAACAGTGTAAGAATGGCAGCAATTTAAATATTCCCCTTGAAAATATACAGGTGAATTTTTATTGGCTGCTGTAGGCTCCACCCATTGTCCTGAATATTAATCCCAGTCACCCAGTGACCATCTAGGCAAAGTTTGAGAACCCTGCCATTAACAGTGTAAGAATGGCTGCAGTTTATATTTTTCCAGTGAAATTTGTTTTGGCTCCGCCCACTTTTTGTGACCTTGACACACAGTCACTCAATGACCAAGTTTGTGAGTTTTCGGGTTCCTGGTATAAAAAATGTGTGAATGGAAGCAGTTTATCCACCAAGAAAATCTGATTGGCTGTTTGTGGCTCGGCCCTCTTTAGTGAATTTGAACCCCAGTCACCCAATGATCGACTATAGGAAGATTGAAGCCTCTGCCATTAACAGTGTAAGAATGGCAGCAGTTTGAATATTCCCCTTGGAAATCAATAAGTGAATTTTGATTGGCTGTTGTAGACTCCGCCCACTGAATATTAATCCCAGTCACCCAGTGACCAATTGTGGCACGTTTAAAAACCCTGCCATTAACAGTGTAAGAATAGCTGCAGTTTACAGTTTCCCATTTAAAATGAATGGCTGAAATTTGATTGGCTGTTTTATGCTCGGCCACCAAGTGACCAACTGTGCCAAGTGTGGGGACTCTGGCTTGATTACTGTGAGAATGGCAGTCTTCTCCATTTTTCCATTGACATAAATGGGTGAAGTCTTATTTGCTGCTTGTAGCTCCGCCCAGGTGTGCAGGGGGGCCACAAGACCCCCAGAACATATCATCCCAGGTAGTAAGGGATCTGTGTACCAAGTTTCATTCAAATCGGTCAAGGCATTTTCGAGTGATCGCGGCACATACATACATACATACATACATACATACATACATACATACATACATACATACATACATACATACATCCGATTATTTATATACTGTATATATTCACCCGGGATGTGATCACCCATAACGCGATATAATATACAGGACTTTATCGGTCACTGAGCGGATCAGGAAATGACATCACCAATTGTAGCCAGGTGACTTTTACGTCGTTCCTCTAGGAGCTTCCCGCTGTGCCACGAGAGTATATGATGAATAGTGAAGAGCACACGTTTCGCATAGACGTAATTTTGCATCGAAATTCGCAATTACGAAGCAAAATCGTAATGAACGTTGACTGTAATCAATTGTAGTAGGGGTGGATGAACACCCTGTAGAAAAAGTCACAGGAGACAAAAAAACGGGAGCCCAGTAGTGCAATATGTCAATGACCACAATAAAAGAAAATAAATTAAAAGCACTACTCACAAAGGGAGGTTGCTTGGGGCAACCAACCACAGGAAGCAGGTGGAGACAATAAACCCGACTCCACTCGGGGTGGTCCTAGCCAGAACTGGAAGGATGGTCGCTCTCTTAGTGGAAAAAAGGGGACAGAGTCCACTGTGGGGACTCCACTGGTGGTCTGCCACCTCCCCTCAGACAGGATGTGTTCGGGGGTATACTTAGCACGTAAAAGGGAAAGAGGCGCCCTGATGTAATAAAAGCATCTAAAATCAGCTTAAAATCGAAAAGTGATATGAGGTAGCTTACCTCAATGACGAAACCTCTGTAGTTAATACAAGGGATTTTTATTAGCACAGGCAACGCGTTTCGCGGGTCTCAGCCCGCTTCATCAGGCCAGTAAAAGTGCCAAATAGAAAAGATCATCTAGCATAGGGAGCCTCACTATGCTAGATGATCTTTTCTATTTGGCACTTTTACTGGCCTGATGAAGCGGGCTGAGACCCGCGAAACGCGTTGCCTGTGCTAATAAAAATCCCTTGTATTAACTACAGAGGTTTCGTCATTGAGGTAAGCTACCTCATATCACTTTTCGATTTTAAGCTGATTTTAGATGCTTTTATTACATCAGGGCGCCTCTTTCCCTTTTACGTGTTGACTGTAATGGTAACCATTTGTGTCATTCGCACAATTTTGTGCCTAAAACCCCCATACACGCTATTACCACCAAAATTGTTATGTATTTTAATAGTAAGTACAATACAAAAAAAAAAAAACATTTTTGGCAAAATGACCTGGTAATTTTTGAGGAAAAAAAGCAAAAGAAAAATGTTGTTTAAAGTTTAAAAACCATTTTTCCTTTTCATTTTTAAAATTGATTTTTTTCCCAAAAACTTTCTTTGACTTGTACCCAGTATTCTCCTTAGAGCATACATGTCAAACTCTGGCCCGTGGGCCAAATCTGGCCCTCAGAGCCATTCAATTTGGCCCTCAAGTGGATTCCCCATTTTGCATAATGTTTGGCCCACTCTAGACCACTAGGGGCTTGATTCACAAAGCGGTGCTAACCTACTTAGCACGTCTAAAGTCTTTAGACGCGCTAACCAGGGTGCTAAGTAGGTTAGCACCAGATTTCTCAATCAGATCGCGCGCTAACTTTGCGCGCGCAAAGTTTTATGCGCGCTAAGTCCCATAGACTTTAATGGGCACTTCGCGTGGAGCGCCCTGCGCTCTGTGCATTACGCGCATAAAGTTTTACGCGCATAAAGTTTTGCGCGCGTAAAGTTTTATGCGCGAAAAGCTTGTTTAGACGTGCTAACAGTTAGTACCGCTTTGTGAATCAGGCCCTAGGGAAGCTATATTGGAGGTGAAGCCCTAGAACACTACGGCAGCTATATGGGGGAGGGAGGGGGCTTCTAGACACCTGTGAACTGTATAGGGAAGGGTGGGTGCCTCTAGACACCAGGGAACAGTATAGGGGAGGGAGGACCAGTAGACATCAATGAACTGTATAGAGGAGGGAGGACCCTAGACACCAAGGAACTGTATAGGGGTTGGAGGGGGGCCATTAGACACCTGGGGACTTGATAAGGGGCCAGTAGACATTGAGGTTGGCCTGCGACTTGGTCCCAGTGTAAAATTTCGGCCCACTTTGTATTTCAGTTTGACACACCTGCCTTAAAGGGAACCTAAACTGGGAAGGATATACATTTTTCCTTTTAAAATAATACCAGTTGCCTGACTCTCCTGCTGATCCCGTGTGTCTAATACTTTTAGCCACAGCCCCTCAACAAGCATGCAGATCAGAAGCACTGACTAAAGTCAGACTTGATTAGCTGCATGCTTGTTTCAGGTTTGTGAATCCGCCACTGCTGCAGCCAAAGAGATCAGCAGGACTGCTAAGCAACTGGTATTGTTTAAACAGAAACCTTCATATCCCTGTCAGTTAAGGCTCCCTTTAGGCTACTTACACACCAAGACGTTGCGTTTTAGGGGACGTTATGGTCGCATAACGTGCCCCTAACGCAACGTATGGTGGTGCGGGAGAGGACGTTAGAGTGAGCCGCGTTAGGCGGCCCTATCCGCATAAGGTCTCCCGGCGGGACCACGTGATGTGGAGCGAGACACTCCACATCACGTGGTCCCGCCGGCCAATCAGCAGCCGCCAGTGCAGTGCATATTAAGTAGCCATGTGCGCGGCTACTGTAGCGGCATCTCCCCGCCTCCTCTCCGCCCCCCACTGAGCATGTGCAAACAGTCGAACGCGGCTAAAGCCGCTAGAACGCACAGCATGCTGCACTTTCACTACAATGTGCAGCGTTACATGTAACGCAACGTGGGCAGTGTGAACAGCCCACTTGTGTTACATTGCTGTGAGTTGGGGGAGCGTTACAGGCTGCACTAACGTGCGCCTGTAACGTCCCTGTGTAGAAGCAGCCTTAAAGGGGAACTGAAGAGAGAGGTATATGAAGGCTGTCATGTTTATTTCCTTTTAATCAATACCAGTTGCCTGGCAGCCCTGCTGGTCTATTTCTCTGCAGTAGTATCTTATTAAAACCAGTAACAAGCATGCAGCTAGTCTTGTCAGATCAGACTTATAAGTCTGAACCACTGAAACACCTGGTCTGCTGCATGCTTGTTCAGGGGCTATGGCTAATAGTATTAGAGGCAGAGGATCAGCAGGGCTGCCAGGCAACTGGTATTGTCTTAAGGAAATAAACATGACAGCCTCCATATACCTCTCTCTTCAGTTCCCCTTTAAAGTACAACTGAACCGAGAGGGATATGGAGGCTGCCATATTTATTTCCTGTTAAGCAATACCAGTTGCCTGGCTGTCCTGCTGATCCTCTGCCTCTAATTAGCCATGGACCCTG
Organism: Hyperolius riggenbachi; assembly: GCF_040937935.1. Lineage (NCBI taxonomy): Eukaryota > Metazoa > Chordata > Amphibia > Anura > Hyperoliidae > Hyperolius > Hyperolius riggenbachi. The sequence goes on from NC_090648.1 coordinate 493,094,193, forward strand.
AACAAGCATGCAGCAGAACAGGTGTTTCTGACAAGATTAGCTGCATGCTTGTTTCTGGTGTTACTTGGACACTACTGCAGCCAAATAGATTAGCAGGGTTGCCAGGCAACTGGTATTGTTTGTTAGGAAATAAATATGGCAGCCTCTATATACGTCTCACTTCAGTTGTCCTTTAGCATATGTAGCAATTTTGGTGACAAAAGCATGCATGGGGATTTGCTATTCACCGCTAAGGTCGGCACAAAATTACATAAAAATTAAACAAAAATTACACAAAATCAATTGAATTTACGAATCGTAATTACATATGGGCGAAATTTTGCGTAATCAAAATGAGCTGGTCACAATCATCACTGAACAAGGTTGTGGCGTAAACGTCTGCCTCAGCTGTCATCGCGCGAATCCCAGCTCCACCCGACAAGAGCCATTTTTTGCAAGGTCTACGGTTATTTTCCCATGCAGAGAACAGAAAACGTGAATTGACGCGGTCATTACATGCTGATGAATGAGGCGTCTTTACTGAAGATGTTTCCACGCCCGCACGAAGCCAAAAAAAAAGCGCAAGAGAGAAGAAACAGCCTGAGAAGTCGTGACGTCTCTGTAACGTTTCCAGCAGATGTGTCAGCGGGTCGTTCTATTTAATGCCAACCTAATTGGCTGAGATGACCATACATGGTGAAATGAAGACAGAAATCTCATACGGAAATCTTAAATGAAGCTATTTGTCAAAAAGGGCTCTCTTTTTTTGGAGCGTTTGATAATTGTTCATATTGTTTTCAAAAGAACTGAATAGTTAATTAAAATGATACCCATATGCCAGTTAATGAGACTGAAGCAGGGAATGTGAAAAGTACACATTGGAGGAGGGACAGTAGTGTGCAGAGAGCGGAAATCCGAAATGACTGCGCAAACTTCCTGCACTGCTCATAAAGCCAAAAACATGACTATGACTATGGTAGGATTAGATTGTGTGCTCCTCTGAGGACAGTCAGTGACATGACTATGTACTCTGTACAGTGCTGCAGAAGATGTCACTGCTATATAAATACATAATAATAATATGGTAGGACATCAGACTATGACTATGGTAGGATTAGATTGTAGAGATGGCCCAAACCGATGCACGAACTTCGGTGGTTCGCGTTCGCGGTGAACCTCGAACTATATGCGAGTTCAACCCGCCTCCTATACTACATCATTAGGGTTAACTTTTTTTTTTTTTCTTGATTAGCTCAGAGCCTAGCCACAGTTTATGAAGGCCCAACCATATTGATAGGCTTCATCACCACGCTCTTGGTGTTGGGCATAAAGTCTCATCATATTTGCTAATCAGAATTTGCCAATCAAATTAATTAAATTATTTCATAAAATTAGTTAACCTCCTTGGTGGTATGAAAAATACCGCCAGGAGGGAGCGCAGCAGTTTTTTTTTTTAAATTTTTTTTTTTTAATCATGTAGCGAGCCGAGGGCTCGCTACATGATAGCCGCTGCTGAGCGGCATCCCCCCGCCCGCTTCGATCGCCTTCGGCGATCTCCGATCAGGAAATCCCGTTCATAGAACGGGATTTCCTGGAGGGCTTCCCCCGTCGCCATGGCGACGGGGCGGGATGACGTCACTGACGTCGGGACGTCATTGGGAGTCCCGGGCCACCCCTCGGCGCTGCCTGGCACTGATTGGCCAGGCAGCGCTGGGGTCTGGGGGGGGGGGGCCGCACCGCAGCAGATAGCGGCGATCGAGCAGGGGCCGGCGGCGATCAGAGTGCTGGCGCAGCTAGCAAAGTGCTAGCTGCGTCCAGCAAAAAAAAAATTATGAAAATCGGCCCAGCAGGGCCTGAGCGGCACCCTCCGGCGGCTTACCCCGTGTCACACACGGGGTTACCGCCAAGGAGGTTAAGGAAGGGGAAAAGAGAAACAGACCAAAGAAGAAGAAAAGTACCGCATCCTCCCGCGTACAAGACGCCCCCCCCCTCAGCAACCACGAAAGCAAAACTGTGCAACCCATGGCTCAACATTTATCTGCACACTGCCCTATGCTGGACACCACGCACAGAAACACACACAGACAGACATACGCACGGACACACGCATGGACACACGCATGGACACACGCCCAGACGCACGCGCACAGACAGACACACGCCCGGACACACGCACAGACACACGCACAGGCACAGGCACACGCCCAGACACAGGCACAGACACACGCCCAGACACACGCGCACAGACAGACACACGCCCGGACACACGCACAGGCACACGCCCAGACACACGCACAGACACAGGCACAGGCACACGCCCAGACACAGGCACAGACACAGGCACACGCCCAGACACACGACGCCCAGACACAGACACACGCACAGACACACGCACAGGCATAGACACACGCACGGATTAGGGTTAACTTTGACCCTCTACATCACAGTCAGCAGACACAGGATAGCCAATCAGGCCACACTCCCTCCTGCCCCCGCCCCCCCCCCCCCCCCTATAAAATGCAGGCAGTGTTAGCCTTTTTCACTCACTCGTGTGGCTGCAGTAATTAGAGAGGGGAGAGAACCTGCTGACATAGGGAAAGTTTAGTTAGGCTCTTGTGTTAGGCTGCTCCTTCTTGCTGATATTTATTGCTAAAAAGCACTCCTCCTCCTCAACTGCTCTTTTGAGAGCTAATGTTGTTCTTGTGATCTATTTTTGTGTGTGTGTGTGTCCCACAGACACTTGTGTTGCATAGACAGCCCTGTCAGTCAGTCGCAGCTGCTGGACCTTGGCCCCTTGGTAATTCCTACTGTGCCACTGCCAGGCCCAGCACATTCAATGACTACCTGTGTGTGTGACAGCTGCACATTTGTAATACCAATCACTGCACACCCACATGTTCAGTGCACCTACCTACGTGAGCGCACGCAGTGTTATATACCAGTCAGTTGCTGCACCTGTTCACGGTACCTGTGTGTGTGACAGCTGCACATTTGTAATACCAATCACTGCATACCCACCTGTTCAGTGCACCTACCTACGTGAGCACACGCAGTGTTATATACCAGTCAGTTGCTGCACCTGTTCACGGTACCTGTGTGTGTGACAGATGCACATTGTATTGATACCAGTCACTGCATACCTGTTCACTGCACCTGTGTGACTGCACATTGTATTAATCAAGTCAGTGCATACCTTTCACTTCATCCCCCCCCCAATATGGGCAAAACAGGCAGAGGCAGGCCACCCGGCAGGTCTGTTCGAGGTCGTGCTGTTGTGATTTTGTGCGGCCCTGGACCAAAGTACAGTGTTCAGAAGGCGCGTGCCATCAACCCTCAAGATTTTCAGGACGTAGTTGACTATTTAACACAGAACACCTCATCTTCCTCAGTCTATTGCGGTACAAAAAGTTCGCGTGAACCGAACCTTTTGCGGAGGTTTGCGGCCGAGGTTTGCGAAACGAGGTTTGAGCCATTTGTATTAGATTGTGAGCACCTCTGAGGACAGTCAGTGGCATGGCTATGTACTCTGTAATGTGCTGCAGACTATGTCAGCGCTATGTAAATACATAATAATATGGCAGGACATTAGCGTATGACTATGGTAGGATTAGAGTGTGAGCTCCTCTGAGGATAGTCAGTGACATGACTATGTATTCTGTAAAGTGCTGCAGAAGATGTCAATGCTACATAAATTCATAATAATATGGTAGGACACTAGACTATGACTATGGTAGGATTAGATTGTGAGCTCCTCTGAGGACTATCAGTGGCATGGCTATGTACTGTGTAAAGTGCTGTCAGTGCTATAGAAATACATAATAATACACCGTAATTGAAAAGTAAATTGCTTCGTTCACTGGTAAATTGCCCTTTCAATTGCCATGGTAAAGTGTAAATCTTATTGTTGTTAAACTTTATTTATTTTGTTAAATGTTATTGATGAAGCACTAACATATTACTCATCACTGTTACATAGATGTATTACAACAATAAACAATGTTACATAGGGACATAGCATTAAACAATGGTACACAAAATAGTAATGTAACAAGAAACCATGGTGCACAAATTTGCAATGTAGGGATAAGCAAAGGTGAATAGATGGGTGTAAAAGGGCTGCTTAAATGAGTTGAAGGTGGGGGTGAGCCTGATGGCAAGATGTGAGGGAGTTCCGTAGAGTAGGGGCAGCTCTGGAGAAGTCCTGGAGCCTCCCAAGTGACATGAGGGATAGACCGCCATAGAGTAGAGCATGTTTGCATTTATCTGTAAAGCCTCATGCACATGGGAAGGACAAATTGTTCAAAACGATCATTGAATGACTCATTATTCAGATATCGCTTTGTCAGATTTTCGTTCATAGTCAGCAGTGTGTACAGAGCCAGGAACGATTTTTCAATCCTAAGATCCTGCATCATTTATCAATACTATTGGTTAACAAACGTTTGCAATGTCATCTGTAGTCCTCTGCTGTCCCTGACATCACACGTTACATCTTCTGTAATCGTGGAATGATCGTTAATTGGTCATTTCACACATTTGTGTCTGGGGGGGTGTATGTTTTAGGCTGGGAGCACACATAGCAGAAACGTTAGCGTTGCAGAAAACGCAGCGTTTTTGCCAGTAATGGAAGTCTATGGGCCGCAGGAAAAAACACATAAAAAAGCGCATATGCGTTTTCTATGCTTTTTCAAAAACGCTGGTTTGGTAGCATATTATGCAGGAATGCGGCCAAAATGCACATAATGAATGTCAATGGGAACGCAGTGGTATGTGTTATCATGCGTTTTATACGCGTTTTTATATGCATTTTTCCCCCCATTTTTTTTTTACTGTATTGTCACTTCCTTTTATCTTCCAAGTGATTTTGCATAATTTTAAATCTAAAAATGCATTTAAAACGCATACAAAACACATGTGCGTTTTGTATATGCAAACCGCAAACGCACCAAAAACGCACACAACAATTACATAAAACTTGACGTAAAACGCAGCCTTTCACGCTATGTCATATGTGAACCCAGCCTCAAGAGGAACTGTAACTAAAGGTGCGTACACACATGCGGCTATTGTCGTTTGAAACGATCGTTCCCCGATCATTTCAAACGACGATCGTTTAAAAAAAAAAAGATCATTAAGTCAAACGATGGACGAGCTAGATCGTTAAAAACGAAAGATCTGCCTGGGCGGATTTTTTTAAACGACAATCGTTTGCAAAAGTAGTACATCGTCGTTAAAAAACGGCCGTTCGTACTAGGCTTGACATGCGCATTTCGTTATATCTCCATAGAACCTTTAATTTTTATGAAAAAGCGCAACAGTTGCTTTTCGTGATGTAACGTTCGTTCCATGAATGTGTTCTGTGACACGTTAATTGCTACATGATTATACCATAATTGTCATTTTAACAGGACAGAGTTTATTTTTGTATGTTTTGTCAACGCTATATTATGTAAGTGCTCTACCTACACACCTACAGTATGAAATCTTGTACTGTAATGTAATCTACATAACATTAGTTTTACAGTGTAACGTACGTTTTGAACCGTTCGTTACATGCGGGCGGAACTTGCTATGATGTCACTTCCAGGAACAGTATGTGACCATGGGCGTCCACAGAAAATTTTCCAGGGGGGGGCAAAAAGTGGGGCGCGCGCTGCGCTGCAAATTTGGGTTGGTGTTGTGTGGCGCAAAAAAATGGAGCTACGTCATGCGGCACGTGTAGCGCGCTGCACCGAAAAATGGGTGTGGTCATGAACCAGAATGTGGGTGTGGTCGTGGGTGGAGACAAGTTTACATGAACTAAGCAATGGTGGGACATTAGATTAGGACAGTGGTGGCGAACCTTTTGGAGGTCGAGTGTCCAAACTGCAAAGTCACTTTACTATCACAAAGTGCCAACAGCAATTTAAACTAAATACAAACGTTTTAACTCATACATGAACATTATGGAAAATTAAGTTGAAAATAAACTGTGAAGATAAACAATTTCATCCCCCCCCCCCCCCCCCCCATCAAGGCAAATTCAGCAATCATGAGGCCCCCAACATGACCAACTCAGCAATCATGAGGCCCCCAACAAGACAAATTCAGCAATCATGAGGCCCCTAACAAGACAAATTCAGCAATCAATAGGCCCCCAACAAGACAAATTCAGCAATCTTGAGGCCCCCAACAAATCATGAGGCCCCCAACAAGACAAAGTCAGTAACCATGAGGCCCGCAACAAGACAAATTCAGCAGTCATGAGGCACATAAATAGACAGCTTTTCACATAAATAGGCAGAATGCCCCCTTAATATGTAGACACCTCTCACCTGGCAGCAGTTCCCCAAAATACACTCAATCTGACAGCAGTGGTTCAATAGTAACTAAAGATAGTTGCGCTGAGTGTTTAGTATGTTATACTTCAATTTGTAAAAATGATTAAATATTGAAGGTCTGTGTATGAATGGATGGATACTGTATGTGTGTGAAATTATTGTGCCATACAACTGTTTTATTTATGTGACAGCTGATTTTTTACTTGTAATTTAAAAACTTTTTTATAAGTTGTATATACATTTTGAATAAATTCAGAGATAATCCTATCGAATCAATATTTAATCATTTTTACAAATTGATGTATAACATACTATAGACTCAGCGCAACTATCTTTAGTTACTATTGACATTTTTATTTTGTATGAGGTGTGTGGGTCCCCATACCTAACTAGTTTGCAGCGGGTGAGATAAAAATATTCATAGATTGCCCACCTAAGCGCCCTCCACTCTTTAGAAGCTACTGACAGCAGTGGTTCCCCAAAAATAGGTAGCCCCAGGTCTATAGGTGTCCCCAGAATAGGTGGCCAGTGGTATAGATGTCCCCAGAACTGGTAGCCAGGGGTAGAGATGTCCCCAGAACAGGTAGCCAGGGGTATATGTGCCCAGTATATGTAGGCAGGGGTATATGTGCCCAGTATATGTAGGCAGGGGTATATGTCCCCAGTATATGTAGGCAGGGGTATATGTCCTAGTATATGTAGGCAGGGGTATATGTCCCAGTATATGTAGGCAGGGGTATATGTCCCAGTATATGTAGCCAGAGGGATATGTCCCAGTATATGTAGCCAGGGGGATATGTCCCAGTATATGTAGGCAGGCGGTATATGTCCCAGTATATGTAGGCAGGGGGTATATGTCCCAGTATATGTAGGCAGGGGGTATATGTCCCAGTATATGTAGGCAGGGGGTATATGTCCCAGTATATATAGGCAGGGGGTATATGTCCCAGTATATGTAGCCAGGGGGATATGTCCCAGTATATGTAGGCAGGGGTATATGTCACCAGAAAAAGTAGCCAGGGGTATATGTCCCAGTATATGTAGGCAGGGGTATATGTCCCAGTATATGTAGGCAGGGGGTATATGTCTCAGTATATGTAGCCAGGGGGATATGTCCCAGTATATGTAGCCAGGGGGATATGTCCCAGTATATGTAGGCAGGGGTATATGTCCCAGTATATGTAGGCAGGGGGTATATGTCCCAGTATATGTAGGCAGGTGTATATGTCCCAGTATATGTAGGCAGGGGGTATATGTCCCAGTATATGTAGGCAGGGGGTATAAGTCCCAGTATATGTAGCCAGGGGGATATGTCCCAGTATATGTAGGCAGGGGTATAAGTCCCAGTATATGTAGGCAGGGGTAAATGTCCCAGTATATGTAGGCAGGGGGTATATGTCCCAGTATATGTAGCCAGGGGGATATGTCCCAGTATATGTAGGCAGGGGTATATGTCCCAGTATATGTAGGCAGGGGTATATGTCCCAGTATATGTAGGCAGGGGGTATATGTCCCAGTATATGTAGGCAGGGGGTATATGTCCCAGTATATGTAGGCAGGGGGTATATGTCCCAGTATATATAGGCAGGGGGTATATGTCCCAGTATATGTAGCCAGGGGGATATGTCCCAGTATATGTAGGCAGGGGTATATGTCACCAGAAAAAGTAGCCAGGGGTATATGTCCCAGTATATGTAGGCAGGGGTATATGTCCCAGTATATGTAGGCAGGGGGTATATGTCTCAGTATATGTAGCCAGGGGGATATGTCCCAGTATATGTAGCCAGGGGGATATGTCCCAGTATATGTAGGCAGGGGTATATGTCCCAGTATATGTAGGCAGGGGGTATATGTCCCAGTATATGTAGGCAGGTGTATATGTCCCAGTATATGTAGGCAGGGGGTATATGTCCCAGTATATGTAGGCAGGGGGTATAAGTCCCAGTATATGTAGCCAGGGGGATATGTCCCAGTATATGTAGGCAGGGGTATAAGTCCCAGTATATGTAGGCAGGGGTAAATGTCCCAGTATATGTAGGCAGGGGGTATATGTCCCAGTATATGTAGCCAGGGGGATATGTCCCAGTATATGTAGGCAGGGGTATATGTCCCAGTATATGTAGGCAGGGGTATATGTCCCAGTATATGTAGGCAGGGGTATATGTCCCAGTATATGTAGGCAGGGGGTATATGTCCCAGTATATGTAGGCAGGGGGTATATGTCCCAGTATATGTAGGCAGGGGGTATATGTCCCAGTATATGTAGCCAGGGGGATATGTCCCAGTGTATGTAGGCAGGGGTATATGTCCCAGTATATGTAAGCAGGGGTATATGTCCCAGTATATGTAGGCAGGGGGATATGTCCCAGTATATGTAGGCAGGGGTATATGTCCCAGTATATGTAGGCAGGGGTATATGTCCCAGTATATGTAGGCAGGGGGTATATGTCCCAGTATATGTAGCCAGGGGGATATGTTCCAGTATATGTAGCCAGGGGGATATGTCCCAGTATATGTAGCCAGGGGGATATGTCCCAGTATATGTAGGCAGGTGTATATGTCCCAGTATATGTAGGCAGGGGGTATATGTCCCAGTATATGTAGGCAGGGGTATATGTCCCAGTATATGTAGCCAGAGGGATATGTCCCAGTATATGTAGGCAGGGGTATATGTCCCAGTATATGTAGCCAGGGGGATATGTCCCAGTATATGTAGGCAGGGGTATATGTCCCAGTATATGTAGGCAGGGGTATATGTCCCAGTATATGTAGGCAGGGGTATATGTCCCAGTATATGTAGGCAGGGGTATATGTCCCAGTATATGGAGCCAGGGGGATATGTCCCAGTATATGTAGGCAGGGGTATATGTCCCAGTATATGTAGCCAGGGGTATATGTCCCAGTATATGTAGCCAGGGGTATATGTCCCCAGAAAAAGTGGCCATGTGTGCAGGAGGAGGGGAGCAGCGCAGAGAAGAGGGAGAGCTATGGGCACTCACCTTAGGGGGCTCTCCCTCCCTCTCTCGCTCTCCCCTCCGGAGTCCGGAATGAAGTGTGCAGCGGCTGGCAGCGGGCGGAACTTACCTCCTCTCGTCGCACGCGCCGGATGGATTAGCCGCTACTCTGGTCTGATCCAGACCAGAGTGTGGCACCAGAACTTCCGGCGCAGGACCGAGACGAGGTAAGTTCCGCCCGCTGCCAGCCGCTGCACACTTCATTCCGGAGGGGACAGCGAGGGAGAGAGAGCCCCCTAAGGTGAGGGAAGGGGGGGGGGAGACGTCCGCCCTTTCCCACTGTGCCCATAGCTCTCTCTCTTCTCTGCGCTGTTCCCCTCCTGCTGGCTGCACGGGCACGCGGCCAGGGGGGGGGCAGCGGGCGGCCAGGCTCGGGCAGATGCCCGGTTTTGCCGTATGTGCGGATGCCCATGTATGTGACGTTGTTCCGGATCGTTCGTTAACAAACGATCAGATCGTTACACACCTTTAAAAGCTAACTTTACTTAGGTCATTCTTTCGTCAATTAAAAGATAGTTCGTTGTTCGCATACGTTGTCGTATGTGTGTACGTAGCTTTAGGATTAAACTTACATAGTTACGTAGTTATTTGGGTTGAAAAAAGACATACGTCCATCGAGTTCAACTTCATCCCAATCAGTAGCTGATATCCCCTTTCCCACGATAAAGATTTACCTTTTCTCACAGAGATCGGGGTGGGGTGGGGCGGGGGGGGGGGGGGGGGTGAAGGTCTAACAGATTACATGCATGCAGCAGATAAGGTGTTTCTGACTTTATTGTCAGATCTGAAAAGATTAGCTGCATGCTTGTTTCTGGTGTGATTCAGACACTACTGCAGCCAAATAGATCAGAAGAGCTGCCAGGCAACTGGTATCGTTTGAAAGGAAATAAATATGGCAGCCTCCATATCCCTCTCACTTCGGTTGTCCTTTAAGATTGGGGTATTTTGTGGCTGTTCATGTTACTCTTACAGGAGGAGGAAGATCAGGGTGGGGGACTAGTGTTTCGGGCTAGAGATGGACTCATACACGGCCTGCACCCTCCATGCTATCCTATACTGATGTGTTTTCTTGGCGTTGGTTTGCGCAGCAGATGCGGGACCTGGAATGTGTGCTGCGGATAGAGGTGCGTTTCTCTTGCTTGAATAGACGATGCTGCCTCTTTGTGAGACGTGCTCAGAGCAAGTCGCCATCTGCTGCTGCCGGGGGTCACCTGAGGACGGGCACACAATCTGGCTGCTCTCTGCCAGCTACTTCCTGCCACCGAGTGAATTAATTGACTTTCTATAGGCGAGAGGGAGAGATAAGCAGAGGAGGGCCGTCATGGCTGCCTCCGCTAAATGCTGACTTCAGAGATCTGTATTCTCCAGCCTTCAGATAGGGCCGTGTGCATTTCACTGGCTCTGTCTATCTGTAAGCCTTCACAATACCGACTCTGAAAAGCCAACTGTAATACAGGTTTGTATCTGGGATCTTTAAAGAGAACCAGTCACCATTATTGCATGAGTGAGGCCCAGTGCACACCAAAACCGCTAGCAGATCCGCAATATTCTAGCGGTTTTGGGAGCTGATTTTTAGAGCGATTCTAGGCTTGTTTAGAGAGGTTTTCTAAACATACCTAGCGGTTTTGGGTGCGTTTTTGTGTAGCAGATTACACATATTGTTACAGTAAAAGCTGTTACTGAACAGCTTCTGAACAAAAACACCTGGCAAACCGCTCTGAAGTAGCGTTTTCAGAGCGGTTTGCGTTTTTCCTATACTTTACATTGAGGACAAAATGCTTCAGAAAACCGCAAACGCGCAGCAGGAGGCACGTTTGCGGCTTGGCAAAAACCTCAAACCGCCGGTGTGCACCATCCCATTGCAATACATTAGCCAAGCGTTTTTACAGGCGGATGCGGCCGGCGGATCGCTCCAAAAACGGCTCGGTGTGCACTGGGCCTAAGCACCAATAACGTTAAAGAGGTACCCCGCAATCAAACATGAAAGAACATTGCTGTGTGGCAATGCTCTGTAGCAATGTTACCTTGCAATAGGAGGCCTGAAAGAACAACTGAAGTGAGAAGAATATGGAGGCTGCCATATTTATTTCCTTTTAAACACTACCAGTTGCCTGGCAGCCATGCTGATCTATTTGGCTGCAGTAGTGTCTGAAACAAGCATGCAGCTCATCTTGTCAGATCTGACAATAATGTCAGAAACCCCCAATCTGCTGCATGCTTGTTCAGGGTCTATGGCTGAACGTATAACGTTAAAGGGGAACTGAAGAGTGAGGTATATGGAGGCTGTCATGTTTATTTCCTTTTAAGCAATACCAGTTGCCAGGCAGCCCTGCTGATCCTCTGCCTCTAATACTATTAGCCATAGCCCCTGAACAAGCATGCAGCAGATCAGGTGTTTCAGTGGTTCAGACTTATAAGTCTGATCTGACAAGACTAGCTGCATGCTTGTTTCTGGTTTTAATCAGATACTACTGCAGAGAAATAGACCAGCAGGGCTGCCAGGCAACTAGTATTGATTAAAAGGAAATAAACATGACAGCCTCCATATACCTCACTCTTCAATCCCCCTTTAAGTCATGTGCGGGTTTTTTGGTGTGCATTTTTGGTGCGTTTGCGGTTTTCTTTTTACATGGATGCGTTTTTCAAGCGTTTTGCGTGCGTTTGTGGTTTGCATATACAAAACGCATGTTTTTCAGTTTTTCATGTGTGTTACAATTGCACTGTATGCAAATAACTAGGAAGACAACAGGAGGTGGAAATAGATCACAAACAATTTTTTTTTACAAAAACGCATATAAAAACGAATGTAAAACGCATGAAAAATGCATACCATTGCGTTTCCATTGACTTTCATTATGTGCGTTTTTGATGCGTTTTTTGCATATTATGCAACAAAACCAGCATTTTTGAAAACGCACGCATAGCAAATGCATATGCGTTTTTTATGTGCGATTTTTCCTGCGGCCCATATCACTCTCACTTCGTCATTTTAAAGAGGCCCTGTAGTGACATGTAGGAGTAAATTATTCAGGATTTCCACTTTTCTGGTAATTTCCCTGGATTGTGCATCAGAAACACTTCCTACATCTATATGCTGCTGTATATTGGTATGTAGCCCCGCCCACCCAGTGATGTCACAGCCTAGGCTATTTATCTATCTGGATTTCTTCCCCCAGAGCATTCTGGGAGGCAAGGCATTATTTTCACTGGCTTTGGAATTCTCAATAAACAGACATTCCGCAGAGATCACCTGACAGGGCTAAAGATGTCGCCACCTGGGATAAATTTCAGAATGTAAATTAGGGTGAGGAAAGTCCAAGCTGAAAAGTTCACATGATTTCTTGCTCCATCTTAATTGGACTCAGTATTCCCCCTCAGTAGCCTGTGACATCTCTATTCGAATCTCCCTTTATGCTGAGCAGTTGAATCAGTGCAAAAACATAGGAGTAGGGAGTGCCTGGGGTGCCCTAAGGCCTCTTTCACACCAAGATGTTGCGTTTTAGGGGACGTTAAGGTCGCATAACGTACCCCTAATGCAACGCCTGGTGGTGTTGGAGGAGGACGCCAGAGTGAGCCGCGTTGTGCGGCTGTTGGTGCGCCTTTTTTGTCTGATACTCTGCGGGGACCACGTGATCGGAACACTCCGTATCACGTGGTCCCGCCAGCCAATCAGCGGCAGCTCCAGGAAGTAAACACTGCAGTAGTGATGGGAAGTCCGGCTCTTTTCAATGAATCTAGCTGAACTTCACATCACCACTACACGGCAGTGGCAGTGCAGTGAATATTAATTAGCCATGTGGCTAACAATAGCGGACTCTCCCCTCCTCCTCTCCTGCTCAAAAAAAAAAAAACCACATACAATACTGAGCATGTGCAAACAGTCTAACGCACAGCATGCTGCACTTTCAAATAACGTGCAGCGTTACAATGTAACGCAACGTGGGCACTGTGAACAGCCCATTGATTTTTCATTACTATGAGTTGGGGTGCGTTACAGGCTGCTCTAACGTGCGCCTGTAATGTCCCACTGTGAAAGCAGCCTAAATCTGTATATTATCCTCTCACTGTTGGGTAAACATTTGTGCTGCATTTTGTCGCAGTGTGAGTTGAGGAGGTTATTCTGGTTGCAGTTTTTCACTTTTGCTGGTAATAATTACTCTATAAGCCACATCATAAAGAGCAGGCAGGGTAAGACATCAGAGTCCTTAGCACAATTCTGTCAGGGTTGGAACCCACTAGAGCATTTTTTTTGAGCGTTTAGGAAGCGAATCAAAATGCTAGCAATTTCCCTAAACGCTCAGCTAATGGTAATGGATGGGCCAAGTTCCACTGGAGCGATTGCGATTACAAAAAAAGCGCAAACGCAGGACATGCAGAATTTTTAGTGTTAGCATTTCTGCAATGTAAAGTATATAAATGCTGGCGTAATCGCTCATCAAAACCTACACCGAGCGATTTTGCTAGCGTTTTTACATTACTGCACACTGTAAAAAAATTAAAATGAACTGAAAGGACCAATCAGAATTAAAAACGTAAATCGCTACACAATTGCTGGCAAAATGCTTACACTCTTTAAAATTGCTACCAAAATCACCAGAAACGCTCATTAAAACCGCTAGCGATTGTGATTAGCGATATCGCTTTGTAGTGGGTTCCAGGTCTTTAGTGGGTTCCAGCACTATTATAAGCTGTTACTCTGTGATTGTACTGATAGTAAACTCGATGCAGTGTGTACTGATCACTGCTACCTCCAGTATGTACAGTATGAGCTGTTACTCTGTGCCTGTACTGATAGTAAACTAGCTGCAGCATCTGCTGATCTCTGCTATTCCCAGTATGTAAAGTATAAGCTGTTACTCTGTGCCTGTACTGATAGTAAGGTAGCTGCAGTGTGTGCTGATCTCTGCTGCCTCCAGTATGTACAGTATAAGCTGTTACTCTGCGCCTGTACTGACAGTAAAGTAGCTACAGTGTTTGCTGATCTCTGCTGCCTCCAGTATGTACAGTATAAGCTGTTGGGCCTCGTTCACATCATCACATGCAGATGGCCGTGCTCAGGGCCGGATTTGTACTTTCCAGTGCCCTAGGCCGGCTGTCACCAACCGCCTCCCCCCCCCCACCCATTCTGTCCAACTCTAACTAGTTTGAACGGGCCCCCCTCTGTTTTGCTGCTTTGCCCCGTTCAACAAAGAAGCAGTGCATGCTCTGTCCACTTCATGTAATTTTGCGCTCCTGTCTGCATGCACAGCAGGCGCACCGGCGTACCTACCGGGGATGCGACCCCCTCAGCCGCAGGGGGGCCCGGGGCTGCTCTGGGGCCCGCTCACTGTGCGTGGGGGGAGCGCTGCTCTGGACCCCCCAGCAAGGTGCTCAACTGGCCGCAGCGTCTAATAGATGCTGCGCCAGTTCATTCCCCGCAGCCCCGCTCCAGCAGCCTACATAGTCTCCGGCAGGCAGAGCAGGGCTACGGCAAGATGGCCGCCGAAGAAGCCCTACACTGGAGACTATTTGTGTCTCTAGTACAGGGCTGCGGCAGCCATCTTGCCGTAGCCCTGCACTCTGCCTGTCAGCGCGGGAGATGTGCTGCAGGAGGACTCGGGGAGCTGCGAGCCAGATGCCGGGAGAGGAGAAGACTTCTGTCAGGTAAGTGAATTGTTTTTTTTTTAACAGGTGCATTTTTTTTTCTAGTGTCTGCTGCCTACATTGTGATTTGATTTTCAGGTGTCTGCTGCCCACATTGTGATTTTCTGGTGTCTGCTGCCCACATTGCGATTTTCTGGCGTTTGCTGCCCACATTACGATTTTCAGGTGTCTGCTGCCCACATTGCGATTTTCTGGTGTTTGCTGCCTACATTGTGATTTTCTGGTGTCTGCTGCCCATATTGCGATTTTCTGGTGACTGCTGCCCACATTACGATTTTCTGGTGTCTGCTGCCCACATTGCGATTTTCTGGTGACTGCTGCCCACATTATGATTTTCTGGTGTCTGCTGCCCACATTACGATTTTCAGGTGCCTGCTGCCCACATTACGATTTTCAGGTGCCTGCTGCCCACATTATGATTTTCTGGTGTCTGCTGCCCATATTGCGATTTTCTGGTGACTGCTGCCCACATTACGATTTTCTGGTGTCTGCTGCCCACATTGCGATTTTCAGGTGTCTGCTGCCCACATTACGATTTTCTGGTCACTGCTGCCCACATTGCGATTTTCTGGTCACTGCTGCCCACATTGCGATTTTCAGGTGTCTGCTGCCCACATTACGATTTTCAGGTGTCTGCTGCCCACATTACGATTTTCAGGTGTCTGCTGCCCACATTACGATTTTCAGGTGTCTGCTGCCCACATTGCGATTTTCAGGTGTCTGCTGCCCACATTACGATTTTCATGTGTCTGCTGCCCACATTACGATTTTCAGGTGTCTGCTGCCCACATTGCGATTTTCAGGTGTCTGCTGCCCACATTACGATTTTCAGGTGTCTGCTGCCCACATTGCGATTTTCAGGTGTCTGCTGCCCACATTGCGATTTTCTGGTGTATGCTGCCCACATTAGGATTTTCTGGTGACTGCTGCCCACATTGAGATTTTCTGGTGACTGCTGCCCACATTGCGATTTTCTGGTGACTGCTGCCCACATAAGGATTTTCTGGTGACTGCTGCCCACATAAGGATTTTCTGGTGACTGCTGCCCACATAAGGATTTTCTGGTGACTGCTGCCCACATTAGGATTTTCTGGTGTGTGCTGCCCACATTATGATATTCTGGTGACTGACTGCTGCCCACATTACGATTTTCTGGCCCACATTACGATTTTCTGTTGAACACTGCCCATGTTACGAATGTCTGGTGAATGCTGTCCATGTTACAATTTTCTGGTGAACGCTGCCCACATTACGATTTTCTGGTGAACTCTGCCCACATTACGATTTTCTGTCCCACATTACGATATTCTGGTGAACGCTGCCCACATTACGATTGTCTGGTGAATGCTGTCCACGTTACAATTTTCTGGTGACTGCTGCTCACGTTACGATTTTCTGGTGACTGGTGCCCACATTACGATTTTCTGGTGAACTCTGCCCACATTACGATTTTCTGGTGAACTCTGCCCACATTATGATTTTCTAAAGGCCCACATTACGATTTTCTGGTGAACTCTGCCCACATTACGATTTTCTGGCCCACATTACGATTGTCTGGTAAAATGCTGCCCACTTTACAATTAATTTACAGTGAAACGCTGCCCCATTACGATTATTTGGCACCTAGGGGGGGGGGGGGGCCCATCCAAATATTCGCAGGGGGGCCCAGTGATTTCTAGTTACGCCCCTGAGCAGGCGATAGTGTTCTGGGCTTGCATACTTCAGAAATGATGCTCATGTATGAGCAGCACTTGTCAAGTACACATACCCATAAGACTCCCTTGGCTCCTGTGCACATGCATACAGGAGTGCAAAATCACAAGGAGCCCCAGTGGACAGTGCTGCTTCTTTGTCCTCTGTGCTACTTGCTGTCGTCAGAGGCACAAATAGGGGGCAGTGTAGCACAATGCAGAGAAGCCCATCCAAACCAGAGAACAGGTAAGTAGGATCCGACACTACACACACTGGCAGAGATGTAGTGTAATGCTAGGTACACATAATGCAATGTTCTGACAGATTTACTGTCAGGTCGATTATTTCCATCATGTCTGATCTAATTTCAATTTTTCGATCAATTTGCTGTTCACTTCTATGAAATATCATTCAGAAAATTGATTGGAAAGCAGATCGGACATGTTGGAAATAGTCGATCTGACATTAAAGCTGTCAGAAAATTGCATTGTGTGTACCCAGCATAAGCTCAGGTGTACTTTACACAGTGACAATTTAGCACTTAAAGGGAAGGTTCAGGGAGGGGATTAAAAAAATAAAAATAAATTTCCACTTACCTGGGGCTTTCTCCAGCCCGTGGCAGGCAGGAGGTGCCGTCGCCGCCGCTCCGCAGGCTCCCGGTGGTCTCCGGTGCCCGACCCGACCTGGCCAGGCCGGCTGCCAGGTCGGGCTCTTCTGCGCTCCATTTCCTGGGACTTCTGCGTCCCATGCCGGCGCGCTGACGTCATCGGACGTCCTCCGGGCTGTACTGCGCATGCGCAGTAGTTGAAAACAAAACAACACTTTTTTTTGGCTAATCAAAAGAAAAACAGTGAGCCTTTGGTTTGTCTTCAGACTGTGTTACTGTATACAAGATGTTAGGCACACAGCTATATATACAGTCAGCAGGAGATCCATTGATTGTTTTGTAAATATAAATAAATGTAACACAGTTGTCATTCTCTTTCAAATCATCCTGCTTTCACTGATGGTCAACACAGTACTTTGCTGACAAAAACAAGCCAGGAAAGAGTTAAACTGTAGCAGAAAGAATGTTGTTGTCATTCTCTAGGAGGAAAAAAAAAGCCATAAATTCAACAGATCTGAGGTCTTTAACAGCACTGACCTACTAGTAATAAACTAACATCAGTCAGGGAGGGAGAGAGCTGCTAATTTCTGCCTGTGAATGCGTGCTGAATGAGAAAAACTAATCGGAACTCAAGAGTTCCGCTACTTGAGACCATATATTTTTCTTCTCACAGCAGATTGTTTGTCCCCTCTCATCATACAGGTGACAGCAGATGCTGACTGCCATAACACACACTTTGCACAAGTAAGAGAGATGCAGGGATCTCTGGAATTTAGGCAGACCAGAGCAAAGCAGGAGAGGTGATTTACTTTGACATGTGACCTCTTATCTCTCCAAGTCCTGCGCCCTGCTAATTTTTACCGCCCTAGGCCATGGCCTCTGTGACCTTCCCAGAAATCCGGGCCTGGCCGTGCTATGGGAACGCAGTGCATATAATTGCACGCCATCTGCGTTTCCATGCATTGTGTGGCTGGTCCCATTCACTGTAGAGAATGGGTCAGCCGCACGTTTTGCCAAAATATGCGTACAGCGTGCGTTTGCACACCATACTGGAACGGAACGCATGCAGTGTGAACATCAGACAGTGCAGTCTATGCACTTCTGATGTCCGTGTGTGTCTGCCTCCTACATGCGTTGCCAAATACGGACGGCAATGTGTGTAATGTGAACGGGGCCTTACTCTGTGCCTGTACTGATAGTATATTAGCTGAAGTGTGTGCTGATCTCTGCTGCCTCCAGTATGTACAGTATAAGCTGTTACTCTTTGCCTGTACTGATAGTAAACTAGCTGCAGTGTGTGCTGATCTCTGCTACCTTCAGTATGTACAGTAGAAGCTGTTAAGATGCCTATACATCAGGCGATGAATGGGAAGATCGACCAAAAGACAGATCTCTCTCTGATTGAATCTGATCGGTGAGAGATCTGTCGGCTGCCTATACACTAAACACAATTTTTAACTCTGTAAGTCTGCCTAGATCAGTGATGGTTAACCTTGGCACTCCAGCTGTGGTGGAACTACAAGTCCCATGAGGCATTGCAATACTCTGACAGCTCTAAGCATAACTCGGGGAGGCAGAGGCATAATGGGATTTGTAGTTTTGTCACAGCTGGAGTGCCAAGGTTAGCCATCACTGAGCTAGATTATCAAAACATAGCTTTTATTAAAAATCCTTAAAATGACTGCATGATATATGATTACAAGGATTCAGGAGTAGGATTATTTGGTATACTGGCATATATACTGTATCTCCACAGTTATTGTCGACTGTATCACTGGAGATCATAAATCCTACAACCTGACTAATACTATTTACAAAAATATCCCCACCAACCTAATAACTGTGGAGATACACTATATATATATACATACTAGCTGATTGCCCGGCGTTGCCCGGGTATGTATTTGGCTGGTGTTGGCTCCGCCTACTTTTTCTAACCCTAACACACAATTACTTAATGACCAAGTTTGTGAGCTTTGCGGTCTTTGGTATCAATAATCTGCATTGAAATGAAACAAATCTGATTGGCTGTGTGTGGCTCCACCCCCTTTTCTGAATTTGAACCCCAGTCACCCAATAACCAACTGTACCAGGTTTAAGGTCTGTGCCATTAACAGTTCAAGAATGGTAGCAATTAAATATTCCCCTTGAAAAGCAACAGGTGAAGTTTGATTCACTTTTGCTCCACCCACTTTTCTGAATATTAATCCCATTCACCCAGTGACCAACTGTGCAAAGTTTAAAAACCCTACCATTAACAGAATGGCTGCAGTTTACATTTTCCCACTGAAATTTGTATTTGTCTCCACCCACTGATGACCCGGCATTGCCCGGGTATGTATTCGACTGATGTTGGCTCCGCCCACTTTCTAACCCTAACACACAAACACTGAATGACCAAGTTTGTGATCTTTGGGGTCCTTGGCATCAATAATTTGTACATTCCCATAGAAATTAAACACATCAGATAGGCTGTTTGTGGCTCTGCCCCTCTCCAGCATTTGAACCCCAGTCACCCAATGACCAACTGTAGCAGGTTTGAGGCATCTGCTATTAACAGTGTAAAAATGGCAGCAATGTAAATATTCCACTTGAAAATCAACAGGTGAATTTTGATTGGCTATTATAGGCTCCACCCACTTCCCTGAATATTAATCTCAGTCACTCAGTGACCATCTGGGCAAAGATTGGGAACCCTGAAATAAACAGTGTAAGAAGGGCTGCAGTTTACACTTTCCCAGTGAAATTTGTTTTTGGCTCCGCCCACTTTTTGAAACCTGGACACAAAGTCACTACTCAATGCCCAAGTTTGTGAGTTTTGGGGTCCATGGCATCAATAATTTGTATTTTCCCATGAAATGAAACAAATCTGATTCACTGTTTGTGGCTCTGTCCCCTTTACTGAATTTGAACCTCATTGACCCAATGACCAACTGTACCAGGTTTGAGACTTGTGCCATTAACAGTGCAAGAATGGCAGCAATTTTAATATTCTCCTTGAAAGTGACATGTGATTTTTGATTGGCATTTTTAGGCTCCACCCACTTTTCTGAATAATAATCCCAGTCACCCAGTAACCAGCTATGCTAAGTTTGAGAACCCTGCCATTAACAGTGAAGAAGGGCTGCAGTTTACAATTTCCCAGAAAAATCTGTTTTTGACTCCACCCACTTTTTTTAACCTTGACATACAGTCACTCAATGATCAAGTTTGTGAGCTTTAGGGTTCCTGGCATCAAAATTGTGCTAATGGAAGCAGTTTATCCAGCAAAGAAATCTGGCTGTTTTTGGCTCCGCCCCTTTACTGAATTTGAACCACAAACACTTAACGACCGACTGTAGCAGGTTTGAGGCCTCTGCTATTAACAGTGTAAGAATGGCTGCAGTTTCAATATTCCCCTTGAAAATCAATAGGTGAATTTTGATTGGCTCTTGTAGGCTCCACCTACTTTTCCGAATATTAATCCTAGTCACCCAGTGACCAACTGTGTGAAGTTTGAGAACCCTGCCATTAACAGCGTAAGAAAAGCTGCAGTTTACATTTCCCCATGTAAAAAGTTAGTTGTTTTTGGCTCCGCCCACTATTTCTAATCTTGACATACAGTCACTCAATGACCAATTTTATGAGCTTCGGGGTCTTTGGCATCAATAAGTTGCATTTTACCATTGAAATTAAACAAATCTGGCTGTTTTTGGCTCTGCCCCCTTTTCAGAATTTAAACCTCAGTCTCCCAGTGACTGACTGTAGCAGATGTTAGGCCTCTGCCATTAAGAGTGCATGAATGACAGCAATGTAAATATTCCCCTTGAAAATCAAAAGGTGAA
This sequence comes from Hyperolius riggenbachi, assembly GCF_040937935.1. Taxonomy (NCBI): domain Eukaryota; kingdom Metazoa; phylum Chordata; class Amphibia; order Anura; family Hyperoliidae; genus Hyperolius; species Hyperolius riggenbachi. Next base: position 493,115,272 of record NC_090648.1, read on the forward strand.
TTTTGATTGGCTGCTGTAGGCTCCACCCACTTTTCTGAATATTAGTCCCAGTTACCCAGTGGCCAACTGTGTCACGTTTGAGAACCCTGCCAATAACAGAATGGCTGAAATCAATCTAACAAATCTGATTGGCTGTTTGTGGCTCCACCCCTTTAGTGAATTTGGACCCCAGTCACCCAATGACTGACTGTATCAGGTTTGAGGCCTCTGCCACTAACAGTGTAAGAATGGTAGCAATGTGAATATTCCCCTTGAAAATCAATAGGTACATTTTGATTGGCTGTTGTAGGCTCCACCCACATTTCTGAATATTCATCCCAGTCACCTAGTGGCCAATTGTGTAAAGTTTGTGAACCCTGCAATGTAAAAAATGAAGTTGTTGGCACCGCTCACTTTTTCTAACCTTGACATACAGTCACTCAATTATCAAGTTTATCAGCTTTGGGGTCCTCGGTATCAATACTTTGTATATTCCCATTGAAAAATAAACAAATCTGGCTTTTTGTGTCTCCGCCCCCTTTCTGAATTTGGACCCTAGTCACCCAGTGACCAACTATACCAGGTTTGAGGCATCTGCTTTTACCAGTATAAGAGAATGGTAGCAGATTAAATATTACCTTTGAAAATCAAAAGGTGAATTTTTATTGGCTGTTGTAGGCTCCACCCACCTTCCAAAATCTTAATCTGTCACCCAATGACAAACTGTGCAAAGTTTGAGAACCCTGCCATTAACGGTGTAAGAACGGCTGCAGTTTATATATTCCCAGTAAAAGTTGTTTGGCTCCGCCCACTTTTTGTAACCTTGACACACAGTCACTCAATGACCAAGTTTGTGAGCTGTCAGGTTCCTGGCATCAAAAATGTGTGAATGGAAGCAGTTTATCCACCAAGGAAATCTGATTGGCTGTATGTGGCCCCGCCCCTTTAGTGAATTTGGACCCCAGTCACCCAATGACCGACTGTAGCAAGTTTGAAGCCTCTGCCATTAAAAGTGTAAGAATAGCAGCAGTTTAAATATTCCCCTTCAAAATCAACAGTTGAATTTTGATTGGCTGTTGTAGGCTCCACCCATTTTCTTGAATCTTAATCACATTCACCCAATGACCAACTGTGCAAAGTTTGAGAACCCTGCCATTAACGGTGTAAGAATGGCTGCAGTTTACATTTTCCCATTTAAAATGAACTGCTGAAATTTGATTGGCTGTTTTATGCTCCGCCCACTTTTCCTGGATTTGTAACCTCGGTCACCAAGTGACCAACTGTGCCATGTGTGGGGACTCTGGCTTGTTTATTGTGAGAATGACAGCCTTTTACATTTTTTCCATTGACTTGAATGGGTGGAATCTGATTTGCTGTTTGTAGCTCCGCCCATGTGTGCAGGGGGGCCGCGAGACCCCCAGAACATATCATCCCAGGTAGTAAGGGATCTACATACCAAGTTTCGTTCAAATCGGTCAAGCCGTTTTCGCGTGATCGCGACACACACACACACGCACGCACGCACGCGCGCACGCGCACACACACACCCACACACCCACACACCCACACACACCCACACACACCCACACACCCCGATTTTATATATAGATATATCTCAATTAATCCTACACCTGAATCGTAATCATATATAGTGCAGTAATTTTAAGGATTTTTAATAAAAGCTACGTTTTAACCTCCCTGGCGGTCTGATGGCCGGGGGAAGGTTTTTTTTTTTTTTTAAACATTTTTTTTTCTATCATGTAGCTAGCCTAGCGCTAGCTACATGATGCTCCCCTCCCTGGGGCGTCCCTCCCACCCCTCCGATTGCCGCTGGCGCGCTTGCCCATAAGGAAATCCCGTGCTAAACGGGATTTCCTTTAGGGCTTCCCCCGTCGCCATGGAGATGATCGCGATGACGTCCGTTGTGCGTCAGTGACGTCAGAGGGAGTCCCGATCCACCCTTCAGCGCTGCCTGGCACTGATTAGCCAGGCTGCGCACTGGGTCGGGGGGTCTCTAATGCGGTGGGTAGTGGCGAATCGGCGGCGAGCGGCGGCGATCGCGGAATACACGCAGCTAGCAAAGTGCTAGCTGCGTGTAATAATAAAAAAATTGCGCAAATCGGCCCAGCTGGGCCAGAGAAATCCTCCTGCTCGGGCTTACCGCCAGGAAGGTTAATAATCTAGGCAGACTTACGGGGTTAAACATTGTGTTGAATTTATGAATCAGAAAGTGTGTTTTGGCTGCCTATACACCACAGGCTGATTTCCCATCAACTTCAGACTGAAATCAATCCTGAATCGTCCGCCACCTCGCCGCTGTCCCTCCTAATGTTCAATGTGCCCCCCCCCCCCCGGTGCCCAGTGCGCTATACATTACCTGTCCATGTCCCCCGATCGCCATTTGGGGTACCTTGAGTTGGAGTTGGGATGCAGCCGCAGGGGGGCCCAGAAGCCACAGGGGGCCCCGTCCTGAGAGACTGACAACTAAGGACATGGAGAGAGAAAGCTTTCTGCTCTCTGCACAATTGTTCTAATGACTGCATCTGCTCAGCCACTGATAAGGAATCATACAAAGTTTTGTAGACAAAGATTTGTAGACAGTCCCTATTCAGTGTGCAGATGGAAGTGGCCCCATCCAAAGTTTTGCAGGGGGGCCCAGTGGTTTCTAGTTACGCCCCTGCGGAGCCATTTGGGGTACCCGGAGTCGGTGGTTTCATAATCTGAGGAGTTGGAGTCGGATGATTTTTGTACCGACTCCACAGCCCTGGTTTTGTCGCTTGTCCCGATATCCCTCACCATTATCACCGCGCACCCGACCGACCACAGCGGCCCGACATCTTTCAGCATGCCCAATCAACATGCTCGGCTGGAAACTGGTCAATTCGTGAATCGGGCATGCTCTTGGCGGCACTGATTTAAAAATAATGATGGAATCGGACGATCGATTGGCCGCCAAGTCGCCTGATGGGTACCTTTGATCTGTGGCTGTACTGATAGTAAACTAGCTGCAGCGTCCTGGCATGTAATGGAACAGTCTCACATAACTCTCATTACTAATGAGCAGAACTTTTGTCTTTTCTCTATTTGTAGCCCAGTTTGGAGTTTTTGTTATGTAGGAGGTTGTTGGCAGATCCCCCTATATTTGGGTTGTGTTTCCGGCGTTTCCTGCCATGATCTCTTTCCCGCGAAGCTGCGATCGCCCCGGAAAGCCGTGTCTGTGACTTCTCAGGTCAATGCGTTAAACACGGCTGTGAAAGGGAGATGTATAGCGATGGGGCGACTGACCCGTATCCTATATACATCTCATTAGAATAATTGCTGCATGCTTATAATTCAGTATGTAGCCGTGAGAAACATTCTTATGATTAGCAAGCATTGATTTCCCCATTGTTTTTCTGTAACACTTTAGTGAATTACCCCTTATCTGGTAATTACACATTGCTGTGCCGGAGCAGCTGCAATTAAATCCTATCAATGGCTGCAGGCGTTTCTGCCCTCTAAGCGTTCACTACCCCTCTCCCCCCCCCCCCCCCCCCCCCCCCCCCCAATATTCTCATGCAGTATATCTGTCCTGTTCACATCTTGTGTCACCTCTGCTTTCATCACTCAAATAACCGCATATGAAATGTTACACAAAGTGATCTGAATGCCGAAAGTATAATTTGGCTTATAGGAGAAAAATATAGCAGATAACATTTACAAAAAATATATGCACAGCATTTACAATAGAAGATAGGAGGGGTCAAATCATAATGAGTGTAGAACTGTCCTCAGAGGAGCTCACAATCTAATCTTAGCATAGTCATAGTGTAATGTCCTACCATATTTACTATGTATATATAGAGAGCTGACATCTTCTGCAGCACATTACAGAGTACATAGTCATGTCACACTGACTGTCCTCAGAGGAGCTCACAATCTAATCCTACCATAGTCATAGTCCAATGTCCTAACATTATTATTATTATGTATTTACAGTGGGTTACAAAAGTATTCAACCCCTTGAAGTTTTCCACATTTTGTCATATTACTGCCACAAGCATGCATCCATTTTATTGGAATTCCACATGAAAGACCAACACAAAGTGGTGTACACGTGAGAAGTGGAACGAAAATCATACATGATTCCAAACATTTTTTTACAAATAAATAACTGCAAAGTGGGGTGTGCGTAATTATTCGGCCCCCTTTGATCTGAGTGCAGTCAGTTGCCTATAGACATTGCCTGATGAGTGCTAATGACTAAATAGAGTGCACCTGTGTGTAATCTAGTGCATCTCTTCAGCAGGGACAGGGAAGCTGGTCAGAGTTGATGGGAAGATGGATGGAGCCAAATACAGGGCAATCTTGGAAGAAAACTTCTTGGAGACTGCAAAAGACTTGAGACTGGGGCGGAGGTTCACCTTCCAGCAGGACAACGACCCTAAACATAAAGCCAGGGCAACAATGGAATGGTTTAAAACAAAACATATATGTATTAGAATGGCCCAGTCAAAGTCCAGATCTAAATCCAATTGAGAATCTGTGGCAAGATCTGAAAACTGCTGTTCACAAACGCTGTCCGTCTAATCTGACTGAGCTGGAGCTGTTTTGCAAAAAGAATGGGCAAGGATTGCAGTCTCTAGATGTGCAAAGCTGGTAGAGACATACCCTAAAAGACTGGCAGCTGTAATTGCAGCAAAAGGTGGTTTTACAAATTGACTCAGGGGGCCGAATAATTACGCACACCCACCGGCGTACCTACCGGGGAAGCGACCCCCTCAGCCGCAGGGGGGCCCGGGGCTGCTCTGGGGCCCGCTTACTGTGCGTGGGGGGAGCGCTGCTCTGGACCCCCCAGCAAGGTGCTCAACTGGCCGCAGCGTCTAATAGACGCTGCGCCAGTTCATTCCACGCAGCCCCGCTCCGGCAACCTGCATAGTCTCCGGCAGGCAGAGCAGGGCTACGGCAAGATGGCCGCCGAAGAAGCCCTACACTGGAGACTTTGTGTCTCTAGTACAGGGCTTCGGCAGCCATCTTGCCGTAGCCCTGCACTCTGCCTGTCAGCGCGGGAGATGTGCTGCAGGAGGACTCGGGGAGCTGCGAGCCAGATGTCGGGAGAGGAGAAGACTTCTGTCAGGTAAGTGAATTTTTTTTTTTTTAACAGGTGCATTTTTTTTTCTAGTGTCTGCTGCCTACATTGTGATTTTCAGGTGTCTGCTGCCCACATTATGATTTTCTGGGAACTGCTGCCTACATTGCGATTTTCTGGTGTCTGCTGCCCACATTGCGATTTTCTGGTGTCTGCTGCCCACATTGCGATTTTCTGGTGTCTGCTGCCCACATTGCGATTTTCTGGTCACTGCTGCCCACATTGCGATTTTCTGGTGTCTGCTGCCCACATTGCGATTTTCTGGTGTCTGCTGCCCACATTGCGATTTTCTGGTGTCTGCTGCCCACATTACGATTTTCAGGTGTCTGTTGCCCACATTACGATTTTCAGGTGTCTGCTGCCCACATTACGATTTTCAGGTGTCTGCTGCCCACACTACGATTTTCTGGTCACTGCTGCCCACATTGCGATTTTCTGGTGTCTGCTGCTGCCCACATTGCGATTTTCTGGTCACTGCTGCCCACATTGCGATTTTCTGGTCACTGCTGCCCACATTGTGATTTTCTGGTCACTGCTGCCCACATTGCGATTTTCTGGTGTCTGCTGCCCACATTACGATTTTCTGGTGTCTGCTGCCCACATTACGATTTTCAGGTGCCTGCTGCCCACATTACGATTTTCAGGTGTCTGCTGCCCACATTATGATTTTCTGGTGTCTGCTGCCCACATTGCGATTTTCCGGTGTCTGCTGCCCACATTGCGATTTTCCGGTGTCTGCTGCCCACATTACGATTTTCTGGTCACTGCTGCCCACATTGCAATTTTCTGGTCACTGCTGCCCACATTGCGATTTTCTGGTGTCTGCTGCCCACATTATGATTTTCAGGTGTCTGCTGCCCACATTGCGATTTTCAGGTGTCTGCTGCCCACATTACGTTTTTCAGGTGTCTGCTGCCCACATTACGATTTTCAGGTGTCTGAAGCCAACATTGCGATTTTCAGGTGTCTGCTGCCCACATTACGATTTTCTGGTCACTGCTGCCCACATTGCAATTTTCTGGTCACTGCTGCCCACATTGCAATTTTCTGGTCACTGCTGCCCACATTACGATTTTCAGGTGTCTGCTGCCCACATTGCGATTTTCAGGTGTCTGCTGCCCACATTACGATTTTCAGGTGTCTGCTGCCCACATTACGATTTTCTGGTGTATGCTGCCCACATTAGGATTTTCTGGTGACTGCTGCCCACATTGCGATTTTCTGGTGTCTGCTGCCCACATTACGATTTTCAGGTGTCTGCTGCCCACATTGCGATTTTCAGGTGTCTGCTGCCCACATTGCGATTTTCTGGTGTCTGCTGCCCACATTACGATTTTCTGGTGTATGCTGCCCACATTAGGATTTTCTGGTGACTGCTGCCCACATTGCGATTTTCTGGTGACTGCTGCCCACATTGCGATTTTCTGGGGACTGCTGCTCACATTGCGATTTTCTGGTGACTGCTGCCCACATAAGGATTTTCTGGTGTATGCTGCCCACATTAGGATTTTCTGGTGACTGCTGCCCACATTAGGATTTTCTGGTGTATGCTGCCCACATTAGGATTTTCTGGTGACTGCTGCCCACATTGCGATTTTCTGGTGACTGCTGCCCACATTGTGATTTTCTGGTGACTGCTGCCCACATTGCGATTTTCTGCTCACTGCTGCCCACATAAGGATTTTCTGCTGACTGCTGCCCACATTAGGATATTCTGGTGACTGCTGCCCACATAAGGATTTTCTGGTGACTGCTGCCCACATTAGGATTTTCAGGTGTGTGCTGCCCACATTATGATATTCTGGTGACTGACTGCTGCCCACATTACGATTTTCTGGCCCACATTACGATTTTCTGTTGAACACTGCCCACGTTACGATTGTCTGGTGAATGCTGTCCATGTTACAATTTTCTGGTGAACGCTGCCCACATTACGATTTTCTGGTGAACTCTGCCCACATTACGATTTTCTGGTGAACTCTGCCCACATTACGATTTTCTGTCCCACATTACGATATTCTGGTGAACGCTGCCCACATTACGATTGTCTGGTGAATGCTGTCCACGTTACAATTTTCTGGTGACTGCTGCTCACGTTACGATTTTCTGGTGACTGGTGCCCACATTACGATTTTCTGGTGAACTCTGCCCACATTACGATTTTCTGGTGAACTCTGCCCACATTATGATTTTCTAAAGGCCCACATTACGATTTTCTGGTGAACTCTGCCCACATTACGATTTTCTGGCCCACATTACGATTGTCTGGTAAAATGCTGCCCACTTTACAATTAATTTACAGTGAAACGCTGCCCCATTACGATTATTTGGAACCTATGGGGGGGGGGGGGGCCCATCCAAATATTCGCAGGGGGGCCCAGTGATTTCTAGTTACGCCCCTGCGCACACCCCACCCCACTTTGCAGTTATTGATTTGTAAAAAATGTTTGGAATCATGTATGATTTTCGTTCCACTTCTCACGTGTACACCACTTTGTATTGGTCTTTCACATGAAATTCCAATAACATTGATTCATGTTTGTGGCAGTAATGTGACAAAATGTGGAAAACTTCAAGGGGGCCGAATACTTTTGCAAGCCACTATATATAGCAGTGACATCTTCTGCAGCACTTTACAAGTTACATAGTCATCATGTCACTGACTCTCCTCAGAGGAGGTCACAATCTAATCCTTCCATAGTTATAGTCTAATGTCCTACCATATTATTATTATGTATTTATATGGCACTAATATATTTTTCAGCACTTTACAGAGTACATAGTCATGTCACTGACTGTTCTCAGAGGATCTCAAAATGTAATCCTACCTTAGTCATACTCTAATGTCCTACCATATTATTATTATTATTATGTATTTATATAGCACTGATACAGTTGGTCATTGGGTGACTGGGGTTTAAATTCAGAAAAGGGGGTGGGGCCACAAATAGCCAATCAGTTTTGTTTCATTTCAATGCAAATTATTGATGCCAGAGACCGAAAAGCTCACAAATGTGGTCATTGAGTAATTGAGTTAGTGTTAGAAAAAGTAGGAGGAGCCAACACCAGCCAAATACATACTCGGGCAATGCCGGTTCATCAGCTAGTGAATAATAAGTTTCAAGACACAATAGGGGGAGAGAACCCTGCCCTTGTGAGCCTACAATCTAAAGGAATGGGGGGAAACATTTTATTCTTTCCATTTTGAGCTGCACCATCCTTGTGAACTGGGAAAGTCATTGTTTTTTTCCATTCAGCTACAAACTTAGTGGATTTCAGAAATATGCAGAATTTAGGAGCATTTAGTGAAGGAAACACAATAAAGTAATAAAGTTTGGGGTAGCTGCTGTTATTTCTTCCAGGTGGGTAGAAGCGTTGGAGATGTTGGATACCAAATACCTAGAAGATCCAGTTCAAACTCCTAACCCTAACCTATAAAGCTCTCCACAATCTCTCTCCCCTGTACATTCAGTTATTTAAGTATTTGTATAGCGCCAAAATATCACGCAGCGCTGTACAGAGTTTGTCTTGTCACTAACTGTCCCTCAGAGGGGCTCACAATCTAGTCCCTACCATAGTCATATGTCTATATCATAGTCTAGGGCCAATTTAGGGGGAAGCCAGTTAACTTATCTGTATGTTTTGGGGATGTGGGAGGAAACTGGAGTGCCTGGAGAAAACCCACGCAGACACGGGGAGAACATACAAACTCCTTGTAGATGTTGACCTGGCTGGGATTCGAACCGGGGACCCAGCGCTGCAAGGCGAGAGCGCCAGTATACAGGTGGCAGCCATTAGCAATTCCTCCTTTGCCGGACACCACCTACTCCACCAGTTTGCCGGATTCTGTCCCGGCAATATGAAAGGAAAAGAGGGGTTCCTCCAATAAATGTAAAATATTTTATATTTGTCATCATGCAGATGAAAAAAGGCTGCTATTTATCATTATAATATAGAAAATAGATTTTATTTCTGAAATCTTGTATGTTTAATTTCGGTCCACTTTAACCTTTTTTCTTGTCTCCTCCAATCGCTGAGTCTCCTCAGCCTTGCTTGTAAACACAAGTGAGTAGGGGATTAGGTTTCAGATAAGCAGCCAGGCAGGGAAATAAAGGGAAGAGGTGCAATATATTATAGATAAAAAGAACCCCCAGCATGCAACTGTTTGACATTGACTACTAAAGAGCCAGTGCTCCTAAAATATGTGATAACTCCAAATCATAACAGCAGAAAAACTTTTGAAAGTTTTGAATGCAGGATTAGCATCTTTATCACTTAATACACTCAGACCAGTTGCTGTTGGAGATTTATGGTGACAATCCCGCTTTAATGTTCCCACGCCAATATCCTTGGAAAAGATCCCACACCAATATCCTCTTGATACTTTGATTGAAGATCTCCGCTGGCTGCTGCCACTCACGTCACTCCCTGCACAGCACTCGCTATACTAAGTATAGCTAGAGTTCAAAGCATCTTTAAAAGTCCCTCCAGGACTCCCCATTGGTCCATTAACAGGCCAATGGGAATATGGAGGATTAACCTTGGTCTGTTAATGGACCAATGGGGAAACCTGGAGGGATATTTAAAGATACTTTGGCTCTAGCTATACTTAGTATAGTTAAAGCCCCTGTCTCATACAGACTACTGCTAGGGATGATCGGAAAGACCAAATTCCGTTCCGCCGGAATTAGCTGATTCCGCCAGCGCTTAATTCCGTCGCTTTGAAAATTCAGCTGGATTTTTACGGAATTCCGGATTCCGGCTGAAAAATTAAAATAATCGCAAATGGAACCTTGTTTATGCTATATGGTAGCCCATAGACCCTATTAGCTGTTCCTTTAGTCCTTTTTCTCCTTCCTCCCTCCCTCCTCCCGGAAAGGGAGGAGGGTCTCGTCTTCCAGGGAATTGTAGGATTTCAAAAGCCAGCTTGCATACCTTGGCCGGGAATTGAACCCAGGTCTAGTGCTCAGTAGGTAGCTCTCTTCACCACTATACCACCACCAACACTACATGCTGAAGCCAGCCTAGCATGTACCATTATGATATATCCAACAGAAAAATGAGCTTGCTTAGGGATTTGTAGGATGTCAAAAGCCAACTCACATACATTGGCTAGGCCCAGGAATTGAACCCAGGAACCGGAATCACCAAATTCCGGCCGGAATCACGGAAATGTATAATTCCGCGGAATCCAGCGACCATCCCTAACTACTGCCACCAGCTCCGGCTGTCCTCCCCACCCTTCCTGCATCATACAGGTAAATTGGAAATCTGGTAACTTTCTGTAGCCATTTTTTGTTTCCATGGTTGTTAAAAATGTTTTAAACTTTGCTGGCTGCGAACCACAGTGGGAAAATGAAATCTCAAGGGTTAAAACGACAATCAGTTCATTATTGTGGCGATTTCCTCTTGTTTCCTGTGTCTGGTGTCACCCGCAAGTGGGACAGGAAGTCAATTAAATTTCCCCATCAGATCTCCAACGGCAATAAAATGAGACAGACCTTCCAATCTATCTTTACTTTAGGAAAACAAAAAAAAGGAAATAAAATAATTATGCTTCAGAAAAGTTTTGTAAGTACATAAAAACTTTTTTCAAAAAACAAAAGACCCGCTGAACCACATAATAGATCCTCAGTGATCTGAAGCTGCCTCCTCACTCCCAGACAGTTGAAATTATTACCTCCTTAGTCACATGCAAAGGAGGGAATAATAGCCATGTCTCTTTACAGCTATAAAAAAAATATCCGCACCTCCCACCGCTACCGCCGCTGTCTGCGCTCCCGCTCGCTCGTGCGCACTGCCGCGCTTGTGCACGCCGCCGGCCGCTCGAAAAACCATTCCCGTTCATTGATCTAAGCCCCCCAGCAATGATCAGCTGCTTCTATGAAGGAGGAAAAAAAAAGGTTTCCTAGCCTCACTGAACTTCCTGTAAGCATCCTTCCGACGATTACAGGTCGCATAAACAAAAAAGTACTGTGGCCATCTTGTGGCCAAATAGTAAAACTACACCCAAAAGCATTTTTCATATACAAACACATGCAAAGGAGAGAATAATAGCCATGTCTCTACATCCAAAGAAGCTATGCCACCATGGGCAGCTCGGGGGCGTAGTGGTTAACGTTCTTGCCTTGCAGCGCTGGGTCCCCAGTTCAAATCGCACATTGGGAACTATCTGCACAGAGTTTGTATGTTCTCCCCGTGTCTGCGTGGGTTTCCTCTGTGCACTCTAGTTTCCTTCCACATCCCAAAAATATACAGATAAGTAAATTTGCTTTCCTTCTAAAAATTGGCCCTGGACTATGATGGACATATGACTATGGTAGGGATTAGATTGTGAGCCCCACTGAGGGACAGTTAATGACAAGACTATATATACTATATGTATGTTAATGCGCTGCGGAAGATGTCAGTGCTATAAATACTAAATCATAAAAAAGAGGTATGGTGTAAGACTGTCTGATACAGAGGGGATTTATTTGTTTTTGTTTTCGCATTTAATGCATAAAAACCATGTCTGAACTAAGGAAAATATACTTTTATAAAGGTAAATATAGGTATTCTCAGTTTTTCTGTACTATATTGACCAGGACCTGTGTAAGTAGTATTATTATTATTAGTATTATTACCCATGTACAGTGGATCTGTACAGAGTTTTAAAGGATACCCGAGGTGACATGTGACATAATGAGATAGACATGGGTATGTACAGTGCCTAGCACACAAATAACTAGGCTGTGTTCCTTTTTTTCTTTCTCTGCCTGAAAGAGTTAAATATCAGGTATGTAAGTGTCAGTTCCTGTCTGAGTCAGACTACAGTGTGACCCTCACTGATAAGAAATTACAGCTATAAAACACTTTCCTAGCAGAAAATGACTTCTTAGAGCAGGAAAGAGCTAAAAATAAAAAAAAATGGTCAATAGTTCATAGATTTTAGCTCTGGCATACGTTCAATGAATGTGTCATTGACCAAAAACAATAAAACAGAAAAACTTAAAAAGTAGATTTAAATATAAAGTAAAGCTGTGGAATATCTTAAAGTCATTTTTAGGAGTAGGATAGATACACTTGTTTATTTCATTAGTTTATTTTCACCCCAGGTGTCCTTTAACCACTTTACCACCGCAGGTGCGGATATCTACACCCGTTTTTCCACCCCTTCCCCACCAGGGGCGTAGATATCCGCACCTCCCACCGCTACCGCCGCTGTCTGCGCTCCCGCTCGCTCGTGCGCACGCTACCGTGCTTGTGCACGCCGCCGGCCGCTCGCCCGGAGATCAATGAACAGGAAAAACCATTCCCGTTCATTGATCTAAGCCCCCCAGCAATGATCAGCTGCTTCTATGAGGAGCAGCACGATCATTGTGAAAAAAAAAAACCGTTTCCCAGCCTCACTGAACTTCCTGTAAGCATCCTTCTGACGCTTACAGGTCGCATAAACAAAAAAGTACTGTGGCCATCTTGTGGCCAAATAGTAAAACTACACCCAAAAGCATTTTTCATATACAAACACATTGTTTTACACTATAAATTCATTACCTCCCACACTCCCCAATTTTTTTTTTTTGTAATAAAAAAACAAATTACAATAAAAAAAAATACATAAATAGTTACCTTAGGGACTGAACTGTTTAAATATTTATGTCAAGAGGGTATAACACTGTTACTTAATAAACTACGGGCTTGTAATTAGGGATGGACGCAAAACTGAAAAAAAAAGCACCTTTATTTCCAAATAAAATATTGGCGCCAAACATTGTGATAGGGACATAATTTAAACGGTGTAATAACCGGGACAAATGGGCAAATAAATTTCATGGATTTTTATTACAGTAGCATGCATTATTGAAAATCTATAATGGCCGAAAACTGAAAAATAATAATTTTTTCCCCACATTTTTTCCTATTTTCCCATTAAAACACATTTAGAATAAAATAATTCTTGGCATAATGTCCCACCTAAAGAAAGCCTAATTGGGGGCGAAAAAAAACAAGATATAGTTCATTTCATTGCGATAAGTAATAATAAAGTTATAGACGAATGAATGAAAGGAGCGCTGAAAGGTGAAAATTGCTCTGGTGTTTCTGGTGTTAAAACTCCTCAGTTGTGAAGTGGTTAAATGTGTAGTATGATATGTACGGCCAGATGAGGCCACACCTCACTGCCTACTTTTAGCCTATCACAGCTGTCAACTTGCATGCCTCACAACTTTTTGAGATGAGAAAGAGGGACACTTAAGCCATGCCCTTGCCACACTCCTGATCACGCCCCCAACACACCCCTAGTCGTGAATACCATAGAGATTTCATAAGAAAAATGTGTTGTTTTATAACTCAAAGGACACTGGTCCTTTCTATTCTGGTTAATTGTCCTTCATATTAACATTTGAAAATAAGAAATATATCAATTTAAAGGATGGGAATAAAGTTTAGCGTCAATCAAACACATTTTTCAGTAGAGAAATACAACTATTTACATAGAAAGACGGACAAATGAGGAGGAAAGGGGGACAGAGGGACAGGGCTCCCAAAGAGGCACTGTCTCTCCAAAAGAGGGACAGTTGGGAGCTATGAACTTGGGAGGCGTGGTTGCAGACTGATTGGGAGGGAGGAGTGATCAGGCATTGGAAGTCAATGAGGATGAGATGATAATGTATTGTAGCAAAATCTACAGTTGTTTATTTTAAAGGACACCCCCCCCCCTCCCCGTTTCCTCGTCCGCCTCCGTTATGTGGTCTAATGTCCCCGAAGCTACTTCCGGGTTGGGAGGGTTGGCAAGCACTGCACACGTGCTGCCCGGCAACGGGTATCGAGAGTGCTCTGCATGCGCACTGTATCACAACTACGAAGTGCGCATGCAAATAGCACTCCTGGCCACGCGATCGAGGACATCTGCACCGTGCTCACTGACCCGGAAGTAGCTTTAGGGGGACATAAGACCTTAACAGAGGAGAAAGGGGGGGAGGGAGTGGTGAGCATAAGGAGAGCTTACTACATATGTCTACTCCCCCTGTATTTAATTTTGAAACATGCTAAGGTATCCTTTAAATGTTTTTATGCACTACTAACATAATGTATTTAATGTGGAGATCAAAAAATAAACAAAAAGATAAAAGAACTATTATTAAAGGACCACTGTTACGAAAATCGTATAATGTATATATATTGTACTGTATTGTATGTGTATAGTATATACATATAGGAAGAACTTTTCTTCCAGAGTAAGATGAGCCATAAATTAGTTTCTCCTATGTTGCTTTCACTTACAATAAGTAGTAGAAATCTGACAGAACTGACAGGTTTTGGGCTAGCCCATCTCCTCATGGGGGGTGTTTTTATTCATTTACAAAAGCACTTTGTGAATGGAAGTTAGTCTGACAACTGCCAAAAAAAAATTGTATAGCGACCAGGGAGGCTGGCCAGCATATTTGTATAAATCTTTTTTAACCTCCTTGGCAGTAACCCCGTGTGTGGCCCTGCTGGGCCGATTTACATAATTTTTTTTTTGCTGGACGCAGCTAGCACTTTGCTAGCTGCGCCAGCACCCCGATCGCCGCCGCCGCACGCCCGATCGCCGCTATCCGGTGCGGCGCGCGGCCCCCCCCCCCCCCCAGACCCCGAGCGCTGCCTGGCCAATCAGTGCCAGGCAGCGCCGAGGGGTGGATCGGGTCTCCCAATGACGTCCCGACGTCGGTGACGTCATCCCGCCTCTTTGAACGGGATTTCCTGATTGGTGATCGCCGAAGGCGATCGAAGCGGGCGGGGGGATGCCGCTGAGCAGCGGCTATCATGTAGCGAGCCCTCGGCTCGCTACATGATTAAAAAAAAACAAATTTTAAAAACTGCTGCGCTTCCCCCTGGCGGTATTTTTCATACCGCCAAGGGGGTTAAGGAGTGTCTTTATAAAGAATAAAGGCCATGCTGAGAATCCCCTGTGGAGAGATGGACTAGCCCAAAACCCAGGACCGGCCCTAGACTTTTTGCCAACTTTGCAAACTTTGGAAAAATCTATGCCCCTCCCCCCCCCAAGCCGTGGGTGGGGGGCCGCCGAGCTGGAAGGGGGTATTGGGCACAGTGGTGGGAAGGGGGGTCAGACCCCCCGTCCCTCGCCTGGGTCCCCCTATCTGCGCTCCCCCTCCAGCTTTTAGTCACTACTAGTAGTGTTGGGCGAACATCTAGATGTTCGGGTTCGGGCCGAACAGGCCGAACATGGCCGCGATGTTCGGGTGTTCGACCCGAACTCCGAACATAATGGAAGTCAATGGGGACCCGAACTTTTGTGGTTTGTAAAGCCTCCTTACATGCTACATACCCCAAATTTACAGGGTATGTGCACCTTGGGAGTGGGTACAAGAGGAAAAAAAAATTAGCAAAAAGAGCTTATAGTTTTTGAGAAAATCGATTTTAAAGTTTCAAAGGGAAAACTGTCTTTTAAATGCGGGAAATGTCTGTTTTCTTTGCACAGGTAACATGTTTTTTGTCGGCATGCAGTCATAAATGTAATACATATAAGAGGTTCCAGGAAAAGGGACCGGTAACGCTAACCCAGCAGCAGCACACGTGATGGAACAGGAGGAGGGTGGCGCAGGAGGAGAAGAAGGCCACGCTTTGTGAGACACAACAACCCCGGCCTTGCATGAGGGCAAGAAGCGTGCGGATAGCAGGCTTTGTACCGCCATGCAGTCATAAATGTAATAAAGATAAGTGGTTCAATAAACAGGGACCACGCGGCAACGCTAACCCAGCAGCAGCAGACGTGATGGAACAGGAGCAGGCGCAGGAGGAGAAGGCCACGCTTTGTGAGACACAACAACCCAGGCCTTGCATGAGGGCAAGAAGCGTGCGGATAGCATGCTTTGTACCGCCATGCAGTCATAAATGTAATAAAGATAAGTGGTTCAATAAACAGGGACCACGCGGCAACGCTAACCCAGCAGCAGCAGACGTGATGGAACAGGAGCAGGCGCAGGAGGAGAAGGCCACGCTTTGTGAGACACAACAACCCAGGCCTTGCATGTGGACAAAAAGCGTGCGGATATAGCAGCAATGCTTTTTGCCGCCATGCAGTCATAAATGTAATACAGATGAGAGGTTCAATAAACAGGGCCCGGAAACGCAACACCATCCCAGATGTTCATTGGTCATGTTACTTGGTTGGGGTCCTGGAGTGTTGCGTAGTCATTTCCAATCCAGGATTGATTCATTTTAATTTGAGTCAGACGGTCTGCATTTTCTGTAGAGAGGCGGATACGCCGATCTGTGACGATGCCTCCGGCAGCACTGAAACAGCGTTCCGACATAACGCTGGCTGCCGGGCAAGCCAGCACCTCTATTGCGTACATTGCCAGTTCGTGCCAGGTGTCTAGCTTCGATACCCAATAGTTGAAGGGTGCAGATGGATGGTTCGACACAGCTACGCCATCTGACATGTAGTCCTTGACCATCTTCTCCAGGCGATCGGTGTTGGAGGTGGATCTGCACGCTTGCTGTTCAGTGGGCTGCGGCTGCATGGGTGTCAGAAAATTTTCCCACTCCAAGGACACTGCCGATACCATTCCCTTTTGGGTACTAGCTGCGGCTTGCGTTGTTTGCTGCCCTCCTGGTCGTCCTGGGTTTGCGGAAGTCAGTCTGTCTGCGTACAACTGGCTAGAGGAGGGGAAGGATGTCAATCTCCTCTCTAAAGTCTCCACAAGGGCCTGCTGGTATTCTTCCATTTTGACCTGTCTGACTCTTTCTTCAAGCAGTTTTGGAACATTGTGTTTGTACCGTGGATCCAGAAGGGTATAAACCCAGTAATTGGTGTTGTCCAGAATGCGCACAATGCGTGGGTCACGTTCAATGCAGTCTAGCATGAATTGAGCCATGTGTGCCAGAGTCCTACCAGAATCCTCATCATCCTCTTGTGAGCGTTGTGATAGTTGTTGTGATGCATCATAGTCGTCACCTTCCTCCTGGTCTGCTTCTGCTGACCATTCGCGTTGAATTGTGGAAGTCCAACGTGCACCGCTCTGGCCCTCGTCAGTGGTGGCATGAAATTCCTGCTCCAACTCCAGCTGTTCCTCCTCCTCTTCTTCGTCATAGCTGCTGGGGCCAGCGTTCCCTGAGGCGGATGGCCTGATGTTGGTACCATCACGCTGATCGTTTTCTCCTTCAGATTCCCCCAGTTGCATCATGACAGCTGTTTCCTTGATTTTTAACATCGACCTCTTCAGTAAACACAGCAGTGGTATGGTAATGCTGACTGAAGAGTTGTCACTGCTCACAAGCAACGTGGATTGCTCAAAATTTTGGAGGACTTGGCAGAGGTCCAACATGTTGGCCCAATCGGATCCACAGAAGCTTGGCAGCTGGCCGGATGCGCCTCGGTACTGCGCCGTCATGTACTGGACCACTGCACTCTTCTGCTCGCAAAAGCGGGCTAGCATGTGCAGCGTAGAATTCCAGCGCGTAGGGACATCACACAGCAAGCGATGGTGGGGGAGATTGAAGCGCTCCTGCATCTTGGCGAGTGCCCCCGAAGCAGTACTGGAATTTCTACAATGTTTGGACACTCGACGCACCTTCAACAGCAGATCGGGCACGCCTGGGTATGTCCTCAGGAACCGCTGAACTACTAGGTTCATCACGTGCGCCAGGCAAGGGATGTGTGTCAGCTTAGCCAACCTTAAAGCGCGAATGAGATTACTCCCATTATCACACACAACCATGCCCGGTTTCAGGTCCAGCGGTGCCAGCCACAAATCCGTCTGTTCCTTTATTCCCCTCCAAATTTCCTCCCCTGTGTGCTGCTTATCCCCAAGGCAGATTAGCTTCAGCAACGCTTGCTGACGCATGCCAACAGCTGTGCTGCACTGCTTCCACGATCCTACTGCTGCTGGGTTAGCGTTTCCGGATGAGGTACAGCTTTGAGATGCGTTGGAGGAGAAGGAGTCAGAGAGGTAGGTGCTGCTGTTATCCAGTGGGAGGGACGGCGGTGCAGCTGTTTGTGGCGTGGGCAACACCCGTGCCGTAGCAGGTGAGGAATCGCTGCCAGGCTCCACAAGGTTCACCCAGTGCGCGGTAAGGGAGATGTATCGACCCTGGCCGAACGCACTCGTCCAGGTGTCAGTGGTGAGGTGAACCTTGCAGGCAACGGCATTCTTCAAGCTTCGGGTTATTTTGCTGACCACGTGCTCATGCAACTCAGGCACTGCAGAGCGTGCAAAGTGGTAGCGGCTGGGAACCACGTAACGTGGGATGGCCACTGACATCATGCCCTTGAAGCTGTTTGTCTCCACCAATCGATATGGCAGCATTTTGCAGGCCAGAAGCTTGGCTATGCTGGCTGTTACTGCCACGGCCCGGGGGTCATTTGCTGGCAATTTCCTCTTGCGCTCAAACATCTCCGACACAGACAACTGAACCGTAGCGCTGCACACGGAAGGGCTGTTGGTTGTTGTGTTTGATGAACACTGGGAGACCTCAAGAGCACTACTCCGGAAAGTGACAGTGTCAGCGTCGTCTGATGTTTGTGAATGTTGTGAACCACGCAATGGCTGGGCTACTGCTGCTGCTGAGGCGGGTCTGGTGAACCCAAGGGAGGCAGTGTTGTTTCTGGTACCCTGTCCTGACGCGTTTGCCCAAAGAGTGGGATGTTTGGATAGCATGTGACGGCTCATGCTGGTGGTGGAGAGGTTGTTAATATTTTTCCCCCTGCTCAGGCGGGTCTTGCACACCTTGCAAATCGCCATGGTAACATCCTCAGTGCAGTCTTCAAAGAAAGCCCAGACTTTGGAGCACCTGCCTCCTTGCTGGCGATTTCTGTTTGCTCCTCTTTTGCCTCTCACTTGAACTTCCACGCTTGTGGTGCCTGAAATTGCGCGCCGCCTACCTTGTGGCACAAGGCGAACTCGTGCAGCAGTGTGTTCTTCAACAGACTCATCTGTGCTGCTGCTACGACGGCGATGTTCTCGTTCACAAACAAAATCTGGGTCTCTGTCCACATTGTCCATACCCTCCTCTTCCATCTCCTCAAACTCGTCATATGTCATTGTGGGCCACCGCCGTGGAGTAGAGCTCCCCACAACAACCTCTGCGCAACACACTCCAACGTCGTCTTCCAGATCTTGTCGGCCGACCTCCTGCAATTGCAACCCCTCCTGCCCAAATTGCTCTGGGATTTGGGTTTCCGAGTCCTCTTCGGACTCGCCTTGTATTTCAGTGCGCGGTGCATTTCCCACAGTTAACGGTTGTGAATCCAGGCACAACATTTCTGGCTGTTCCTCCATTGACCTTTGAAAGGTGGAAGTTTGTTGGGCTGGGAATAGCTCCTGCGAATACCCCATTGTGTCCTGAGGTAATTCATCGGACTGGTTATCTGGCAGTTGTGTGCGTGGTGTCGCTGCCGGTTGTGTCAGCTTTGTGCCCACTGGCTCCTTGTAACTGGCTGAGGACTCGGACCTCGTGCGTGATGTGCTGGTGCTGCTTAACCCACTGCTGGACGCTTGAGAGGTCATCCAAGTAATTATCTGGTCCTGTTCTTTTGGATTTGTGAGGGTTGTTGTCCTGGACAACATGGGCGGTATTGAGTGGGTTTTCTTGGGTGCTCCCCTGTGGCCTGTACGTGAACCGTCAGGGGAAACACCTCTTCCCTTGCCCCTCCCTCTTTCACCGGATTTCTTCCTCATTTCACTTATCCTTACAGTACACGCTGACTGGCAGCAGTACAGTGGCAGTACAGAAATGCTATACAGTACCACTATTCCCAGCAGCGACACAGAGCACAATGCTATACAGTGACGGGTGAGCGGTGTACCACTATTCCCAGCAGCGATACAGAGCACAATGCTATACAGTGACGGGTGAGCGGTGTACCACTATTCCCAGCAGCGACACAGAGCACAATGCTATACAGTGACGGGTGAGCGGTGTACCACTATTCCCAGCAGCGACACAGAGCACAATGCTATACAGTGGCGAACGAGCGGTGTACCACTATTCCCAGCAGACACAGAACAGTACACAGAATGCTATATAGTGTGGCTGAACGAGCGGTGTACCACTATTCCCAGCAGACACAGAACAGTACACAGAATGCTATATAGTGTGGCTGAACGAGCGGTGTACTACTGTTCCCAGCAGACACAGAACAGTACACAGAATGCTATATAGTGTGGCTGAACGAGCGGTGTACTACTGTTCCCAGCAGACACAGAACAGTACACAGAATGCTATATAGTGTGGCTGAACGAGCGGTGTACTACTGTTCCCAGCAGACACAGAACAGTACACAGAATGCTATATAGTGTGGCTGAACGAGCGGTGTACTACTGTTCCCAGCAGACACAGAACAGTACACAGAATGCTATATAGTGTGGCTGAACGAGCGGTGTACTACTGTTCCCAGCAGACACAGAACAGTACACAGAATGCTATATAGTGTGGCTGAACGAGCGGTGTACTACTGTTCCCAGCAGACACAGAACAGTACACAGAATGCTATATAGTGTGGCTCAACGAGCGGTGTACTACTGTTCCCAGCAGACACAGAACAGTACACAGAATGCTATATAGTGTGGCTGAACGAGCGGTGTACCACTGTTCCCAGCAGACACAGAACAGTACACAGAATGCTATATAGTGTGGCTGAACGAGCGGTGTACTACTGTTCCCAGCAGTGACACACAATGACTGGGGGGGACCCTGGCTAGCGTGGCTGGAGCGCGAACTACCCTGCCTGCCTACCCAAAGCTAAACCCACAGACAAATGGCGGAGATATGACGTGGTTCGGGTATTTATTTACCCGAACCACGTGACAGTTCGGCCAATCAGAGCGCGTTCGGGTCCGAACCACGTGACCCGTTCGGCCAATCACAGCGCTAGCCGAACGTTCGGGGAACGTTCGGCCATGCGCTCTTAGTTCGGCCATATGGCCGAACGGTTTGGCCGAGCACCGTCAGGTGTTCGGCCGAACTCGAACATCACCCGAACAGGGTGATGTTCTGCAGAACCCGAACAGTGGCGAACACTGTTCGCCCAACACTAACTACTAGTAAGAGGCAGCAGGCGGGGATGACTCACCTCTTCCGCGTTCCACTGTCGTCACTTCCTGCAATGCCGTCCACTTACAATACAGTGGACGGCATTGCTGGAAGTGATGACAGTGGAAAGCACTTCTTATTTGTATGTGTTTACATAATTTAAATTTTAAGATTTTCCCAACAGTGGTCTATTAAAGGACCACTATTATGAAAAATTGTGAAATTTAAAATACATGTAAACACATACAAATAAGAAGTACATTTCACCAAGAGTAAAATGAGCCATAAATTACTTTTCTCCTATGTTGCTATCACTTACAGTAGTTAGTAGAAATCTGACAGAACTGACGGGCTTTTGACTAGTCCATCTCTTCATGGGGGATTTTCTGTATTTAATTTATTCTTTACAAAGAAAGGATCGATACAAAGATGCAGGATGCCCCCCCCCTTCCACACACACACTCACACACATACCTGTTTGCACACTATTCTGGCAGTTGAGCTGAACAACTGCCATTCACTAAGTGCTCTTAAAAATAAAGGAAACTTTGAGAATCCCCATGAGGAGATGGCCTAGTCCAAAACCTGTCCGATCTGGCAGATTTCAACAACCTACTGTAAGTGGCAGCAAAACAGAAGAAAGGTGATTTATGGCTCATTTTACTCTGGGAGAAATGTACTTTTTATTTCTGTGTTTTCATGTATTTTAAATTTTACAATTTGTTGCAACAGTGGTCCTTTAATAAGACCTGTAATTAACTGTTTTTTTTTGGGGGGGGGGGGGGGGGGGGGAACGAGAACTTTTTATTCCGTGGTCGGGAAGATTTCTGCTGAGTAATAAAGTAGGCATCAGGTTTGGGGACGTGATATTGGGGGGGGGCGCTGTTTGGTGGATCTTTTCTGTGTCCATCTCCTGTTTTCAGCTAATAATGGCGAGTGCGGATTATTCCTCCCTGGCGGCGGGGCGGTCTCCGCTCTGGATGTGTCCTCGTTTCCCCCCCGCTGAAAGGTCCGAGGCAGCTTCATTTGACTAACAAATGTGTCAAATGTTGACAGGCGAGCTCTTTACACAAAACCCCCCGAAACTGGTGTGACTGAAACAATCGCCCCCTTCTGCTTGTGGCTGACCCCCGTCCCTGGCGGCCTTTGTCCGGCTCCCGAGGCCCAGCCGTTAAACTTATTTGCTGCGGAATTCCTGTGGGTCCCTGTCTGCCAGGAGTTTTTTTGTCTCCCGTACATGTAGAAACTATAAAAGCGCGTTTTACAATGCCAGAGCTTTTCTCAATATAGCGGCCATGAATAGATGGTCGGTGCAACTCCTTTCACCTACTCAATGGACTCGTTCCAAGTACACACTTCAGCCTCCTCCTCCACCAACCCCCGCTAATGAAAACGCAACGCCTTTCAGTCACCGCCGTTTTAATATTTTAATACAGCGGCGGTTGGAGATATTTTGTCAGCTCCTGGAAACCTGAGCCCCCTTTCAGAGAGCGTGATTAGGGCCGCGCTTATCATCCGAAGGGGTGCACCGGCCTTCAGCTGGCTGCTGGCCGCCCTCCAAGCCAAAAGCACAGCTGTGACCAGCAAAATGAAAAAAAAATTACTTAATTCTGCCTGACACGAATGGAACGCTCGACGCCCACCGAAGTCCGCCATCGCCACCGGAAACCTGCTCTCGCTCGGCCGCGGTTAACCCTCTATTGCCAGGATCCACAGACACCGGTTGATAAGAGGTTAAAGCAAACCTGCAGTGGAAATAAACTTATAATATAATGATGTGTAGGACAGCTAAGAAATAGAACAGTAGTAGCAAAGATATGTGTCTCATAGTGTTTCCAGTACAGGAAGAGTTAAGAAACTTCAGTTGTTATCTATGCAAAAGACGCAGTGAATGGGGACACCCTGGGAAGAAGAGACAAAACAAAAAAGAAACAAAAAAAAAGCAAAAGAGCTTCTTTGAGCTATTCAACCCACTGGGTTGAGTACAGTCCTGTTTTCTGAAGCACTTAAAGAGAATCTGTACTGTCCGATTTGTACAATAAAAAACATACCAATCGAGTCACTGTGATCTCCTGGATCACTCTTTGCCGTTTCCGCCGCTCCCCGCAGTGATCCTGGCTTTTAATCGACAGTGTTAGGCAGTGTTTACAAACAAAAAACATGGCCGCTAACCAGGAAGTGATGTATGTGTATATGTGCATACACGTATATATATATATATATATATATATATATATATATATATATATATATCATGCTACAGTATACTGCAAGCTTTTATTACATAGTGGATTTTCTGCACTCCAGTCAGGGATTCTCACAGTTTCTCAGCATGGGCAGCTCCCTCCCCCCTCAGACAAGCTGAAATTGAGAGCAGAGACCTTTCTGTAAGGGATAAACAAAGTAACTAAGTAAACACACAGAGCCTGCAGGGGGCGTGCACAACTTCTCTCTATCATAGCAGAGGCAGTGCATTCCGCTCTGGGTCCACAAAGCTTGACAGAGAAAAGAAGATTAGATATATTACAGAGACAGTGCAACTAGAAAAGGCTGCAGTAATCCAGAGCACATTAGAATAGGTATAGGAACTTATAGGATAGAAGAAATAAGGCTGAACATTTTGTTACAGAGTCTCTAAAGTGGATCTGAGATGAAAAACTAACTATAACAAGTAACTTGTCTATCTTATGTAAAGTTTAGATAGTTTAAACCTAGCAAATCTAGCTGCAAACAGCTTTAATAGAATATGGTTATTTCTTCCTGTGATACAATGACAGCAGCCATGTTGTTTGTAAACATTACACAGAGGCAGGCTTATCTGCACCATCAGCACTCAGACTGAAAATAACCTAATCCCCCTCCTCCCCTCTGCCTCTGAAATCTCTGGTTAGAAATACCTCCCCCTCCTCCTGCCCAGACTGAGCTCCCATGAGCCCTTGCTACTGCCAAGGCTCGCTGAAAAACTGGGCGGGGTTTGTTTAGTTTATAGGGAATTAGAGTATTAAAACAAAAACAAAAAAGTATTTAGCTCAAGGAATGCCCTATAAACAATAGGAAAGGTACACAATTATGCAATGTGTAAAAGTTCATCTCGGATCCACTTTGAACAGCCAAGAAACAGTGAGAGACAGCTTGAGATAACGTTTTACTGCAGGAACATTCAAAGCATCATTATTTCTGCTTTGTTTTATAGCTCAAAAGACAGAGTGTGGTTTTAAAACTGTATGATGCAATGCTATACAAAAAAAAAGAGCCATATAAATGAAAATAAAAATATGAGACTCTCTTCTTTGCTACTAATGTTTTATCATTACCAGTACTACACATACAATTCATTATATCATTCGTTTTTGGGCTTTTTTCGCTTTAGGATTGCTTTAAAGATCGCCACTAATAAACCTTCCAGAAAATAGATTCTGTGTGATTTTGAAATAGGACCAATCAAAGCAGCAGCTGATGATCTAATTTGGTCCCGTTCTAAGCTGCATAACTTTGCTAAACATTTATGTAAATTTGCATCAGTTCAAAATGATGAACATCTGAATGACAATTTCTAGCTTCCATATACCTCGTTATACTAGCTGTGGCAGGGTGCTGTATGAGTAAGGCCACGATCAATGACTGATTGGCAGATGAGCTTTGTAAAAAAAATGTACTTGATGACTTCATGAGATAACAACATGACAAATGCTAGTCTCTCAATCATTCACTTGTGTATGTGGCTTAAAGAGACTCTGAAGTCTCATTTTTTCCATGTTTTTTTTATGTAATCCTGTTTAGCATTATAGCCTAAAAGGAATCGCCGCAATCCTGCCAAAAAACGAGGGTTTATTAATAGAGAAAACGACCTGCAAATTTCCACTACTTTGCAGGTCGCAGATTGTGCTGCCCTGGAAAGGCGGAGCTTTGTGCTGTAGCTCTTCCTCTCCGCAATGAATCTCCGCAGATCTCCGCCTCCTCCCCGCCCCTCTCAGGGAAAGAAGATTGAGAGGGGCGGGGAGAGGCGGCAATCGGCAGAAATTGAGAGCGGAGGAGGCAGAGCTACAGCCTAAAGCTCTGCCTCTTCTATGAAGTAAAGTCCTGCAAGCCCCGGAGCTTTGCAGGGTTATTTCTCTATTAATGAACCCTCATTTTTTGGTGGGATTGCGGCGATTCCCTTTAGGCTATAATGCTAATAATGATTACATTATAAAAACATAGAAAAAATGAGACTTCAGAGTCTCTTTAAGTCAGGTGACTGTTGAAAATACTGATGATTGGACGGAGCAGTCTTCACGGCAATCAAAGAGAACCACACATATCAGCAAGGCCAAGCTGCCAGGAGGTTGGAAGAAGAGAGGGACTTGGGCGGTGTAGCGAGATATGGGACCATGAGATAGGACCCCAAAATCTTGCTAAAATTGTTACAGTGGCAAGCTAGTACAAGATGTGAAAACTTAAGCTTGGTACACGTATACGACAAATATTGCTGGGATTGGGACTTGATCCCTCAGGCGACAATTCTGCTCAAGCTCTGTACAGACTAGAGATGTCGCGAACCTCCGATTTTCGGTTCGCGAACCTTCGTGGAAGGTTTGGTTCGCGTAAAAGTTTGCGAACCGCAATAGACTTTAATGGGGAGGCGAACTTTGAAAAATAGAAAAAATTATGCTGGCCACAAAAGTGATGGAAAAGATGTTTCAAGGGGTCTAACACCTGGAGGGGGGCATGGCGGATTGGGATACATGCCCAAAGTCCCGGGGAAAAATCTGGATTTGACGCAAAGCAGCGTTTTAAGGGCAGAAATCACATTGAATGCTAAATTGCAGGCCTAACGTGCTTTCAAACATCTTGCATGAGTATACATCAGGGAGTGTAATTAGAGTTCTGCTTCACACTGACACACCAAACTCACTGTGTAACGCACCGCAAACAGCTGTTTGTGTAGTGACGACCGTGCTGGACTGGTGCGCACCGGGGCCAGAGTGTAGGCCGTGGCGTTTTTCAAGCCCATATGGTCGCCAGGCTGTGGTAGCTCAATGATAGAACAACAGTGACTGTCCAGCTGATCAAATTTGGTCTGACCACAATGAAGCAACGACCTTATTATCTTTTGTGTGCCACCCCCACCCGAGACACTCAAATAGCCGGTGGTCATTGCGTCATTGTGATACGCAAGCCCCTTCACCGCGGCAAGGTAATGATCACGAAGGGGGATGGGCACATGTACATGCCTTTTGTTTTTTTGTTGCAGCCGCCCGCAGTGCAGCCAGAAAAATTAGGCAGGCATGTACACGCACCAGAAAAATTAGTGTAGCGGCCGCTGCTAGCAGCGGCCTTAAAAATTCAGGAATCCGCCTAGAGTCCTGGACCCTGTTGGTGGTGGCGGAGATGGCAAGCGGCCTGCAGGCAGAGATGCTGTGTGTGGGGACTGACTTAGTCTTCGGTCGTGCAGTAGCCCTCCGGGATCCATTCCTCATTCATTTTGATAAAGGTCAGGTACTGAACACTGTCGTGACTTAGGCGACTTCTCTTCTCAGTAACTATGCCTCCAGCTGCACTGAAGGTCCTTTCTGACAGGACGCTTGCGGCAGGGCAAGAGAGAAGTTGTATGGCAAATTGGGACAGCTCTGGCCACAGGTCAAGCCTGCGCAACCAGTAGTCCAAGGGTTCATCGTCGCTTTTCGCAGTGTCTACATCCACACTCAAGGCCAGGTAGTCGGCTACCTGACGGTCCAGGCGTTGGTGGAGGGTTGATCCGGAAGGACTATGGCGAGGAGTTGGACTAAAGAATGTGTGCATGTCCGACATCACCCTTAGATCACTGGAGCGTCCTGTCCTTGTCTGCGTGGACTTGGGCGGAGGAGGGTTACTGCCAGTGGTACCTTGATTGCGTTGTGCAGCCACATCACCCTTAAACGCATTGTAAAGCATCATCGACAGCTTGTTCTGCAAGTGCTGCATCCTTTCCGCCTTCTGTTGAGTTATTAACAGGTCCGCCACTTTGTGCCTGTACCGAGGGTCTAGTAGCGTGGCCACAACAAGCAAACTACAGCGAGTCCCTGTGGAATAGGCCTAGTCAGGTCTATGTTGCCGGTGCACAATCCCTCTGTGGGTCACCACTCCACACACGGTTCAATGTAGTAAATACGAAGGAGGCACTCAATTGGCTTCAAACTTGCGTTTTATCAAATCCCAGTAATACACGACATGTTTCGGGGCATATCCCCTTCATCAGGTGTAGTAGCGTGGCCACCCAGTACAGGTCATTCGCCTTGAGTTTTTTGATACGGGGGTCCCTCAACAGGCTAGACAACATGAAAGAGGCCATCTGCACAAAGCTGGATGCAGACGTACTCTCCATCTCCTCTTGCTCTTCCTCAGTGATGGGACGCAACTCCTCTTCCTCCCCCCAGCCACGAACAATACCACGGGAACGCGGAGCAGCAGAAGCCCCCTGTGACGGCTGCCGCGGTTGTTCTTCTTCCGCCAGCTCTTCCTCCTCCACAGAAACACCTTCCTCATCATCACCATCATCAGAGTCTGACTCCTCTCCTTCCCCACACAACTCCTCTTCTTCCTCCTCCTCCTCCCCCCTCTGTGCTGCCGCAGGTGTTGTGGGAACATCGGGTTCGGGTGTAAATGGCTCCCACGACTCCTGCTGCCGTAACTCTTCTCGTTCACGCTCCTCCACAGCTGTATCCACCACTCTACGCACGGCACGCTCCAGGAAGTAGGCGTAGGGGATCAAGTTGCTGATGGTCCCCTCATCGCGACTCACCAGTTTGGCCACCTCCTCAAAGGGCTCCATGACCCTGCATGCATTTCGCATCAGTGTCCAGTTGTTGGGCCACAACATCCCCATCCTCCCAGATTGTGTCCTTGTACTGTAATGATACAGGTACTGGGTGTCGGCTTTCTCCTGGTCTAGCAGGCGAGAGAACATCAGCAGGGTGGAATTCCAGCGAGTCGGGCTATCGCAAATCAGGCGTCTCACCGGCAAGTTGTTTCTACGCTGAATGTCCACAAAGCGTGCCATGGCCTTGTAAGAGCGCCTGAAATGCCCACACAACTTCCTGGCCTGCTTCAGGACGTCCTCTAAGCCTGGGTACTTGGACACAAATCTTTGCACGGCCAGATTAAGCACATGTGCCATGCAGGGTATGTGTGTCAGCTTTCCCAAATTCAACGCAGCAATGAGATTGCTGCCGTTGTCACACACCACGTTGCCGATCTCAAGCTTGTGCGGGGTCAGCCATTGCTCCACCTGTTTGTTAAGAGCAGCCAGGAGAGCTGCTCCAGTGTGACTCTCCGCTTTCAGGCAAGACATGTCTAACACTACGTGACACCGTCGTACCTGGCATGCAGCATAGGCCCTGGGGTGCTGGGGCTGTGTAGCTGGAGAGGAGATCGCGGCACCAGCCAAGGAGGAGGATGACGACAGCAAAGCGGTGGTAGCAGGTGGAGAGGAGGTGGCTGGAGGCCTGCCTGCAAGCCGTGGAGGTGTGACAAGTCGGTCCGCTGCGCAGCCACGTACTCCCTGCTTGCTGCCATTGGTCACCAGGTTGACCCAATGGGCTGTGTATGTAATGTAGTGGCCCTGCCCGTGCTTGGCAGACCAGGCATCCGTGGTCAGGTGGACCCTTGACGCAACGCTGTGTGCCAGAGATGACACCACTTGCCTCTCAACTACACGGTACAGTTTGGGTATGGGCTTTTGTGAAAAATAATTGCGGCCTGGTATCTTCCACTGCGGTGTACCAATGGCCACAAACCTACGGAAAGCCTCCGACTCCACCAGCTTGTATTGTAATAGCTGGCGAGTTAATTGTAGTGTTGGGCGAACACCTAGATGTTCGGGTTCGCGAACATTCGCCGAACATCGCCGCGATGTTCGGGTGTTCGCGCCGAACTCCGAACATAATGGAAGTCAATGGGGACCCGAACTTTCGTGCTTTGTAAAGCTTCCTTACATGATACATACCCCAAATTTGCAGGGTATGTGCACCTTGGGAGTGGGTACAAGAGGAAAAAAAATATTTGAAAAAAGAGCTTATAGTTTTTGAGAAAATTGATTGTAAAGTTTCAAAGGAAAAACTGTCTTTTAAATGTGGAAAATGTCATGTTTCTTTGCACAGGTAACATGCTTTTTGTCGCCATGCAGTCATGAAATGTAATACAGAGAAGAGGTTCAATCAACAGGGACCGGGCGGCAACGCTAACCCAGCAGCAGCAGACGTGATGGAACAGGAGGAGGCGCAGGAGGAGAAGGCCACGCTTTCAGGCGCAACTCAGGCCTTGCATGAGGACAAAAAAATGTGTGCGCAAAGCAATGCAATGAGTAGTTTTCAGGACACAATGGGCTATTCGGAGGAGCTATTCCCACCCCCACAATCTTCTACCTGTGAAAGGTCAATAGAACAGCCACAAATGTTGTGCCCGGATTCACAACCTTTTTCTGTGAAAAATGCACCTCGCACTGAAATGCGAGGCCGAGGATGAACATGACGTCAACAATTTAACATGACGCAAAATGGGGGCGGAACAGAAAGCTGCTTTCAATGTTTTGAAGGCCTTAATTGCCTCCGGTGGCCAGTTAGATGCATCATTCATCACACCCAAATCCCAGAGCAATGTGTGCAGGAATTTGAATCGCAGGAGGTGTACCGAGATCATCTGGACAAGTGACCAAGTGACAAGTGACAAAGTGAAAAGTGACAAAGTGACCAGTGACAAAGTGACCAGTGACAAAGTGACAAAATGACAAAGTGACAAGTGACAAAGTGACAAAATGACAAAGTGACAAAGTGACAAGTGAGAGGTTGTTCTGGGGAGCTCTACTCCACTGCACACAGTCACATATGAGGAGAGGTCTCGTCGGGACTGCTGATCCTCCTCAGCTTGCTCAAAGCCTTGAGGGTTCCTGAAGATCCTCTGCTTGGAGTTCGCCGGGGTTCAGCTTGGTGTCGGGGTCGGCGGCGTCCTCCTCACTCCAACGTGGCAGATCTTCTGTTGAAGGAAAAAAAAAAAACATTTTTTAATGTCCAGTACCGCTTCTGAAGAACTCACCAAGAGATGCAGGAGCGCTTCAATCTAGCGCACCATCGCTCGCTGGGTGATGTCCCTCCCTACGCGCTGGAATTCTACGCTGCACATGCTAGCACGCTTTTGCGCAGTGCCGAGGCGCATTCCAGCAGCTAGCTACCAAGCTTCTGTGGATCTGATTGGGCCACCATGTTGGATCTCTGCCAAGTCCTCCAAAATTTTGAGCAATCCATGTTGCTTGTGACTGAGCAGTGACAACTCTACAGTCAGCATTACAATACCACTGCTGTGTTTACTGAAGAAATCAATGTTGAAGATGGAAACCGCTGGCATGATGCAAGTGGGGGAATCTGAAGATGAAAACGATCAGCGTGATGATACCAACATCAGGCAACCTGCCTCAGGAAACGCTGGTCCCAGCTATGACAAAGAACAGGAGGAGGAACAGCTGGAGTTGGAGCAGGAATTGGATGCCCCCACTGCCGAGGGACAGAGCGGTGCACGTTGGACTTCCACAATTTAGCGGGAATGGACAGCAGAAGAGGAAGAAAGTGATGCTGGTGACGAATATGGTGCATCACAACAATCACAACGCTCACAAGAACATGAAGACAGAGGAGTCTGGCAGGATTCTCTGGCACACATGGCTCAATTCATGCTAGACTGCATTGAACGCGGCCCGCGCAGTTTTCACTATTCATTATTATTCATTATTCTGGACAACACCAATTACTGGGTTTATACCCAGTTTATACAAACACAATGTTAAAAAACTGATTGAAGAAGGTGTCAGACAGGTCAAAAATGGAACAATTCCAGCAGGCCCTTAAAGATGGAGACTTTAGAGAGGAGATTGACATCCTCCTCCTTCTCTAGCCAGTTGTACGCTGACAGACTGACTTCAGCAAACCCAGGAGGACCAGGAGGGCAGCAAAGAACACAAGCTGCTGCTAGTGCCCAAAAGGGAATGGTATTGGCAGTGTCCTTGGAGTGGGAACATTTTCTGACACCCATGCAGCAGCCCACAGAACAGCAATCGGGCAGTTCCACGTCCTCCAACACCAATCGCCTGGAGAAGATGGTCAAGGACTACATGTCAGATGGCGAAGCTGTGTTGAACAATCCATCTGCAGACAGACGGTGAGTGTGACAGCACAGAAGGACCATGGCAACTCACTCATAGTACCACAGTTTGATAGTGCTGCCCAAAAAATTATATGGATCCGTGGACCCGGGCAGTACTGGGAAGTGGGAACGCAGATTTTAGTACCTAAACACACGATACAACATGTTTTCCGGGGTCGGACTCTGAGGCACATACAGATGGTCCCGATCATCATCCTTATCATACAACTCTTCTCCTGAGTCTGACCCACCCACCACCTCTGCCACCCCAACATCCCCAGACACAGACCCCTCATCGTCCTCAACATTAACTTGGGATGCTGGCCTGAGCCCGACCTCCTCCTCCACATCAGGCCCCATCATCTCCTCAATGGCAGCCCTCAATAATCGCTCTGGCGCCGGACCGATGGACACAACGTTCTCCTCCGGGGAGGGCTGCTGCTGACCACTGACTGCTGGGGTGGATGTTATAGCTTGCGTGGGGCGTTGGCTGTTGCTGTTGTTGGGAGTGCTGCTCACAGCGGAGGTCTCTGAGGAACTCATGGTGAGCTCATATAGTGGTTGACGTTGAGTGGAGTATTACTGATCCCAGCAATATACACACTGACTGGCAGAGTACGCAATGCTATATAGTAGTTGACGGTGAGTGAAGTACTACAGATCACAGCAATATACACAGTGACTGGCAGTACAATGGTATGGGTGGGTGAGCAGAGTACTACAGATCCCAGCAATGCTATATAGTAATGGGGTGACTGAGTGAGCGGCAGTGTACTACTGTTCCCAGCAGACACAGAGTGGCAGTAAACAGAATGCTATATAGTGTGGCTGAGCGAGGTACACAGAGTGGCAGTAAACACAATGCTATATAGTGTGACTGAGCGAGAGGTGTACTACTATTCCCAGCAGACACAGAGTGGCAGTAAACAGAATGCTATATAGTGTGGCTGAGCGAGGTACACAGAGTGGCAGTAAACACAATGCTATATAGTGTGGCTGAGCGAGCGGTGTACTACTATTCCCAGCAGCGACACAATGACTGGGGGGACCCTGGCTAGCGTGGCTGGAGCGCAAACTACCCTGCCTGCCTACCCAAAGCTAAACCCATAGACAAATGGCGGAGATATGACGTGGTTCGGGTATTTATTTACCCGAACCACGTGACAGTTCGGCCAATCAGAGCGCGTTCGGGTCCGAACCACGTGACCCGTTCGGCCAATCACAGCGCTAGCCGAACGTTCGGGGAACGTTCGGCCATGCGCTCTTAGTTCGGCCATGTGGCCGATTGGTTTGGCCGAACACCATCAGGTGTTCGGCCGAACTCGAACATCACCCGAACAGGGTGATGTTCTGCAGAACCCGAACAGTGGCGAACACTGTTCGCCCAACCCTAGTTAATAGTTCCGCCACGCCAGCTGTCAGACGCCGGGCAAGAGGGTGACTGGCAGACATTTGCTTCTTACGCTCAAATACTTCCTTCACGGACAGCTGAGTACTGCTGTGGGCAGAGAAGAAGGAACCGCTGAAGGGAAGAGGCGGTGTGGAGGAGGGTGGCTGTGAAGGTGCAAGGGAGAAAGTGGATGTAGACGATACACCTGAAGGAGGAAGAGGAGAAGGAGGGTGGCTTGTCTTTTGAGGGTGCTGCTTTTCCTCAGGTGTTCTTGCCATAGCTGTTTGTGCCTTCTCTCCAGGTGCCTTCGTAAGGCACTTGTCCCTACGTGAGAGTTGGCCTTTCCACGGCTCAATTTTTGCTGGTAGAGACAACAGATGGCTTTGCTCCGATCTGAGACACACACGTGAAAACATTTCCAAACCGCTGAGCCCCCCTGGGGTGATGGCTCTACGGTGGCATCAGCAGCTGACGTTGAAGGGCATGTTGGCTGGCTGGCGATACCTGGCGCCGGACACTGCCCCCAGCTGTTTCTGAGGACGAGCTCCCTCTGCTTCTATCATGGAGTCGTCTCCTCCTACTCCTCTCTGACTCCTCCACTGAACTGTCCCCCTGGTCATCTCCTCTAACGGGAACATATGTGGTATCCTTATAATCGTCATCATAATCCTCCTTGCCAGCTGCGCTTTCCTCCGACACCTCCTCAACTGCACCAACTTCAGGTGGTTCATCATCCCTCTCCTCCATACTATCGCCACCTAACTCAGACGTAGGAGGTGGTGTACCTGCGCCTTCTTGTTGTTGTTGCAGTGGTGGCTGGGAATCAGTGATTTCACCACCACCACCAAATAACTCCTGTGAAGTGTCAAATGCATCGGATGTGGTGCTTGTTGTAGCGCTGGTGGCTGCGGGAGATGAGGTGTTCTGTGTTAAATACTCAATCACCTCCTCACGATTTTGGGAAGTGATGGCACGTGCCTTCTTCTGAGCACTGTATTTTGGGCCAGGTCCGCACGAAATCACAGCAACACCGCCTCGCACAGCCACAGACCTGCCGGTGCCTGGTGGCCTTCCTCTGGGTCTGCCTCTACCTCTTCCTCTACCTGGTTTGTCCATTTTGTCCATCTCGGGGGGATGCTAGGTATATGCAGTGAGGTGGGTTCACTCAACACAACAGGTAGTTAGATGCAGTGAGCTGGGTTCACTGAACAGTAAAGGTACTTAAGATACAGTGAGGTGGGTTCTCACTCAACACAACAGGTAGTTAGATGCAGTGAGCTGGGTTCACTGAACAGTAAAGGTACTTAAGATGCAATGAGGTGGGTTCTCACTCAACACAACAGGTAGTTAGATGCAGTGAGCTGGGTTCACTGAACAGTAAAGGTACTTAAGATGCAGTGAGCTGGGTTCACTGAACAGTAAAGGTACTTAAGATGCAGTGAGGTGGGTCCTCACTCAACACAACAGGTATTTAGATGCAGTGAGCTGGGTTCACTGAACAGTAAAGGTATTTAAGATGCAGTGAGGTGGGTTCTCACTCAACACAACAGGTAGTTAGATGCAGTGAGCTGGGTTCACTGAACAATAAAGGTACTTAAGATGCAGCGAGGTGGGTTCTCACTCAACACAACAGGTAGTAAGATGCAGTGAGCTGGGATAACTGAACAGTAAAGGTACTTAAGATGCAGTGAGGTGGGTTCTCACTCAACACAACAGGTAGTAAGATGCAGTGAGCTGGGTTCATTGAACAGTAAAGGTACTTAAGATGCAGTGAGGTGGGTTTTCACTCAATACAACAGGATGCAGTGAGCTGGGTTCACTGAACAGTAAAGGTACTTAAGATGCAGTGAGGTGGGTTCTCACTCAACACAACAGGTAGTTAGATGCAGTAAGGTGGCCAGGTGGGTTCACTCAACACAACAGGTAGTTAGATGCAGTGAGCTGGGTTCACTCAACACAAAGCTAGGTATATGCAGTGATGAGGTGGGTTAAGTAAACACAACAGGTACTGGGTAGTTAGATGCAGTGAGCTGGGTTCACTGAACAGTAAAGGTACTTAAGATGCAGTGAGGTGGGTTCTCACTCAACACAACAGATAGTTAGATGCAGTGAGCTGGGTTCACTGAACAGTAAAGGTACTTAAGATGCAGTGAGGTGGGTTCTCACTCAACACAACAGGTAGTTAGATGCAGTGAGGTGGCCAGGTGGGTTCACTCAACACAACAGGTAGTTAGATGCAGTGAGCTGGGTTCACTCAACACAAAGCTAGGTATATGCAGTGATGAGGTGGGTTAAGTAAACACAACAGGTACTGGGGTATATGCAGTACTGGATAGTACAATGTGCAGCTCCCTGTCACACACACAGGTAGTCACTGAATGTGCTGGGCTGCTGGCAGTGGCACACACACTATCAATTAGCAAGGCTGTGCATGCAACAAAAGTGTCAGTTTGACACACAGAAAAAAAAAAAAGTACAGGATGAGCTCTGAAAAGAGCTATTGAGGGGTGCTATAAAAGCAATAACAATCAGCCAGGAGCAAGATGAGCAGCCAAGAGCCTGACTAATCTGTCCCTAGAAGAACAAGTCTGCAGCAGCTGTCCCTACTCCATCTCTAGCAGGCACACGAGTGAGGCTAATGGCCGCCGCAGCCTGCCTTATATAAGGGGGGGGGGGGCCTCCAGGGCTTAGTGTAGCCTGAATGGCTACAAGGTGCCTGCTGACTGTGATGCAGAGGGTCAAAGTTGACCCTCATAGTGCATTATGGGGCGAATCGAACTTCCGCAAAAGTTCGCCTGGTGCAGGCGAACGCGAACCCCCTAAGTTCGCCGGCGAACCGTTTGCTACATCTCTAGTACAGACGTGTAGCTAGCTTGCAAGCTAGCAACACATTCTGCTGCTATGGAGGGGTTAAGAGGGACGACAGAGCAGCAAATGATGGAAAAGGCAAAGAACATTACCCACAGACATTGAGAGACCAGTGATAGGCCAAGCTGGAAGCCAGTGATAGACCAGCGGAAGACCAGTGAGACACAAGTGATAGACCAGTTAGAGACCAATCAGAGACCAGTGTTAGACCAGCTAGAGACCAGTGAGAGACCAATGGGAGACCAGTAATAGACCAGCGATAGACAGGGTAAAGACCAATCAGAAACCAGTGATAGACTAACAGGAGACTAATTAAAAACCAATGATAGAGCAGCTAGAGCCCAATAAGAAACCAGTGATAGACCAGCTAGAGACCAGTAACAGACCAGTGAAAAACCAGTGAGAGTTTAGTGAAAAACCAGCGGGAGAGTGGTCAAGAAACTACATTAGTACTGGAATTCATCGCCTATCTGGATCAAAATGTTTATTTTAATAGAACAGCAAATTATCTTTTCCTTGTAGAGAGACATTAAGATGCTGACTGGCTGAGTAGGAGGCTTGTTTGATTTGAGAAATTAACTCAATTTGGAGAAGAAAGCTACTTGAGGGTAAATAGCAGGCACTGTTTGTTCTAAAGTTCCTAGAAACATCCCGGGCAGAGCATTGGGATTAGAGTGTTTTGAGCTAGTGCGATAAGTAATGTAAAATACAATTCATGAGAAAAACAGGACCCATCTGGCTTCTCGAGCTTCAGTCTCTCTAATGTCTTGAGCTGCCCATTCCAAGAGACATTTCTGTTCTGCTAAAGCAGGCTTGATGGCAAGGAGTTGATTATTGAAAACAAAATATTTTCCCAGGTTTAAATTCTAACAGGAAAAGGGCAGAGTGTGAAGATTTGAGATATTGAGAAAGGACTGCACTATTTGCCATCTCTAAATCATGAGATTCTAAAATAAAGGGGATCGTAGGATCGGGGTTGTCTAAGATCTATGACTAAGAAGCAAGTGGTGCTCCGATATGCGTGAGCTACCAGGATTTGCTGGCATATAAGATGCTCTAGGCGCACCTAGGTTTAGAGGGCAAAAAACAGGGGAAAAAATATATACTGTACTAAATCTGGTGTGTCCATATTCAAAGAGTGTCTTGTACATGTTCTCCACCAAATGGTGTCCTCCTGTGTCCCCCATGTGTCCCCAGTGTGTCCTCTTCTGTCCCCTGTATCCCCTTCTGTCTCCAGTGTCTCCACTCCACCCCCTCTGCGTGTATAATTAGCAGTGTTAGGAGCATGTCTCACCTAATCCATAGCTACCTCGGCAGGCAAAGAACTCTCATATCTTATCAGCAGATGCCATCTCTAGGGGGAGCCGTGCAGGCGATTAGAGGTCCGTGCTTGCCGAGGGAGCCATGGACTAGGTGAGACTTGCTCCCGCTACTGATAGTTATACACTGGTGAGACACTGACACACGGGCACGGCCGGCGACTTTTTGCCGCCTGAGGCAAAATTACAAAAAAACGCCCCCCCCCCCCCCAGCCGTGGGTGGGGGGGCCGCCAAGCTGAAGGGGTAGCAGGCAGAAAGGGGGTATTGGGCCTAGCGGTGGGGACGGGGGCCAGACCCCCCCTCCCTCACCTGGGTCCCCCGATCTGCGCTCCTCCTCCAGCTTTAAAAAGTTAAGTACCAGCGTATGATTAAGAGGCAACAAGCGGGGATCACTCACCTCTTCCGCGTTCCAGCGTGCGCTCCACTGACGTGACTTCCTGCAACGCCGCCCACTGTATTGTAAGTGGACAGCATTGCACCGCTAGACCCAATACCCCCTTTCTGCCCGTTACTCCTCCAGCTCAGTGGGCGCCCCCCGCACCCATTGACGGGCAGGTGCCGCCCCCCGAGATGTGCCACCTGAGGCAAATGTTTCACCCCGCCTCATGAGCGGGCCGGCCCTGCGACACGGGGGAACAATGCAGGGAGTCCCCAATGTCACGGCGGGGCAGCAGTTCATATCGGCAGGCGGGCGTAAGTTGGAGACTCCCTGCATTCTCCATATAAGACACAGACTTTTTCTCCCCATTTATCCTAAGCCTGTGTCCGTATACATATGCAATTAAGATTGGATGAACATGATTTCCAGTTCTCCAATCTCCACTACATGTCTCCTGCTGGCTCAGCTGGGCCTGTCTCCAGCAACTGGATTTATGAGTGCAGAGTGGTGGGCGCGGTTCATCTCTTTTCTTCACTGGTCTAAGATATGTGCAGATGTAAAAAAGTTTTTTCAGTTGATGGCTCTCCAGTTGATGAAATGTTACTTGAGCTTCTGGAGTCCATCTAAGGTGAGCAGGTGGGCAAGTGTGTACCAGGATGTGAAGCAAAATGCCTGAGAATCCTGTAATACTTTTTCTATACAAATCTGTAAATGCCAAGAAATCTTTGGACTCCTTTTTATATACTGCTGCTGGGCAATACCTAATAACAGAAGCCTCTCGTGGGTCCATTGAAATACCAATGATAATAAGGACGAGAAACTGAATTGGCTGCTCCTCAGTCACATTTTTTTTTATCTTTGCATGAAGTCCAAAGCTGCGTACACAAGAGAGATAAAAGTATTTTCAACAACCAATGGGCAGATAATCTTTGTAAAAAAATGTACTTAAAGAGACTCTGTAACAACATTTTCAGCCTTATTTCTTCTATCCTATAAGTTCCTATACCTGTTCTAATGTGCTCTGTGTTACTGCAGCCTTTTCTAGTTGCACAGTGGCTGTGTTATCTCTGTTATATGATATAATCCTCTCTCTTCTGTCTGCTCTGTCAGCTGAGGCTGGAATGTGTGGAATGTGCTGCACTGCTTGTCATTGGCAGAAGCTATACACACCCTCTCCAAGCTCCGTATGAGTCAGAGACTGAGCTACTCTCAAGCCTATCATACTCTAGTTAGTAGTTGTTTGTAAACACTGCCTAAAACAGGCAATTACAAGCCAGGATAGCAGCAGCGAGTGGCAGAAACAGCACAGAGGGGTCCAGGAGAACATAATGAATAGAATGGTATGCTTTTTATTGTAAGATTATTTGTAAGAATTTTAGAGTACAGATTCTCTTTAAGCCAGGTACACATATCCAATTTTGATTGCCCAATGACTGCAGTCATTACACCTCCTGTTCATATCAAAATAGAGAACCTTTGCAGGATATAGTTAAGAGGGAAATAATAGTTCTTAACCATAATTTTATGTAATGTGTACCTGAGATGGAAAAAATAGAAAAAATATACATACCTGGGGCTTCACTCAGCCCCTTGCAGGCTGATCGCTCCCTCATCGCCCTCCTACGCCACCTAGACTGTCTACAATTCGTCCCGGCAAGTCATCCAGTTGGGGTCAGTCAGCGCACTCCAGCCGCACACGCTCCACTGTCGTGCTCCCCTTGCCTGGAGTGCCCTGTGCCTGTGCAGTACTACTCTCAGCAGCGGGAGTGACAGGAGCACACACACGGTTGGGCTGCGCATGCGCAGAACGGCCAGGCCAGAGAATTGCAGTGGGAATTGCAGACGATCAAGGCGTCAGAGGAGGAGCAAGGAGCAATCAGCCTGGAGGGGGTGGAGGAAGCCCCAGGTATGTATACTTTTTTACCATCCAGCCCATCTCAGGTTTACGTTAAGGTCTCTATACTCCAAAGTGGGCCTGAAGGAATGGTCCTTTCTTTCCTCAAATAAATCCAGCATCATCAGACAAAGTGGATGGATCAATTTCACCAGATTCTCATCAAAATACCTATTTATACAGTGGGAGACATGGCAGCGCTTTCATACAGAGGCTGTACCCGAATGATCTATCTGTATGGATGTGCAGAGCTCCAGAAACTGGACAACATTGCACAACTAGCACTCAAAACAGGTATAACAAAGGAGGGTGTTAGCTTCAGTAAATAATTTGTGCACAGATTATTCCCTATTGGACTTCCCCACGGCAATGACAGACCCTCACGAGAAATACCTTTGCCACCTTTCTGAGGAACCTGTGCCACCTCTCTGAGGAACCTGTGCCACCTTTCTGAGGAACCTGTGCCACCTCTCTGAGGAACCTGTGCCACCTCTCTGAGGAACCTGTGCCACCTCTCTGAGGAACCTGTGCCACCTCTCTGAGGAACCTGTGCCACCTTTCTGAGGAACCTGCACCACCTTGCTGAGGAATCTGCGCCAACCTTTTTGAGGAACCTGTGCCACCTCTCTGAGGAACCTGTGCCACCTCTCTGAGGAACCTGTGCCACCTCTCTGAGGAACCTGTGCCACCTCTTTGATGAACCTCTGCCACCTTTCAG
Source organism: Hyperolius riggenbachi (assembly GCF_040937935.1). Lineage (NCBI taxonomy): Eukaryota > Metazoa > Chordata > Amphibia > Anura > Hyperoliidae > Hyperolius > Hyperolius riggenbachi. The sequence continues at coordinate 493,155,114 of NC_090648.1, forward strand.
AGAAACCTGTGCCACCTCTCTGAGGACCTGTGCCACTTCTCTGAGGAACCTGTGCAACCTCTCTGAGGAACCTGTGCCACCTCTTTGATGAACCTCTGCCACCTTTCAGAGGAACCTGTGCCACCTCTCTGAGGAACCTGTGCCACTTCTCTGAGGAACCTGTGCCAGTGCTGGTCGTAATGGAGAAAGCTACGCTTACGGATCATTACGCGTAATTTTACGCTATTACGCATTACGAAATTACGCTTACGGCAAAGAGAGTCAATTTCGGTACATGTCTATAATTACGCATAGCACTTACGCAATTACGCGTAAGTATACCGTAATTCAGGTTATTATGTTATAGGTTTACGCGTAAAATCCTACTAGCAATTAATGCGTAAGGTCATGCAGCCAAGCGGAAAAGTTGACGCATGGATCAATGTTAGGTAGCCGCCGACTTTAAGGGTTAATAGCAAAGCCCCCTTAAGTGCTAAGAGCCTCAAATTTGGAGAATATATTAAGGAGATCAGAAGGAATAAGAGGAAAAAAAATTTTTTCAAAAAGACCTTATAGTTTTTGAGAAAATCGATGTTAAAGTTTCAAAGGAAAAATATATACATTTAAAAACCCGCCGACTTTAACGGTTAATAGCAAAGCCTGCTTAAAATTTAGGAACACCAAATTCACAGGGTATATTAAGGGGATCAGTGGGAATAAGAGGAAACATTTTTTTCAAAAAGACCTTATAGTTTTTGAGAAAATCGATTTTTAAGTTTCAAGGGCGAAAATGTCTTTTAAATGCGGAAAATGTCAGTTTTTTTTGCACAGGTAACAATAGTGTTTTATTTTCATAGATTCCCCCAAGTGGGAAGAGTTTTACTTACTTCGTTCTGAGTGTGGGAAATATAAAAAAAAAACGACGTGGGGTCCCCCCTCCCAGACCTCTTTAACCCCTTGTCCCCCATGCAGACTGGGATAGCCAGAATGCGGAGCACCGGCCGCGTGGGGCTCCGCACCCTGACTATACCAGCCCGCATGGTCCATGGATTGGGGGGTCTCGGAAGGGGAGGGGCAGCCAAGCTTTCCCCTCCCCCTCCGAGCCCTTGTCCAATCCAAGGACAAGGGGCTCTTCTCCACCTCCGATGGGCGGTGGAGGTGGAGGCCGCGATTTCCTGGGGAGGGGTTCATGGTGGCATCTGGGAGTCCCCTTTAAAAAGGGGTCCCCCAGATGCCCACCCCCCTCCCAGGAGAAATGAGTATAGAGGTACTTGTAGTACCCCTTACCCATTTCCTTTAAGAGTTAAAAGTAAATAAACACACAAACACATAGAAAAAGTATTTTAATTGAACAAAAAACATAACCACGAAAAAAGTCCTTTAATATTCTTAATTAACCATTAATACTTACCTGTCCCTTTAAAAGCCAGTTCCCACGCAATATCCTCGGAAATATACTAATCAGTTACAATGTAACAAAGTTATTACAATGTAACAACTTTGTTACTTTGTAACACCACCGCACCCGACGTCACTCGCCGCTCACCCGCCGGCCACCGCATACACGCTAGTCCCCGCCGGCTCCCGCCGTCCACTCCGCCCACACCTGTCACTCATATACATGCTGGCACCCATGGGTGCCAGCATGTATATAGGTGACATGTGGGAGAGGCGGGGAGGGCAGCGGAGCCGGCGGGGACTTAGCGTCCCTTCACCCGACAGAGCTCAGAGCTCTCGAAAGCATCTTTGTATTTGGGCTCCAAGGAGCCCCATTGGTCCTTAGCAGACCAATGGGGTTCCTTCAAATCAGAAGGAACCCCATTGGTCTGCTAAGGACCAATGGGGCTCCTTGGAGCCCAAATACAAAGATGCTTAGAGAGCTCTGAGCTATAGCTCAGAGCTCTGTCGGTCCGTGCAGCGCAGACGTGGTGGCGGCGGCGGCGGTGAGTGACGTCGGGTGCGGCGTAGTTACAATGTAACAAAGTTGTTACATTGTAATAACTTTGTTACATTGTAACTGATTAGTATATTTCCGAGGATATTGCGTGGGAACTGGCTTTTAAAGGGACAGGTAAGTATTAATGGTTAATTAAGAATATTAAAGGACTTTTTTCGTGGTTATGTTTTTTGTTCAATTAAAATACTTTTTCTATGTGTTTGTGTGTTTATTTACTTTTAACTCTTAAAGGAAATGGGTAAGGGGTACTACAAGTACCTCTATACTCATTTCTCCTGGGAGGGGGGTGGGCATCTGGGGGACCCCTTTTTAAAGGGGACTCCCAGATACCACCATGAACCCCTCCCCAGGAAATTGCGGCCTCCACCTCCACCGCCCATCGGAGGTGGAGAAGAGCCCCTTGTCCTTGGATTGGACAAGGGCTCGGAGGGGGAGGGGAAAGCTTGGCTGCCCCTCCCCTTCCGAGACCCCCCAATCCATGGACCATGCGGGCTGGTATAGTCAGGGTGCGGAGCCCCACGCGGCCGGTGCTCCGCATTCTGGCTATCCCAGTCTGCATGGGGGACAAGGGGTTAAAGAGGTCTGGGAGGGGGGACCCCACGTCGTTTTTTTTTTATATTTCCCACACTCAGAACGAAGTAAGTAAAACTCTTCCCACTTGGGGGAATCTATGAAAATAAAACACTATTGTTACCTGTGCAAAAAAAACTGACATTTTCCGCATTTAAAAGACATTTTCGCCCTTGAAACTTAAAAATCGATTTTCTCAAAAACTATAAGGTCTTTTTGAAAAAAACATTTTTCCTCTTATTCCCACTGATCCCCTTAATATACCCTGTGAATTTGGTGTTCCTAAATTTTAAGCAGGCTTTGCTATTAACCGTTAAAGTCGGCGGGTTTTTAAATGTATATATTTTTCCTTTGAAACTTTAACATCGATTTTCTCAAAAACTATAAGGTCTTTTTGAAAAAAAAATTTTTCCTCTTATTCCTTCTGATCTCCTTAATATATTCTCCAAATTTGAGGCTCTTAGCACTTAAGGGGGCTTTGCTATTAACCCTTAAAGTCGGCGGCTTTTTTATATTATACGGGAGCGTAATATTACGCGATTACGGCAGACTGTGTAATTTCAATGGGAGTTTACTGTCTTACGCGTAATTTGTTACGCGTAAAACGTAACCCTATGGTCTACGCGTAATTAATTACGCGTAATACCGTAACCTTACACGTAACGCTTACGGTGCATTTGTAGTGAATTACGATGCGTAATTACGCTAATGCGTAATTTCGGCCCAGCACTGACCTGTGCCACCACTCTGAGGACCTGTGCCACCTCTCTGAGGACCTGTGCCACCTCTTTGATGAACCTCTGCCACCTTTCAGAGGAACCTGTGCCACCTCTCTGACCAACCTATGCCACCTCTCTGATGAATCCTAGAAGTAGTGACAAAGTTCCACAGCAGCAGTACCAAGGAAGGTAAGATAGTAGGGTAACTGAAGGACGGACAAATGAGTAGGGAACAACAGTGGTGCTTCGAAATTTCGCATGCGCGAAATTTCGCATCGTAATTCGCCGTTTTCCATCGTAATCGTAATGCGAAATTTACGGGAGGGTGCGTAATAAATTACGTGTGGACCGTAATTATGTATCGTAATTTCGTATGACTTCGTAACTTCGCAAAATTACGGTTCATTACAATATTAGTCATTTTGCATTGATGCACGCTTACAAATTTCTGCATGCGGACATGTTATGTTAGCGATGCGCATGCGCTGTTTAATGCGTATGTTTATACGCATCATAAGCATGATTGTACGCATTAAAATATAGTAGGCGCATGGGCACTGGCTAGTTAAGTGATGCGTAATTACGTTACGCAATTTCGTTTACACGCGTAGTATCGTAGCCGTAACTACGCTGTACCCGTAACTTCGTAAAATACTACGCAAACTTTAATGTGAAGTTTTACGATGCGGAAAACTTCGCAAAATTTGCAAAACTAAGTTTTTTGGCCATTACGAGCACCACTGGGGAAGAAGCAAAGGTCAGCAACATCAACTACTCAGTGGGACAATACATGGACAATACATAAATAACATGTTCAGGCATGGTTGGGGTTTTGCAGAGGGCAGTATCATACTGCAGGTAAAAACAGGAAGTGTAGGAAAAGCTGAGGTCAGAGGAAGGCAATAGTCAATAGCACAAGGTCTGGCACAAACAAGGTCAGGGGCAGATGGATGTCAGTAATCATAACAGGAAAGTGCAGCTTCTCAACAGAGACTCCGCGATAACAATGTCAGGCAGGTCTGGCAATCCAGGTCAGAAAAAGAAGAATGATGATGTGTAAGACTTCAGGCAACAATCAGCACAGCTTTTCAAACATATAGAGGTAAGTAAAGCATCCAGACCCCTTTCAAATGTTGAGAGGTAGAATTTGGCATAAGTGCTTCCTGTGATAAGATATTAAACATCTTATCCACCCTTACGTTAAAGAATATCTTTTGAAACGGTGAAAAAAAAATCTCCTTTCCTCCATACGCAGTTCATACCTTCTTGTCCTCTGTACAGACCCAGGGAAAATAAGCTAATATGCCATGCTTTTGAATTGCCCTTGGATATATTTATACAAGTTTATTAAAGCAAACCTTAACTGAAAATTAATTTCATTCACACAATATTCTGCAGGTACTTTTAATGTTTTTTGTTGATTGCTGTTTGTGTTTTCACTCTGATGTCTTTAAAATATCTTTTTTTTTGTTCTGCTGCAAGGTAGATTTAAGTTCTTTAGCCAGAGGCAGCCGATCAGAACATCATGCAGTCATTGGTCCAGAACACTTCTGGAGATGACACATTTTGGTCACAGCAGATGCTGGAGGATACACCCCAGTGAGTTTTTGGGACATTACATTTATAAGGCTGTATGGGAACTATTTTAGCATGCATGCCTTGGTCTCACTGCCCATGCCGCTGGTAGTCTGCATAGAACCAGGAAACGAGTCTGCTCTTCAGTTTCTGATCAGACACACTGGCAGGATGAGAAGCAGCTGCACATGTAGAAGTCGCCCATGAAGTCATGCATAGCTGCCAGACTTCTGTGCCGAGCTTCGGACAATTGCTGGTGGTGCAGAGGCAAAGATCCATATCCTTCCATTGGCTTGGCTGAGATGGTGATCATGGAGAGAGCAGCTGCCTGCACACAATGGACACTATGGGTGGCTTATGGAGGCCAAATACTGACTCCATCCTTTCTCATGGAGGGTTCAGCCACCTGGGTTCTGCTGTGGTTCATGTGGATCTCCTATGTGGAGTCCTATGTGTAGGAGTGCTACTCCTGTATTTCCACCAGCTCATAAATCCCAATTTATTCAGTGTTGAAGATGGAATAAAATTAGATCTTTGTGACAAAGGTTGAAACGGGCGACCAAATTCAGGTTAAAATATTTAAAAACTGGTTAAAAATGAGGTACTATTGGACTTGCCGGTACCTCCACAGTAAGTTGCCACAGATTCTGTTGATTTTTAGTCAACAATAACATTTATTTGAGTACTCCACAATGCAACACATTTCTCAGGTTCAATATTGCTCATCAGGCAATTATTGGAGCAAACTAATGCAGGTCTAAACGAAAGCCAAGCGGACATTGTTTATTAAGTATAGGGTTTCACTGAGATTATTATTATCAATTATTGTATTTATAAAGTGCCAACATGATACGCAGTGCTGCATAATAGATAAATAGGGAGACAGATAACAAGGTACAAAGTCATGCAACAGACTTCAAGTCTTAGAGACCACCTAGAGTCTAAATTTGGTCCGTAGGAGGGGTACCCTAAAAGGGGGTGAATTCTCAAGTTGGAGACACTAGGGGGAGGACCCTGCCAGAGGCTTATAATCTAAAGGGAGGGGGGGTAGGGACACACTAGGTATGGGTTGCATAATAGGTGCTCAGCAGAGCGATTTATGACATGGAGGAGGGGCGATCTTGAAGAGGTGAGTTTTGTGGGTTTGTTTGAGGGTGTTGAGCCATGGGGCAAGCTTGATGGGCGGTGGAAGGGTGTTCCAGAGAGTGGAGTCCTGCAGTCGAGCATTGGAGTGGGAGAAGTGTGACGCGGCCAGGCGCAGGTTGTTGGAGGATCAGAGGTTGAACTGGACATATGTATGTGGACGAGTTCAGAGATGTAGGTCAGGCAGGTCTTGCGTACCAATTTGTAGACCAGGATGTCAAGATTCTCAAAATACCAAAAATATAGAGTATCCACTAACAACCCAATAAAGTAAAGGGCACATGTGATGAATGGGTTTACTGTCAGTCACTGCCTGCTATAGTAGGCATTGAATTTGGACTTACGTGAAGAAGAAGGGTAAGCAAGGAAGCATCAGGTGGTTAGCATTCAGGCACATAAGATCCCTTACAGAAGGTTCTTGCTTCCCTGTTGCGTAAAACTAAACAACAATATGCAGGAGGTTATGTGATCTGCAAACAACATTTTGTCCTACAGAATAGAATAGGCTCTTAACGAAAGCCAGTGGGCAAAGTGGCAATCTCCTGAATGCACTGCTGAAAGGGGCACCACGCCCTCACTGACCTCACAGGAAATCCCACCAGGAAGCAGATGGCCATCCTATACCTTAGATTAAGGAATTATTATAGTTGCAGAAATATAAAGAAAAGAACATAGTAGTGAAAAACTATGAACGATATTCTTGTAGGAAGTAACAAAATCATATAGATTCATTTTGAAATGTTCTTCCCTGATCGCATCTACCTCCATGTGTATTTCCCATGTTTTGGGGTTAAAAACAAAACCAACAATGTTGTCATATTAGGAAAACAATAATGTCAAGTTCATCCTAGAACTTCCTAGGCCAGAGCGGTCCATTGTTCTAGAACCTTGGATGTCCTACAAAAGAGCTAGATGTTCAATTTAACTCACCACAGATACTCAGTTCTGCCATATACTGGTATAACTCAATATGAGACTTGTAAATAGAAACATTCTGCACTATCACCAGGAATGTAAGTTAAATGCGTGGGTATAGAGGGCACTGATGCCAGGGGGCAGTCCTACTCCCTAGGACAAATGTAGTGTGCCAGTCGCAGATCCCTCTTCATTGACCTGCAGGAGGCAACCACTTAGCAACAGCTTAGAGGAAGGAAACAAAGCATGCCTGTCTGACAGGTGCTACTACAGACTGATCATTTCGTTTTCGACACAATGTATTAACCTGATGAAGCAGGTAGTGACCCTTGAAACGCATTGTTTTCAATTCTATAAAATAAAATTGATTTTATTCGTGTTAGTGATTTACTGCTTTCAGGTAAGCCCTTTTCTTTTCAAACTCACTAAAGTGATCTTTCCTTTGGGGCACCTCTTACCTCCCAATAATATCCCCACTCCCAAAGTGTTCACTTGGGGGGAGGGTAGTCGAGTTAGAGTCCTTTGGACGTCTTAACTGTGCATTGATCAAGGGAGCGACTCAGTTGCTGACAAAAGAATACTAAAAACCCGAGTGAGGACAGGATCTCCTCACCTGCTTGATACTGTGGTTGCTGGTTTTGCAACCCATCTTCATATCTATGAGTAATATTATTTATATATTATTCACATCCTTTGCTTGTAGTACTACATCATAAGGTATTTTTGTGTCTTACCTGTGGTCTCTTTGGGCTCGATTCACAAAGCAGTGCTAACTGTTAGCACTGGCCCTTATTACGTCTAAACTGAGTTTAAATGTGAGAAGTAGTGATCGTGTGCAAAGTAGCGCGCAAAGTTTTGCGTGCGCACTGCACAGAGCGCAGGGCGCTCCGCGCGAAGTGCCCACTAAAGCCTATGGGACTTAGCAAAGTCCTATGCGCGCGGTACTTAGCGCGCGATCTGATTGAGAAAACCGGTGCTAACCTAATTAGCACCCTGGTTAGCATGCCTAAAGACTTTAGACGTGCTAAGTAGGTTAGCACCGCATATTGAATCAAGCCCTTTGTGTTTTTATCTCTGGAAGGTTTTTTTGAAACCTTACCAGATGCCTTTCATCTGCTGGTGGCCAGTGCGACAGTCATCCTATCAGACTTAAGGTCCGTACACACGCCGGACTTTAGGCAACGACGGGTCCGTCGTTGCCTCCCGCTGGGTGGGCGTGCCAGCGACAGTCCGGCGTGTGTACGCTCTGTCGTCAGACTGATACGGCTGTTTCTGAGCGATCCGCCTGGCGGATCGCTCAGAAACAGCCGTATCAGTCTGACGACAGAGCGTACACACGCCGGACTGTCGCTGGCACGCCCACCCAGCGGGAGGCAACGACGGACCCGTCGTTGCCTAAAGTCCGGCGTGTGTATGGACCTTTATCCTACACATAGATTTTCTAGTGTTCGGCCCAGCGCACACCAAAAACCTCTAGCAGATCTGCAAAACGCTAGAGGTTTTTGAAGCAGATTTCAGAGCGATTCTAAGCATGTTTAGAGACGTTTTCTAAACTTGCCTAGTGTTTTTTGGAGCGTTTTTGTGTAGCAGATTGCAAATATTGTTACAGTAAAGCTGTTACTGAACAGCTTCTGTAACAAAAATGCCTGGAAAACTGCTCTGATCTAGCGTTTTTCAGAGCCGTTTTCCACTTTCCTATACTTAAACATTGAGGCAGAAATGCATTAGAAAAAATGCTGCAGCCCCCGAGTTTGCGTTTGTGGAAAAAACGAACCGCTTTGGTGTGCACCATCCCATTCACTTTCATTAGCCAAGCGGTTTCCCCCCTGCAAGCGTTTTAAAAACCACTCCAGAACCGCTCTGGTGTGCACCAGCCCTTCCAAAGATTTTCTAGAGTGAGTGAAGTACCAGCCAGCTGAGAGGGACGCCATGAACCAAATTAACTAAACTGTAAGCCCTTGCCGACACACACATACGTTGACGATGGAATCTGGAGGAGCAATACTCTTTTCCAAATATCTAGAAGTTGCAGATTCAAAACTTCTGGTGCCCCCTATGTAGTCAAAGGAGGATAATTGTCTTACTGCACCCAAATAGATTTGCCCAAGCCCTTGATTCTAAACAAAGTGAAGAATGTAAAAAGTCTGCCCAATTACACATTTTCCCTCTCTGGGGTCATGTGACTTGAGACAAGGTCTCAGATGTGAACTGGGAGCAGGTGTGTTATATTTGGTGTTATTGCTCTCACACTCTCTCATACTGGTCACTGGGAGTTTAACATGGCACCTCATGGCAGAGAACTCTCTGAGGATCTTACAAAAAGAACTGTCGCTCTGCATGAAGATGGCCTAGGCTGTAAGAAGATTGCCAACACCCTTAAACTGAGCTTGCAGCATGGTGGCCATGGCCAAGACCATACTAGTGGTTTAACCCCCTTGGCATTATGCTTCTTTCTGGATTTTAGGGTCTAAAAGCGGTGCAATTTTTTTGCACCCTTTGAGACCCTAAAACCTGGAAATCATCAGGCTGCCAGGAAGATCTGCAGCAGTTCCTCAACCACTCACCTCCCTGGCTCCAGCGCTGCAGTTTTCCCTCCATCCTCCAGGATGGAGGGAAATTTTGCATAATTTTTGCGTCATTTTGTGCCAACGGTTAAGATCATCTCTTCTCTCTTATGGGAGATACTGTGTATGTGGCGTATATGTTATGTATACAGTATCTGATGCACACCTGATGTGAACTAGGAAAAAAGGGTACAGCAGCCCTTACGGAAGAAAAACACAGGGAATGGAGTCGCACACCACTGGTGAGGTGCTGAAGCTAAACCAATATTGTAATCCACAACAAATTCCAGAGGGTCCGCACACTCTTGAGTACCAAGTCTAGTTAATTCAAACACGTGACACAACCATTCCAAAAACCAACAAGTTGTTTCGGGGCCCCGCATTCTGTACTGTAGCCTTGACAAAGGGGACCCCTCGGGGCCCCGAAACGACTCGGGGCCTCGAGGGGTCCCCTTTGCAGTGGCCGCACTGGCGTCTATGATAAAAGCTGCAATCAGCGGCAGAAAATGGACCTTTGGGTGCATGGCAGCGGCCACTAACAGGCCTCTGCCAGCGCTGAAGATTACTGTTTGCATTGCAGAGCAATTTGCATTATTGTAAACTCCCAGTGCACGCTATTCTATTGGGCGCCTGCGGGTGCAGACATTTTCAATGATTGCCGCTAACTGGGTGCCTCCTAGCGCCCAAATTTAGAATGTAAATCACAATATCGTGGCTTTACATTGGGGAGTGGGGGGCTTAAGGGTTAGGAGATGGGGTAGGGTTAGGTACCCTGGGGGGCTAAGGTCTTAGGGTTAGGCACCACAAGGGGGGAGGGGATCCTAGGGTTAGGCACCACCAGGGGGGTCTTAGGGTTAGGCACCACCGAGGGGGTTTTATGGTTAGGCACCACCAGGAGGGACTTAGGATTAGGCACCACCAGGGGGTTCTTAGAGTTAGGCACCACCAGGGGGGGGGTCTTAGTATTAGGCACCACCAGGGGGGTTTTAGAGTTAGGCACCACCAGGGGGGTCTTAGGATTAGGCACCACCAGGGGGTTCTTGGAGTTAGGCACCACCAGGGGGGACTTAGGGTTAGGCACCACCAGGGGGGGTTTAGAGTCAGGCACCACCAGGGGGGTCTTAGGGTTAGGCACCACCAGGGGGGACTTAGGGTTAGGCACCACCAGGGATGTTTTAGAGTTAGGCACCACCAGGGGGGTCTTAGGGTTAGGCACCTCCAGGGGGGGGTTTAGAGTTAGGAACCATCAGGGGGACTTAGGGTAAGGCACCACGGGGGGGGGGGGGTCTTCGAGTTAGGCACCGCCAGGGGGTCTTAGGGTTAGGCACAACCAGGGGGGGTCTTAGAGTTAGACACCACTGGGGGGGGGGTATTAGAGTTATGCACAAATGGGGGGGGGTGTCTTAGGGTTAGGCGCTACCAGCGGAGGGCTCTGTGCGAGAGTAGGGTTAGGTTTAGTTACAGTAAAATATTGGTAAACATTACCGAAATTTTACTAAGGAATCCATCAGTAGAATATCGCTAATTGTAGCATTTTTCTTCCAGCAGCAATCCCTGCGCCCTTTTTTCCAGGCGTCTTTATTACATGTATGCCACCTGATGACCCGGTTACATATATCCGCGCCTTGCTCCTCGTAGAAATAACAGATATCGCGGCTGATATGTTAGTGGAATAGCACAACGCGCCTCACTTTCTGAGCATAATTTGTTTCTCAGCAGAGACGGGGAGAAATGTTAATTTGCTTTTCGTGGAGGATATTTTGACAGCTGCAGGTTACAGCCGCTCGCCAAGAACATTGGAAACGCAAAGGTCAGACTGACTGTGAAAAAAGCAGAGAAATCTCCAAAGCCGCTCTACAGTCTTGTTATACGAAACGGAGGGAAAGGCAGTCACATTCTACCGATACCTCCTGAGTCACCGACTGGTTTGTTAATAAATTACGATTAACGAGTAAAAAGGTTCTTATCAGTGACCCTCACTGATAAGAAATTCCCCTTTTTACCTCTTTCTTGCTCTCAGGAGCCATTTTCTGCTAGGAAATTGTTTTATAGTTGGAATTTCTTATCAATGAGGGTCACACTGTAGTCACTTTCTGTCTGAGTCAGGACTGAGTCAGCCACTTGCATACCTGATATTTAACGCTTTCAGGCAGAGAAAGAAAAAAAGGAACACAGCATAGTTATGTGTGTGCTAGGCACTGTACATACCCATGTCTATCTCATCATGTCACATGTCACTTCGGGAATCCTTTTAAAAGAAAAAGGGCGCAAGGCCCTCGCACGCCTGTCCCCCCCCCTTGTCTGAAGTCGAAATTCGGCATTATGCAGACAAATACCGAATTTTGTTTTCCAAAGGTATTTTCCATTGAAGTCAATGCGGTCAATAGTGCTGCGGATTGGCTTCTGAAACAAAGAATTTTCAGCAAACAGTGACAACGACAAGATGGCCACTGGGGAATGCCTGGTCCCCGGAGGCCACGTTAGAGTGGCAGAATGAGTGGTTTTCCCCATGGAAAAGGGGTCCAGGGCACACAAAATACTGGTTATTTTGTTCAAGCCAAATACCACTTATACAGTGGGATGCAAAAGTTTGGGCGACCTTGTTAATCATCTTGATAAAAAAAAGTCAGTTAAATATATCATATAGGAGACACACACAGATATTTGAGAAGGGAAATTAAGTTTATTGTATTTACAAAACGTGTGCAATAATTGTTTAAACAAAATTAGGCATGAGCATACATTTTGGCACTGTTGTCATTTTATTGATTCCAAAACCTTTAGAACTAATTATTGGAAATCAAATTGGCCTGGTAAGCTCAGTGACCCCTGACCTACATACACAGGTGAATCCAATTATGAGAAAGTATTTAAGGGGGTCAATTGTAAGTTTCCCTCCTCTTTTAATTTTCTCTGGAGAGTAGCAACATGGGGGTCTCAAAACAACTCTTAAATGACCTGAAGAAAAAAAGATTATTCACCATCATGGTTTAAGGGAAGGATACAGAAAGCTGTCTCAGAGATTTCAGCTGTCTGTTTCCACAGTTAGGAACATAGGGCCATATGCAATTCACTTTTTCACTTGAGTTTCTCCTGGGAGATCATTTTCAAAATCTTTGTAAAATAACTTTTCGGCATTTTACAATTGAAAAAGTACTAAACATTGGTGAAAAATTACTGTCATCATTATTTTGCATATTTTCTTGCTAGCTGGTGGTTTAAACAGCATTTTATGAGAAAGTGTGAAAATATCACCTAGCAGAAAACTCAGGAGAAAGAGTGAATTGCATATGGGCCATATTGAGGAAATGGAAGACTACAGGCTCAGTTCAAGTTAAGGCTCGAAGCGGCAGACGAAGAAAAATCTCGGATAAACAGAAGTGACGAAAGGTGAGAACAGTCAGAGTCAACCCACTGACCAGCACCAAAGACCTACAACATCATCTTGCTGCAGATGGAGTCACTGTGCATCGTTCAACCATTCGGCGCACTTTACACAAGGAGATGCTGTAATGCGAGAGTGATGCAGAGGAAGCCTTTTCTCCACCCACAGCACAAACAGAACCGCATGAGGTATGCTAAAGCACATGTGGACAAGCCAGCTTCATTTTGGAATAAGGTGCTGTGGACTGCTGAAACTAAAATTGAGTTATTTAGGCAAAACAAGGGGTCTAATGCATGGAGGAAAAAGAACACAGCATTCCAAGAAAAACACCTGCCACCTACAGTAAAATATGGTGGTGGTTCCATCATGCTGTGGGGCTGTGTGGCCAGTGCAGGGACTGGGAATCTTGTCAAAGTTGAGGGACGCATGGATTCCACTCAGTATCAGCAGATTCTGGAGACCAATGTCCAGGAATCAGTGACAAAACTGAAGCTGCATCGGAACCTGGATCTTTCAACAAGACAACGACCCTAAACACCCCTCAAAATCCACTAAGGCATTCATGCAGAGGAATAAGTACAATGTTCTGGAATGGCCATCTCAGTCCCCAGACCGGAATATATTTGAAAATCTGTGGTGTGAGTAAAAGAGAGCTGTCCATGCTGGGAAGCCATCAAACCTGAATGAACTGGAGATGTTTTGTAAAAAGGAATGGTCCAAAATATCTTCAACCAGAATCCAGACTCTTATTGGAACCGTTTAGAGGCTGTAATTTCTGCAAAAGGAGGATCTATTAAATATTGATTTCATTTATTTTTTGTGGTGCCCAAATTTATGCATCTGCCTAATTTTTTTTTAAACAATTATTGCACACGTTCTGTAAAATAAACTTCATTTCCCTTCTCAAATATTACTGTGTGTATCTCGTATATGATATATTTAACTGATATTTTTTATCATAACAACCAACGATTTATACAGGAAAATCATGATGATTAACAAGGTTGCCCAAACTTTTGCATCCCACTGTATCTTTAGTGGTTACCCTATATCTTTTCAGTATTGCACCTACAAAGATCATTGTGAATACTGTTTTTATATTCATGTCATTAAAGAAACGCTGTAACAAAAATAAAACCCCTCTGGGGGATACTATTCTCGAGAGAGGGAAGTCTCAGTGATCCTGTGCAGACACGCTAGTGGCCCTTCGTTCGGGTAAGGCGGAAATAGCTGAACCCGATCGTATCCGCTGTACTGCACAGACGCAAAGGACTCGCGCCCGCACAATATAGCGGATATGATCAGGTTCGGCTATTTCTGCCATAACCGATGCATCGCTGGATTGCCGACACACCAGAGGACAGGGGAAGCCTCGTTAGGATCCAGAGGCTTCTCCCTCTACCTTCCCCCTCCCAGAGCGTTTTTTTGTTACAGGTTTTCTTTTAATGCAGCTACAATGATCATAGAGTACAGGGGCGCCTCTAGCCATTTTGTCACTCCAGGCAAGAAAACCTGTGGCGCCCCCCCCCCCCTTCCATGAAAATAATCGTAATGTGGCAGCGTTTCACCAGAAATTACACTTATTGTGGCAGCGTTTCACCAGAAAAGACACAATGCTGGCAGCATTTCACCAGAAAAGACACAATGCAGCAGCGTTTCACCAGAAAATACACAATGCGGCAGCGTTTCACCAGAAAATACACAATGCGGACAGCATTTCACCAGAAAATACACAATACAGCAGCGTTTTCACCAGAAAATATACAATGCTGGCAGCGTTTCACCAGAAAAGACACACAGCAGCAGCGTTTCACCAGAAAAAACACAATGCGGACAGCATTTCACCAGAAAATACACAATGCAGCAGCGTTTCACCAGAAAATACACAATGCGGGTGACAGAAGAAGGCAAAGGGGGATGTAAGGAGGCACAGGGAGACAGGAGGCGGCAGAGGGGGACAGACAGAGCCACAGGGAGACAGAAGAAGACACAAAGGGGCACAGAAGGAGGTACAAAAAAAGGCGCAGGGGACAGAGGTGGCACATGGAGACTGAAGAGGCACATGGAGACAGAATGAGGCACAAAGGGAGACAGAAGGAGGCACATGAGAACAGAAGAAGACAGAGTGGGACTGAAGGAGGAATAGGGGGCAGAGGTAGCACAGGGGGGACAAAGAAAGGCACAAGTGGACATAAGGAGGCACAGGGGGACAAAAGGTGGCAGAGGGAGATTGAAGGAGGCACAAAAGGAACAGAAGGAGGCACAAAGGGGGGGGGATGTACAAGGCACAGAGGGACACAGGGGCAGCTGACTACAACCTACGCTAAGCAGATGCATTAGAAGCAAGTAATAGAACACGCGTGGGACGGGGCTTAGCCAGGGGGTGTGGCTTTGTCCAGGGGGCATGTCTTAATCTAGCAACATGGCGCCCCCTGGACCAATGGCACTCCAGGCAATGGCCTGTACTGCCTATGCCAAGAGGCTCCCCTGATGGAGTATACCGGTTATACCTATCAAAAATTGTGGCTACAGCGATGTCGCTGAATACCGTTTATATCTTTTCAATACATTGCAGCTACAATGATCATGGGGGGGCCCATTCAAAGTTTGGCAGGGGGGCCCAGTGATTCCTAGTTATGCCACTGCTTGCAGTTCAATTGATGCTCGATAGATTACTGCTAAAATCTATCACAATTGAGCTTGCCGTGTTTGTACCAATCACTCCAATTGGATAGTGATCCATTGACTAGGCATATCCGGCCACATGTAGGCCTGACTGGGTGACCAACACTGACTTAACTAGTGAGCTCTGTGCTGGACCCTCCGGTGTCCAGAGGTGACCTGTTCAGAAAACAAGAGCATAAGCAAGTAAAAGAATTGTCACTGTACGGCGCCCCCTCTTACCCCGGTGCCCCGGGCTCTGACCCCCAGCTGCTCCATGTTAAATATTTGGCAGGTGGCCTGTTGGTTGGTATTTGGGTTGTCCTTTGTGAAGCACTGTATGCGGTTTTGTTCCCGGCATTCAATGGCTTTGATGCAGTTATGCTCCGAGTGTTTAGAGAAACATCACAAGAAGACTTTGCCTTTTGTTCGCTGCACATTTCTTCTTCTCTTTTCTTTCTGAAAATAGCTCCTCGGGGACATGAAGCAATTTGTGGAGACCTTCTTCTCCCAGCGGCTTTTGTCAAGTCTCTGCCTGGCTTCTCCTCGCTCCGTCCTAATATTACACTTGGGAACGGCGCTCATGGGTCGCCCAAGGTCCTACTTTAAGGGCTGCAGTTAGCGTTCATTAAGACGTGTTCGTGTCTCATTGCTCGTGTCACATTCTGACATATCTGACAGTCTCTGACGCGACAAACTTGATACCTTCCACATACCAATGTGACATGTTCATTAGGCATATCTGACTGTCGCATTCCTAAAGTACGACTGAGGGAGCGGTAAAAGTCGCCGTTTACAGAGGCACCGTCTGTGTAGAAGCAGAACTGTGAGGAAGGCATAGAAACAGCTTTTTACTTAGTCTTGGCCAAAAGTTTTCAGACTGTCAAATATATTAGTTTTCACAAAATTTGCTGCTAAACTGCTTTTAGATCTTTGTTTCAGAGGTTTATGTGATGTACTGAAATATAATTGTAAGCACTTCATACGTTTCAAAGGCTTTTATTGTCAATTACATGAGATTTATGCAAAGAGTCAGTATTTGCAGTGTTGGCCCTTCTTTTTCAGGACCTCTGCAATTCGACTGGGCATGCTCTCGATCAACTTCTGGGTAGTGATGCTCGGATACCCCTTTTTATTATTTGAGTTTGGTCGAATTCGAATAGTAAATTATTCGAATTCAGTCGAATATTCGAGTCGAATATTTTTTACTATTCGATTCGACCTCGGACTTCGAGCTCACTATTTGAGTCGGTATTCGAGCTCATTATTCGAGCTGACTATTCGAATTGGCCTTAAATAGCTTCCAACACTTGTTTTGAGGGTGAATGATGCAAGAAACATCTTTTTTTTCCAAGTAACAACAGCAAGTGATTATGTGGGGATGTTCCTTTAAAAAAAAAAAGGTGGAAAGAGAAGTTGTGTCCAGAATTTTGTTCAGTACTGTATATACTTCTTCTTCTTCTTCTTCTTTTTTTATCTTCTATATCTTCTTCTTCTTCTTCTTCTATATCTTCTTCTTCTATATCTTCTTCTTCTATATCTTCTTCTATATCTTCTTCTTCTTCTTCTATATTGTCTTCTTCTTCTTCTTCTTCTTCTTCTTCATCTTCTTCTTCTTCATCATCATCTTCTTCATCATCTTCTTCTTCATCTTCTTCATCTTCTTCTTCTTCATCTTCTTTTTCTTCTTCTTCATCTTCTTCATCTTCTTCTTCTTCATCTTCTTCATCTCCTTCATCTTCTTCATCTTCTTCATCTTCTTCATCTTCTTCTTCATCTTCTTCATCTTCTTCTTCTACATCTTCTTCATCTCCTTCATCTTCTTCATCTTCTTCTTCATCTTCTTCATCTTCTTCTTCTTCATCTTCTTCATCTTCTTCTTCTTCATCTTCTTCATCTTCTTCATCTTCTTCTTCTTCATCTTCTTCTTCTTCATCTTCTTCTCCTTCTTCTTCTTCTCCTTCTTTTTCTATATCGTCTTCTTCTTCTTCACTTATTTCTCTTTTATATTTTTTTTTTTAAGAAATGCAGCTATTTTTGAGCGTAATAAATAGCTGGTGGCGCACGCATGTTGGAAGCGCCATTGTATGTGCTACCTGGCAGTGGAAACACACAGACAACAGGAGGTAAATTCAGCAGCAGCAGCAGGAGGAGGCGGATGATTGTGTGGCAGCAGGCAGTCAATGAGGCAGGCAGCGAGACATAATAGGCTGTGTGGTACCTAGCGGTGGTACCAGGCCGTAAATACACAGCATGAGGTTCCAGACAGCGGTCGTGAAGCCCACATCATGTCCAATACACAACTGGGACAACACAGTTTTCAACCCGGACACCTCTAAAAATAATATCACACAGTATTAATAAAAAGTATATATCATTTTTTTGTTTTTTTAAAGAAATGCAGCTATTTTTGAGCGTAACAAATAGCTGGTGGCGCACGCATGTTGGAAGCGCCATTGTATGTGCTCCCTGGCAGTGGAAACACACAGACAGCAGGAGGTAAATTCAGCAGCAGGAGGAGGAGGATGAGTGTGTGGCAGCAGGCAGTCAATGAGGCAGGCCGCGTGACATAATAGCCCTGGTACCTAGCGGTGATACCAGGGTGTAAATAAACACAACAGGAGGTCCCAGACAGCGGTCGTGCAGCCCACATTGTGTCCAATACACAACTGGGACAACACAGTTTTCAACCCGGGCACCTCAGAAAAATTAAACCTTTTTTTTTTTATGGTTTTTTGGTTTTGTTTGTAAAACAAATTACACAGATATATAGCTATTGTTTGACGTAATAGCTGGTGGCATAGTGGCAGCAGAAGGTAAATCTGTGTACCCTGGCGTTGGGAAACACAGACAGACAGCAGAAGGGCAGTACACAGCAGCCCACTGTAGGTGTAAAATGTGTGGCTGCAGGCGACGTAATAGTCAAAGTGAACCAGGCTGGCTTAGTGAGCAGGAGCCAGGAGGTGGTAAAGGGTGGTAAGGCACATTAACGATGGTTCTTCAGTTCATGTCCCCCTCTCGCCGACAACAGGGGCCAGGAACTCGCCTTCCACCCACGCCTGGTTCATCTTGAGAAACGTCAGTCTGTCCACAGACTTGTGAGACAGACGTGAGCGTTTCTCGGTGACCACGCCACCAGCTGCACTGAAGCAGCGCTCGGACAGCACGCTGGAAGGGGGACAGGACAGCACTTCCAGGGCGTACTGCGCCAGCTCGCTCCAGATCTCCAGGCGCTTGACCAAATACTCCATGGGATCAACAGGGGCATCGCTGTCAAGCCCGCTGTAGGACCCCATGTAGTCAGCCACCATTCGGGTCAGGCGCTGGCTGTGACCAGAGGAGGATGCTGCTGCATGCACCTCCTCTCTAGTCACTGCTGCCGGAGCCTCTACAGTCCTGTAGAGCTCGTTGCTGAGAGACAGCAGGTCTGTGGGGCGCTTGCTGCTGGATGCAGGCACCTGCTGCTGCCTCTGTGCTGGCTGGACAGTGGGGGTGGAAGGCTGGGGGAAGGCTTCCTCCAAGCGCTCAACAAGGGCCTGCTGCAAGCTCCTTATTTGTTGCGCTGGGTCTCCTCCTGCAGGCGGCAGGAACTGGCTCAACTTCCCCTTGAGGCGTGGGTCCAACATCATGCTGATCCAGATCTCCTCCCTCTGCTTCATCTGGATCACTCTGGGGTCCCAGCGCAGGCACGCCAGCATGTGCACTGCCATTGGGAAGAGGCGGGCCACGTGTGCTGGCACATCGATGGCAGTGCTGCTGTCCTCATCCTCCTCCTCTGCCGCCTCATCCTCTCTCCACCCCCACACCAACTCAGCTGCGCTGTGCTGATCCCCCTCGTCAGCAGCAAGGTCAGGGACCTCCACCAAGTCCTCCTCCTCCTCCCCCTCAGAGGTGGACTGCGCAGCTGCTTGCCGCTCCTGCTGGTCCAAGGCTGCCGCTCCCTGTTCCAGCAAAGCATCGAGGGCCCTGTTCAGCAGACAAACCAGGGGCACCCACTCGCAGACCATAGCATGGTCCCTGCTCACCATGTTAGTGGCCTGCAGAAAGGGAGCCAGCACTAAGCACACCTGCTGCATGTGCCTCCAGTCATCATCGGGGGCGATGGACGGGATGTTGCTGGTCTTGTCCCTTCTCTGAGCGGCGGAAACAGTGGCTAGGGCAAGGTACTGGTTGACAGCGTGCTTCTGTTCAACCAGACGCTCCAACATCGCCAGGGTGGAGTTCCAGCGGAACGTCAAGGATCAGCCGATGGCGTGGCAGCTCCAGCTCCTTTTGCACGTCTTCCAGGCTCGCACAGGCTGCAGCCGAGCGCCGGAAGTGACGCACAACGTTCCTTGCCGTTTCCAGCAGTTCGCCCATCCCCTGGTAGGTGCGCAAGAACTTCTGCACCACCAGGTTCAGCACGTGGGCAAGACAGGGGATGTGGGTCAGGTTTCCCTTTCTATTGCGGCAACCAGATTGGCCCCATTGTCGGCCACCACCTCTCCGACTCTGAGGCCTCTGGGGGTCAGCCAAATCCTCTCCTGCTCCTGGAGTTTGGCCAACACATGGGTTGCCGTCAGCTTGGTCTTCCCAAGGCTGACCAAGTGCAGCAGCGCTTGGCAGTGGCGGGCCTTCACGCTGCTGCTGAGGCGGGGGGTTTGGCCAGGTGTGCCGGAGGATGGCAGAGGATCGGAGGAACCTGCTGCAGTTCCCCTGACCCTGCGGGGTGGCACCACCCACTGTGTTGCTGCTGCTGCTGTGCCCGCTGCTGCTCTCCCATCCTCACCCCCTTCCACCAAGCTGACCCAGTGGACAGTGAAGGACAGGTAGTGGCCTGTCCCGAAGCGGCTGCTCCAGGAGTCCATGGTGACGTGGACCCTTTCACCAACCGCGTGCTCCAGCCCTCACTCCACATTGGCCATCACAAAGCGGTGCAGTGCAGGAATGGCCTTGCGGGCGAAGAAGTGTCTGCTGGGGAGCTGCCAGTCTGGGGCTGCACAAGCAAGCAGCGCACGCATGTCGCTCCCCTCCTGCACGAGCGTGTACGGCAGGAGTTGGGAGCACATGGCCCGTGCCAGCAAGCCGTTCAGCTGCCGCACGCGACGGCTGCTGGGAGGCAGAGCCCTAACCACCCCCTGGAAGGACTCGCTCAAAAGGCTCTGGCGTGGCCTTTTGCTGGCACGGGAATCAGCGGACACAGCAGAGGAGGCCACTGAGGACTGGCTGCCAGAACAGGCCTCAGTGTCGGCGGCAGGAGTTGCATAGGGGGGAGGAGCAGTGCGTTTCCGCACTCCTGCTGGTGCTGCTGGAGGAGCAGGAGGGCGGGTGGCTGCTGTTGCTGCTGCTGAAGGCTGTGCAGTGATGGGTGTGGTGCCACTGCCAGCACCAGATGCCTTCAGCCTCTGGAACTCCTCATGCTGGTGGAAATGTTTCGCAGCAAGGTGGTTGATGAGCGAGCTGGTGCTGAACTTTAAAGGGAAGGTTCAGGGAGGGTGGGTTAAAAATAAAAATCAAATTCCACTTGCCTGGGGCTTCCTCCAGCCCGTGGCAGGCAGGAGGTGCCCTCGCCGCCGCTCCGCAGGCTCCCGGTGGTCTCCGGTGGCGCGCCCGACCTGGCCAGGCCGGCTGCCAGGTCGGGCTCTTCTGCGCTCCAAGGCCCGGAACTTCTGCGTCCCACGCCGGCGCTCTGACGTCATCGGACGTCCTCCGGGCTCTACTGCGCATGCGCAGAACTACTGCGCATGCGCAGTAGAGCACGGAGGACCTCCTGCCTGCCACGGGCTGGAGGAAGCCCCAGGTAAGTGGAATTTGATTTTTATTTTTAACCCACCCTCCCTGAACCTTCCCTTTAAGGGGTCTGCACCTCTGCTCAACTTCCGCTGACAGTGGTTGCAAGTGGCGTACTTGCTGTACACTGTGGGCATGGTGAAAAATCGCCAGATTGGTGACAAAAACAACCCCCTACGGCATGGAACCGCTGCTGCCTGTCTCCCTGTGGTGGTTGGGGGGGGGGGGGGGGGGGCTTGGGTGCGGCTGGTGGTGGTACTGGCAGATGCTGCTGCTGCTTCTGAGCCTGAGACACCAGCAGGCTGTGGGACCTGCCTACTGCTGCCAATGCTTGCAATGGTGCGCCTCCTTGCAAGGCCCACAAGCGCATCCTCCTCCTCCTCCTCAGAGCTGCTGATGACGACATCCCCTGGAGCTGGTGGCACCCAGTCTCTGTCTGTCACCGTGTCATCATCATTCTCCCCCTCCTGAAACATGTCCTGCTGGGATGATGACCCCCCAAACTCCTCTCCTGATGCATGGATGGGCTGCTTGACTGTCGCCACAGTCTTGCTGTCCAATCCCTCCTCCCCCAAAGTGCCCATCAGCATCTCCTCCTCAAAATCGCCAACAACAACAGACAATACCCTGATGGTGCCTGGGGTAAAAAGACTGCTGAGTGACAGGTCGGCGACTGACGGTGAACTGGCCTCCTCCCCAGGCCCTGCTGGGCGGCTGCTGCGAACAGGGGTGGTGGTGGTGAGGGTGGAGGCCTCGGATGCAGAGCTGATGGCGGGCTGCTCATCCTCCGTCATCAGTTGCACCACAGTGTCTGCATCCTTTTCCTCAATGGGACGTTTCCGACCCGGCTGGAGGAAAATCGGAGCAGGTGCTACACGCTGCTGCTGCTGTGTCTCTGCAGCGTGAGTTGCAGATGCTCCTGCTGGGCGGCGCCCACGGCCAGTGGCTATAGGAGGAATGTTAGCCACTGACGCTGCTGCTGCGGAACTGTGCATGGTGGCGCGGCCGCGCCCGCGGCTTGCCACAATGCTGCTCCCTCTCCTCCTGATTCCCTTGCTGCCCTTCCCCTTGCCCAAACCGCGCTGGCTGCCACTTCCAGACATCTTCGATGTTTTGGGCGTAAACACAAAAGTTTTTTAAAAGGGTGGGTGAAAAGTGGGGTACTTTAATGGAGTGGGTTGGTGGGCGAGGTGACTGAGTGAGTGTCTAGTACAGTAAGTAAGTAGTAACAGTCAGGAAGTACAACTAGCAGTTACAATAATCAGTAGTAATCACAAGGAAATAGTGTGTGTACACTACAGACAGTGAGTGCACGCACGCGCAAACACGCGCAGGAGCTAGCCTATGAACAGAGACTGAGTGAGTGTCCCTAGTACAGTAAGTAAGAAGTAACAGTCAGGAAGTACAACTAGAAGTTACAATAATAAGTAGTAATCACAAGGAAATAGAGTGTGTGTACACTACAGACAGTGAGTGCACGCACGCGCAAACACGCGCAGGAGCTAGCCTATGAACAGTGACTGAGTGAGTGTCCCTAGTACAGTAAGTAAGTAGTAACAGTCAGGAACTACAACTAGCAGTTACAATAATCAGTAGTAATCACAAGGAAATAGAGTGTGTGTAGACTACAGACAGTGAGTGCACGCACGCGCAAACACGCGCAAACACGCGCAGGAGCTAGCCTATGAACAGTGACTGAGTGAGTGTCCCTAGTACAGTAAGTAAGTAGTAACAGTCAGGAAGTACAACTAGCAGTTACAATAATAAGTAGTAATCAGAAGGAAATAGAGTGTGTGTACACAGACAGTGAGTGCACGCACACGCAGGAGCTAGCCTATGAACAGTGACAGTGAGTGTCCTAGTACAGTTACAGTATATAACTACAATACAAAATACAATCAATCAGTAGTAAAGGACAGCAGAAATACTGGTATAGATGAGAAATAAACAGAGGACAGGAGAGAACAGCTGCCCACACAGGCAGGCCCTGAGGCCTAAAGCTGTGAGCCTGCAGCAGCTGTCTCTCTCTATGTAACACAAAAGCTACTAACTTGTTATGATCGCTTCTGCAGCGTTTACTGCTGACTGCAGTGGTATTGCAAACCAAGCAGTTTTAATGTCATTACATCCATTTGCTTGCATAGTTTGGTTTGCACTTAAACTAGTTGCTGATTCCATCTGCAGTCGCTCTGAAGTTAATGACAGTTTAATATGCTTTTGTGTAAACAAACATTGTCTGCTGCAATGGAGGGGCAATCCCTTTCCTGCAGGCTGCATATCATTGTCTGCCTTTTCCTGCTATCAGCCTGTGATTAATTACCATTCACTTGTGTGGGAATCTGCAGGTCTGCTCCCATTGGATGACCTCAGTATAAAGAACTGCTTCCTGCAATGCCTCATGGGCTACCATAGTCTCAGATTCTGTCTGTTACTCTGCTCGTGCCCCACCTCGTTCCTAGTCCGTGTGGACTGCGCTGACTCCTGCAAAGGGGTCAGCGAGTCCTCCTAGTTCTGCTCTTGTTCTAGAAGTTGTTACTCTGCTTGTCTTGTGTCATATATTGGTTCATCGCCAATATATACGCATACTTGCGCATTTTGTTATTTTCCTTGTATTCGTGTTACGTTGATACATCAGTGTCGCTGATATATACGTACACGAACTGTTTATTTCCTGTGTTCAGTTAGTCAGCCTTCCAGCACGTTTTGGTGGTTTGCGCGTATCGTGAGCACGCGTGCTGGGCTAGTATCCTGCTCCTGGTCCTGTTTGTGGATTACGTTCATCTCTGCGAGGAGATAACGAATCCTTCTGAATCCTGTCCTGTTACCGTTTGTGGATTGCGTTCATCTCTGCGAAGAGATAGCGAATCCTTCTGAGTCCTGTTCCCTGTATTGCTCCAGTGCTAGTCAGTGTATCGGTTCATTGCCGATATATACATATGTTAGTCAGACGTTACAAATAGTTTCATTGATAGCTGTAATTGTAATACGCTAGGAAAACATACTTATTGTATATTTGTCTGTGTTACTTTCATCTATCTTGATCTCTCTATTTCCTGACTACCCTGTCCTGTCTTTGTAAGGCACGCCATCGCTGCAACGCATTGGCTGCCTCATTCGCGTACGTACAAAAAGGGCGCCTGGACAAAAAGGGCGCGGGGTGTAAACTCTAAATAATAATTAATCATTAATAGGGTTTATAAAAATAGTGTGCTATATTTCGTTTACAAATAAAGTTTAACAAAATTATAAATCATTAAATAATGTTTATAAAATCGGAAATTGTGAAAACGTTAATCTTCCCTATTTGTAAAGTTAAACTTATAATTACGTTTATTAAAAAAACAATAATATATGTTTAATTGTTATAATTGTATATTATTGTGAATAAGCTTCATTTATGGTTTGTTCTTATAATAAAATCTGAAAATATTCTTTATAACGATGATATAAATATAAGTACGTTCGTAATAAGTGTTGTAAAACATTAGTAATTATTACTAAAATTTTACTAAAACTATACCTAAGCCTACTCTTACACAGAACCCTCCCTGTACCTACCCCTAACCCCTAGACCCCCCTGTTGGTGCCTAAACCTAAGACCCCCCTGTTGGTGCATAAACCTAAGACCCCCCCTGCTGGTGCCTAAGTAACCCTCCCTGTACCTACCCCTAACCCCTAGACCCCCCTGTTGGTGCCTAAACCTAAGACCCCCCTGTTGGTGCCTAAACCTAAGACCCCCCTGTTGGTGCCTAAACCTAAGACCCCCCTGTTGGTGCCTAAACCTAAGACCCCCCTGTTGGTGCCTAAACCTAAGACCCCCCCTGTTGGTGCCTAAGTAACCCTCCCTGTACCTACCCCTAACCCCTAGACCCCCCTGTTGGTGCCTAAACCTAAGACCCCCCTGTTGGTGCCTAAACCTAAGACCCCCCTGTTGGTGCCTAAACCTAAGACCCCCCTGTTGGTGCCTAAACCTAAGACCCCCCTGTTGGTGCCTAAGTAACCCTCCCTGTACCTACCCCTAACCCCTAGACCCCCCTGTTGGTGCCTAAACCTAAGACCCCCCTGTTGGTGCCTAAACCTAAGACCCCCCTGTTGGTGCCTAAACCTAAGACCCCCCTGTTGGTGCCTAAACCTAAGACCCCCCTGTTGGTGCCTAAACCTAAGACCCCCCTGTTGGTGCCTAAAACTAAGACCCCCCTGTTGGTGCCTAAACCTAAGACCCCCCTGTTGGTGCCTAAACCTAAGACCCCCCCTGGTGGTGCCTAAACCTAAGACCCCCCTGTTAGTGCCTAAACCTAAGACCCCCCTGTTGGTGCCTAAACCTAAGACCCCCCTTTATTATGTGGATAATAATGTTTTACTAATTATGGATGCAAAAAATATTTTGCAATTTACGTAACGTACTGATCGCTTTTTTTTGTGAATAATAATGTTTTTTATTATGTGGATAATAATGTTTTACAAATTGTGACTCCAAAAAATATATTCCAATTTACATTACGTACTGATCGCTTTATTTTGTGAATAATGTTTTAAAAACAGTAAGGGATAAAACTTTAAATAAAAAAATATATTGCAATTTACATTACGTACTGATCGCTTTATTTTGTGAATAATGTTTTAAAAACAGTAAGGGATAAAACTTTAAATAATGTTTTAATTATTTAAATAAGATAAATATATTTAGTATTTTCATAAACGTTATTCGGCACGGGTGCATTTTATAAACGTAAATCAACACAAGCTCAGTTATAAATCATTAAACAGCTCCGGGCGCCGTTTGTAAACTTTATTTAGCTCCGGGCGCCGTTTGTAAACTTTATTTAGCTCCGGCGCCCTTTTTTCCTGCTCGGCGCCCATTAAACGTTATTTATTATGGGAGTGAATGGCGGCGCCCTTTTTGTCCACTAGCTGCCTGCGCCCTTTTTTCCCAGCTCCGCCTCATTCCAGTCTGTCTTGTTGTGGACGCTTGCTGTCACTAAGTAGTGGCTAGTTAAGCAAGCGTTCATTCTGTCTACCTGTCCTGATCTCCTCAGTCCTGGTTTATGCGCTCAGCGCTACTCTGCGCTGAGACGTTATCACGAAAGTACTGTTTGTGGCTGTTCGGATCTGCACCGGCTCTGTGCACCACAATCTCCTATTGGAGTCAGTCCTCTCCTCCACTAAACTGGGGATATCCTGATCCCTTGTGCTGTTGGGTGTACCTCCTTCCTGTCAGCTTATGCATCACGTGCTGACCGTGGAGAATACACCCCCAAGCATAACATAACTAAAATACAATGTCTATCTAACTAACAACAATATAGGTGTATATAGGAGGTGTATGTGAGCAAAAACGCTAGGTGATTGACCACAATAAAGCTCTTGCTAAGCCAAAGCACAAAGGAGCAGATCTCTCTCTGTACAAAGTCAGGCAAGGACGGAAAAACCGAACATGGCGGCCGCTATTTATAGGGTAGGGGCTGGCCAGGGTCCCCCTCAGTGATTGGCTGCCGTCAGAGGGCCTGGGAGCCCTCTGATTGGCTCTAAGGACATCAATCTGGGCTATGACGCTATTCGAGCTCGGTATTCGAGCTCGAATAGCGCTGTTTGCTCGAATAGCGCGAATAGTGAATGAGCTATTCGAGTTTACTCGAATAGCCCATTCGAATACCTGCAGCTATTCGGAGCTCGAATACCGAGCTCGAATAGCTGAAAAAGAGCTTGAATATTCGAGCTATTTGAATATTCGAGCTCTGCTGAGCACCACTGCTTCTGGGCCAAATCCTGACTGATGGCAACCCATTCTTTCATAATCACTTCTTTGAGTTTCTCGGAAATAGTTGTTTTTTGTTTGTCCACCCGCCTCTTGAGGAATGACCACAAGTTCTCAATGGGATTAAGATCTGGGGAGTTTCCAGACCATGGACCCAAAATGTCAACGTTTTGGGCCCCAAGCCACTTAGTTATCACTTTTGCCTTATGACACGGTGCTCCATCGTGCTGGAAAATGCATTGTTCTTCACCAAACTGTTGTTGGATTGTTGGAAGAAGTTGCTGTCGGAGGGTGTTTTGGTACCATTCTTTATTCGTGGCTGTGTTTTTTGGCAAAATTGTGAGTGAGCCCACTCCCTTGGATGAGAAGCAACCCCACACATGAATGGTCTCAGGATGTCCCTTACTGTTGGCATGACACAGGACTGATGGTAGCGCTCACCTTTTCTTTTCCTGACAAGCCTTTTTCCAGATGCCCCAAACAATCGGAAAGGGGCTTCATCGAAGAATATGACTTTGCCCCAGTACTCAGCAGTCCATTCACCATACTTCCTGCAGAAGATCAATCTGTCCCTGATTTTTTTTGGGGAGAGAAGTGGCTTCTTTGCTGCCCTACTTCACACCAAGCCATCTTCCAAAAGTCTTCGCCTCACTGTGAATGCAGATGCGCTCACACCTGCCTGCTGCCATTCCTTAGCAACTTCTGCACTGGTTGCACTCCGATCCAGAAGCTGAATCCTCTTTAGGAGACAATCCTGGCGCTTGCTGGACTTTCTTGGACTCCCTGAAGCCTTCTTAACAAAAATTAAACCTCTTTCCTTGAAATTCTTGATGATCCTATAAATTGTTGATTTAGGTGCAATCTCAGTAGCCACAATATCCTTGCCTGTGAAGCCATTTTTATGCAACGCAATGATGGCTGCATGCGTTTCTTTGCTGGTCAGCATGGTTAACAAAGGAAGACCAATGATTTCAAGCATCATCCTCCTTTTAGCATGTCAAGTCTGCCATTCTAACCCAATCAGCCTGACAGTGATCTCCAGCCTTGTGCTCTTCTTCAACATTCTCACCTGAGTTAACAGGACGATTACTGAAATGGTCTCAGCAGGTCCTTTAATGCAGTGTTTTTCAACCAGTGTTCCGCGGCACACTAGTGTGCCGCGGAACGTTGCCTGGTGTGCCGTCCTCTTCTCCCCCTCCCGCCCGTCCCCGCGGCCGCCGCTGATATTACCTTAGCAGCGGCCGCTCTTCCCTCTCCAGCGCATGTATTTATTCTAGCAGCGTATCTCCGGCTGCTCTGTGTGATGCGGGAGGCAGTGCTCGGTTACCATAGTAACGGCGATACATATCGCCGTTACAGGAAGCCGCTGCCCTGTTTCCTTCCGCATCACACAGAGCAGCCGGAGATACGCTGCTAGAATAACCACATGCGCCGGAGAGGGGAGAGCGGCAGCTGTTAAGGTAATAACAGCGGCGGCCGCGGGGACGGGCGGGAGGGCACTATACTGGCTATACTGGAGCACTATTCTGGGGCACTATTCTGGCTATACTGGGGCACTATACTAGCTATACTGGGGCACTATACTGGGGGGCTATACTGGGGCACTATACTAGCTATACTGGGGGGCTATACTGGGGCACTATACTGGGGCACTATACTGGCTATACTGGGGCACTATACTGGGGCACTATACTGGCTATACTGGGGCACTATACTGGCTATACTGGGGCACTATACTAGCTATACTGGGGCACTATACTGGCTATACTGGGGCACTATACTAGCTATACTGGGGGGCTATACTGGGGCACTATACTAGCTATACCGGGGGGCTATACTGGGGCACTGCTGGCTATACTGGGGCACTATACTGGGGCACTATACTGGCTATACTGGGGCACTATACTGGCTATACTGGGGCACTATACTAGCTATACTGGGGCACTATACTGGCTATACTGGGGCACTATACTAGCTATACTGGGGGGCTATACTGGGGCACTATACTAGCTATACCGGGGGGCTATACTGGGGCACTGCTGGCTATACTGGGGCACTATACTGGGGCACTATACTAGCTATACTGGGGCACTATTCTGGCTATACTGGGGCACTATACTAGCTATATTAAGGCAACTAAACTCCCTACACTGGGGCACCCCCCCCCCCCCCCCCCCCCGCGCGCCGTTCCCCAGAGAAAAATTTGGTCAGACAGTGTTCCCCGGGCCGGAAAAGGTTGGGAACCACTGCTTTAATGAAAGCAATGAAATGCAGTGGGAAGGTTTTTCAGGGATTCAGTTAATTTTCATGGCAAAGGACTATGCACTTCATCTGAACACTCTTCATAACATTCTGGAGTATATGCAAATTGCTATTATAAAAAACTTAAGCACCAACTTTTTTAATTTCCAATATTTTTGACAGTCTCAAAACTTTTGGCCAGAACTGCACAGCAGAGCACCTGAATTGAGGCACAAGCCACAGAGTTAAGTAAAGTAAGGTTTTAATGAAAGTTGTTGTAAATTTTTTTTATGTGAGAATTTATTGGTCAGTAAATGTATCATTTCACACATGAAACAAATTCAGTTGTATCTTTTTTTTATTCCATGGTATCTTACACTTCCTGTTTTCTGTGGTGTCAAGAAGATAACAGTTCACTGTGTGGCACATCCCATAGTCACTGTGAGCTCACCATCCTTGTGCCCACCACCCACCTCCTGAACTCATGACCACAAGTCCACCAGACACGTAAGAACTGGACACGACTTTGTATGTACGGCTAATTGATAGTACACAGCAAAACTGAACCGCTATGTAGCACTGTCACTTTTGTGGTAATAAACCAATTGGATGGAAGGTGCACGTTCTGGATTTGTTGCAACTACTTCCTGTTTTCTGTTGTGTACTTCCTGCTTCCTGTTGTGTATTTCCTCTTTCCTGTTGTGAACTTCCTGCCTCCGCAATCCATTACTTCGCAGCACAAAGGACCTCGCTTTCTTGCTTCTCTTATTCTACCCATAAAAGGTCAATGAGAGGCAAATAATTATCAGTTTTTGTAAATTTTAGTGCACGTTTATGCAGCTTAGCCACATACAAATGTGATATGTTCATTAGGCATATCTGTCGTGTTTCTAAAGTACAACTATGACGTTTTAAACAAGAAGCTGAGAGAACCATAAAAGGCTAAATCATGCAATAATCGAAACATAATCCAATCAGCGCAATGCATAAAATCATTCTGATGCAGACCACCAACTTCAGTTAATGCTCACCTCAACATGCAAAGCACTACATGGAAAAAGTCTAATCACCATGATTCTGATTGTGGCATGATTGTTGGTGTCGGATAAGATTTTGTTTTAGGTATTTCAGTAGCTGCTGATCTCCTGGGATTGTCACACACAACAGTCTTTATAAATTACCTGTGAAAAATGAAAAACATACAATGAAGGGAAGTTCTGCTGACAGAAAGTTTAAGGTGACAGAAAAGAGGCCTCATATAGTAGCAACTGCTTTCCTCTCCACTCATTAGTTTCAAGATTGACATTATGGGCTGGTGCACACCGAGCCAGTTTTTCTGCGTTTTTGCAGCCGCTTGCATCTGCGGATACGCTTGGTCAATGTATCTCAATGGGGTGGTTCACACCAGAGCGGGAGGCGTTTTGCTGAAACGCATACTCCCGGGGTGAGACATTTTTTGGATTGCGGAAAAAAAAAAAGAAATTGCGAAAAATGGCAATTCAGAGCGGTTTTGCAGGCGTTTTTGTTACAGAAGCTGTTCAGTAACAGCTTTACTGTAACAATATATGAAATCTACTACACCAAAAACGCTTTCCAAAACTGCAAAATGCTAGCTGAAACGCTACAGAAAAATAAGAAAAAGCGTTTCAAAATCTGCTAGCATTTTGCGGATCTGCTAGTGGGTTTTGGTGTGCCCCAGGCCTATAAGAGTGAAATAGAAAATATTAAATTATGTTTCTTTAGTTATAAACATGGCAAATCTGCCAAGAAAGTAGATGAATATATAACACAAGTTTCAGAAACAGCGTGATATTTTGATGTTTTTGACACTTTTACAAAGATGGAAAAATTACAAATAACGATATTCATCATATTTATTGGCAAATCCTGCTGAACCTTCTGTATGCCTCTTTATAAACAGACCCTGTGGATATGATACATGGAGCCAAACTGTGACGGATGAAATCTTCCATGTGCTGCCATTATGCCAGCCAGCCATTAGAGAGTGCTGCTCTGAGACTGAAACTTTATGTATGGTTGTTAGAATGAGTGGTAGAATCCATCTCCATGTCGAGCAGCACCCTCTAGAGGTGGAAGAGAGATTAAGACAGTTTGCAGGGAGCAGAGAAAAGCCACCTCATTTAATGACGTGACCCTCGTGAAGAGGATGCTTTCAAAATATTCTTCACAGACTAGGTGTAGATAATTTTAGTTACAAATATTTGTGCAATATAACTCCGAGTTGTTTTCCATTTTCAGGTGTCAGAAGAAAGCACTTTCTCCAGAGAATGTAAGAAAGACTAGTGCTAATCTCTGCAGACTCTGCCAATGTAAGTACATAGGAATGTTTATCAGTGTTGTTTACTGTAAAAATTGTATTGACCAAAAAATCAATTGCATGAAAACTAAACTGTATATTGGAGGCCACATTTAGAGTGGAACACCAGGATGTGCAGTCCGCTGAAAGCTGAATCTCTTTAGAGTGGCCGCCTCATAGAAGGAAATCTTCAAGCCCTGTAAATACATTAAAAAAACTTTATTGAAATTAATTATGTAAACAAATATTTTGTAAAAAAAAAGTCTAAAAAATAGTTTTAAAATAAAATAGGAAGGAAAGTACCACCTGAATTAGTTCAACTGTCATTTCTTCATTCTGTGAATTAGAGCAATAGGTAGTACAGTCCCGTTTCTATGGGCGGGGGAGACGTGTGTTCACCCGGGGTTCAGTGAGGGAGGGGGCCCAGTCACTGCTGTGAAGTAGGGGGGAGCAGCGGAAACCCAGGGATTCAGCTGACTCCTCCTTCCCTCTCTTCGGCCCCCCAAAAGATATGTGGCAGTGCTACGGGAAATTTTGGAGTGCAAAATCACCTTCCAGGCTTCATGTGATGTTCACTGCCTCTGAGCTGCTTTGTCTCCAGGCAGTGCCTCACTACTTCCTGTTTAGTGACTACTTCCTGTTAGCTCTAAGTAATGAATCACCGGAGACAGAGCAGCCTGGCGGCAGTGAACATTGCATAGATCCTGGAAGGGGAGTTTGCACTACTAGGTTTCCCGCGGTGCAGCCACAAATCTTCTCAATGGAGGGGGGAGCACAGAAGGGGGCCGAGGAGAGGGAGTGGTCATTCTGGGGCATTCATAATTGGCTACCTATGCTGGGGAACCTATGCCTGACTACCTATACTGGGGACACCTATGTCTGACTACCTATACTGGGGGCACCTATGCCTGACTACCTATACTGGGGACACCTATGTCTGACTACCTATACTGGGGGCACCTATGCCTGGCTACCTATACTGGGGACTCCTATACCTGGATACCTAAACTGAGGGCACTTGTGACTAGCTATAAACACTGGCAATTTTTACACCCTTGCCCTGGGAGCAATTTAGCCTCGAAACTGCCCTGAGGTAGAATTAGAGTGTGGTGGGAGAAGCTAGAGGTGTGGCAGGGTAGTGTCTTAAGGGCTCGTTTCCACTGTTGAGACGCGATTTCGCCGGCATTCCGACGCTTGTAAAAACGCATGCGGATGCGTTTCAGAATGCGTTTTTACCCGCGATTTCGCGTGCGATTTCGCATGGCAGGGTGCCATGCGAAATTAACCATGACACTGCCAGGGCAAAATAACATTGAAAAAGGTGCGAAATCGCACGCGAATCGCGGGTAAAAACGCATGTAAAAAACGCATGTAAAAAACGCATGCGTTTTTACTATTAAATACATTAGCGGCGATTCGCACGGATTCCCGACGCAGGCGAATTCTGTGGGTCCCGTCGTGCAGATTTGGCCCGCCGCCAAATCGCTCCCGCACGCCGCACATGTGGAAACAGCCCCGGCCACTTCAGTGTACCAAGCGAATCCGCATCTTGTCGCCGCATGCGGAAACGAGCCCTAAAGGTGTCCCTCCTATCTTACCAAGGGCCCGATTCAATTCACTTTTTCTCCTAAGATCATTCTTCATGTTCTGTTTAAAAACAACTTATCAGCACTCTACAACTGAAAAAGTACCAAAAAGTCAGCAAAAAAAGTAATGTCAGAGTTTTTTCGTGCTTGTTGGTGGCTTAAAGAGACTCTGTACTGAAAAAAACGTCCTCTGGGGGGTACTTACCTCAAATGGGGGAAGCTTCAGGGTCCCAATGAGGCTTCCCCCTCCCCTGTAGCTGCAGACAATCCAGCGCTGGCTCCCCCGATGTGTCCTGCAATCCTGGCTCGACAAGCCTGACAAGGCTTGCTATATTTACCTTCCCTGGCTCCAGCGGGGGCGCTGTTGTGGCTTTCAGCAGGGGCGTCGCTAGCCCTGTTTTAGGGGGGCACGTGCCCCCAATCTTTCCTGGGGTGCCACGGATCTCCCGGCCGCCGCTGCCCCCTCTGTCAGCGGCTCCCTCCAGCCGCCGCGTCTCAGACCTCAGGATCAGGCGGCGAGCCGGCGACCAATCGTGCGGGCGCTAGGACCCAGCGCCCGCACTGATATGCGGAAGTGACATCACTTCCGCATATCGAGCGGGTGCGTCCAGCGCCCGCTCGTACATCTGGTCGGGTCGCCGCTGATCCTGAGGTCTGCTGAGAGGTAGGGGGGGGAGCGGCGGCGGCTAGAGAGGGGGCCTCCCTGTCACTCACTCACTAAAGGGGCTCCCTGGCACTCACTCACTCCCTAAAGGGGCTCCCTGGCACTCACTCACTCCCTAAAGGGGCTCCCTGGCACTCACTCACTCCCTAAAGGGGCTCCCTGTCACTCATTCACTCCCTAAAGGGGCTACCTGTCACTCACTCACTCCCTAAAGGGGCTACCTGTCACTCACTCACTCCCTAAAGGGGCTACCTGTCACTCACTCACTCCCTAAAGGGGCTCCCTGTCACTCACTCACTCCCTAAAGGGGCTCCCTGTCACTCACTCACTCCCTAAAGGGGCTCCCCTGGCACTCACTCACTCCCTAAAGGGGCTCCCCTGGCACTCACTCACTCCCTAAAGGGGCTCCCCTGGCACTCACTCACTCCCTAAAGGGGCTCCCCTGGCACTCACTCACTCCCTAAAGGGGCTCCCCTGGCACTCACTCACTCCCTAAAGGGGCTCCCCTGGCACTCACTCACTCCCTAAAGGGGCTCCCCTAGCACGCACCCACTCCCTAAAGGGGCTCCCTGGCACGCACCCACTCCCTAAAGGGGCTCCCTGGCACGCACCCACTCCCTAAAGGGGCTCCCTGTCACTCACTCACTCCCTAAAGGGGCTCCCTGTCACTCACTCACTCCCTAAAGGGGCTCCCTGGCACTCACTCACTCCCTAAAGGGGCTCCCTGGCACTCACTCACTCCCTAAAGGGGCTCCCCTGGAACTCACTCACTCCCTAAAGGGGCTCCCCTGGCACTCACTCACTCCCTAAAGGGGCTCCCCTGGCACTCACTCACTCCCTAAAGGGGCTCCCCTGGCACTCACTCACTCCCTAAAGGGGCTCCCCTGGCACGCACCCACTCCCTAAAGGGGCTCCCTGGCACGCACCCACTCCCTAAAGGGGCTCCCTGGCACGCACTCACTAAAGGGGCTCCCTGGCACGCACTCACTCACTAAAGGGGCTCCCTGGCACGCACTCACTCACTAAAGGGGCTCCCTGGCACGCACTCACTCACTAAAGGGGCTCCCTGGCACTCACTCACTCCCTAAAGGGCCTCCCTGTCACTCACTCACTCCCTAAAGGGCCTCCCTGTCACTCACTCACTCCCTAAAGGGGCTCCCTGTCACTCACTCACTGCCTAAAGGGGCTCCCTGTCACTCACTCACTGCCTAAAGGGGCTCCCTGTCACTCACTCACTGCCTAAAGGGGCTCCCTGTCACTCACTCACTGCCTAAAGGGGCTTCCTGGCACTCACTCACTGCCTAAAGGGGCTTCCTGGCACTCACTCACTGCCTAAAGGGGCTTCCTGGCACTCACTCACTGCCTAAAGGGGCTTCCTGGCACTCACTCACTGCCTAAAGGGGCTCCCTGGCACTCACTCACTACCTAAAGGTGCTCCCTGTCACTCACTATCGGGGTCCCTGTCACTCACTACCTAACTGGAGGCGCCTGTCACTCACTAGCTAACCTGGGGGTCCCTGTCACTCACTACCTAACTTGGGGGGGCTACCATATTAAGGGGGCATTCTGCCTATTTATGTGAAATGCTGTCTATTTATGTGCCTCATGACTGCTGAATGTGTCTTGTTGGGAGCCTTATGATTTGTTGGGGGCCTCATGATTGCTGAATTTGTCTTGTTGGGGGCCTCATGATTTGTTGGGGGCCTCATGATTGCTGAATTTGTCTTGTTGGGGGCCTCATGATTGCTGAATTTGTCTTGTTGGGGGCCTCATGATTTGTTGGAGGCCTCATGATTGCTGAATTTGTCTTGTTGGGGGCCTCCTGATTTGTTGGGGGCCTCATGATTGCTGAATATGTCTTGTTGGGGGTCACATGATTGCTAACTGCGAGACTATGGGAAAAGCTGAATCCTTATCATATGAGACAATAGCATTAAACCTACTTTTTTAGCGTTTTAAAACAGAAAATAAAACTGGGAGGTTCTAAAAAATTGAATACATTTTTCAGGAGTAGGATGGATGAAATTGTTTATCTTCACAGTTTATTTTCAACTTGGATTTTCCATAATGTTCATGTATGAGTTAAAACGTTTGTACAGTATTTAGTTTAAATTGCTGTTGCCACTTTGCGATAGATACCGGTAAGTGACTTTTGGGTTGCAGTTTGGGCACTCGGCCTCCAAAAGGTTCGCCACCACTGTCCTAATCTGATGTCCCACCATTGCTAGGTTCATGTAAATTTGTCTCCACCCGTTACCACACCTATATTCTGGTCCATGGCCCACCCATTTTTTGGTGCGGCGCGATAAGCACGCCACACAACGTGATCGTCATATTTTTGGCACGCTAGCTGCAGTGTGCTGAATTCTGCTGCCTACAGTATGTACAGTATACGCTGTTCTCTAGTGCTTGCACTGTGTGCTGATTTACCTCCAGTGTGTACAGTGTAAGGTGTTACTCTGTGCCTTTATTGATTGTAAACCAGCTGTATTGTATGCTGATCCCTGCTACTTTCAGTATGTACAGTATTAGCTGTAAAGCCTGGTACACACATACAATTTTGATTAGCCAATTTTAGCTCTGTTCATAAAATTCATTGTCTGTTGGCCCACTTACTGCACGGGGGTGGGAAATTGGGGGTCAGTGATTGACCAATCAAAATTGTATGTGCGTATACATCTTTGATCTATGCCTATACTGATTGTAAATGATCGAAATAAAGGACAGGGGGCTCCGTCCAATATTTCGATGGGCAGGCCCGTTATCCGTAGCTTACACCGCTGCTAAGTTCATGTACATTTGGCCCCACCCATGGCCACGCCCACTCACCGCATGGCCACGCCCACTCCCCTCCTGGTGCCCACAGGTGCCACTGATCTCCAGGGACCCTAGAAACGCCCCTGGCTTTCAGCATGGAGATAGGCAGAAATAGCCGATCTCTGTCGGGTCTTGCAGGAGACTTGCTCCTGTGCAGTAGAGCGGACCAACAGCGATCGGCTATATCCGCCTATCTCCGAGCGGAGAGCCGATACTGCGCCTGCGATGGAGCCGGGAAGGTAAATATTTACATCCCCGCTGTTTGGAGGGGCACAGCGAGACCGCCGTGGGACACAGGAGGATGGGGGAAGCCTCAATAGGATCCAGAGGCTTCCCCCATTAGAGGTGAGTACCCCCCAGGGGAACTTTTTTTAGTTACCGGTTTTCTTTAAGGGCATTTTATTGATAAGATGTGAAAATATCACCGAGGAGAAAAAGTGAATTGAATAAGGGACCAAAGTTTGGCGTTATGGCCAGGGATGAGCAGAAACTACGCCAGTGCGAATTTACGCATCGTAGTTCGCATCTACGCATCGTAGTTCATAGGCGAAGTTTCAAACCTACGCTTACGAATTTACGCGTAGCGAAGTACCGCTACGCGTAGCTTACGCCCACTATGCGTAGTTAACATGTGTATTGCGTAGTGAACTACGAATGCGTTACTCGCGTCTAATTTTCCGCATGCGATTGTATGCATACAAATTTACGCATTGGAAAGGGAAATGTATGCATAGAAGGGTTCCCAGTATATGCATTTATAAAGAAATTAATGCGTACAATTTTCTGCATACGGGCATAAGTATCCGCATACACTACGCTTCGCACTACGCGTAATTGCGTATTTTAACGTGTATTCTACGAAATGCATACGAAGTGAATATTTGTTTTCAAAGCCGTAGTTTGGCGAAGCGTAATTGCGTAAAACTACGCGTATTTCCAGCGTAGCGAAGTTGGCTGACTACGACCATCCCTGGTTATGGCGATTATGTGTGGAAGCAGAACTCTAAGGGGAACATAGAAACAGCTTTTTGCTTACAGCAGAGCACCTGAATTGAGGCACGAGCCACAAAGTTTTGTAAATTAAGATTTTAATGAAAGTTGTAATAAATTATTTTTTTTGTGTGAGAATTTATTGGTCAGTGAATGTATCATTTTACACATGAAACAAATTCAGTTTTATCTTTTTATTTTCTTTAATTCCATGTTATCTTTCATGTCCTGTTGTGTACTTCCTGTTTCCTGTTGTATACTTCCTGCCTCTGCACCTGTTACTTTACCTCGCAGCACAAAGGATCTCGCTTTCCTGCTTCTTATATTCTACCCATGAAAGATCAACAAGAAGCAAATAATTCTCAGTTTTTTTTAATTTATAGTGCAAGTTTATGCTGCTTGAAAATGGCTGCATACATTTGCATGGTATTAGCATACAGATTGCACAAACTTGAAGCTGTGCATTCCTGCAACAAGCCGGTCATTGACTGTGGAGGTGTAGGTGGAACATGGCCCTGCCTACACCTCCACTTTTTGATACAGTGTTTACCTATGATGTATGAAGGAGGAGGAGGGACTGTCCCTACTGTCCTGATTGTCATGGGTGGATATCCACCAGTATGTTATATATATTGATTGCACATTTATTTATTGTATTTATAAAGCGCCAACATATTACGCAGCGCTGGACATTAGTTTAGGTTACAGACAATATTTAGGGGTGACATACAGCAATAAGACAATACAGGAATATATGCAAACCAGATCACGTAGCACAGTATGAGTACAAGGTAATGCTTAGTCAGTCACTGGATGGGAGCATGGAGATTAGGCAAGTTGAGTTCACTCAAATGCATAGCATGGGTTCACAGTAATGGAGGTGCATGATCAGGTAGGACACAAAAGGAGGAGGACCCTGCCCAAAGGCTTACAATCTAGAGGGAGAGGTAGGGACACGAGAGGTAGGGGACCAGAGTTCAGCTGTGGGTTTAGAGCACTTGTGAGGGGTGGTAGGCTAGAGTGAAAAGGTGAGTTTTAAGGGCCTTCTTGAAGATGTTGAAGGAGGGGCTGCCCTAATGGGTGGAGGTAGGGAGTTCCATAGTGTTGGAGCAGCTCTTGAGAAGTTCTGGAGGCGTGCATGGGACTGGGTGATGCGGGGGGCGGTCAGGCGAAGTTCATTGGAGGAGCGGAGTGAGCAGCTAGGTGTGTACCTCTGAGTAAGATCGGAGGTTTGGGGTGCGTTTGTTTGTCTGCACTTCCTGAAGAAGGAGACCGTCCATGACCCCGAAACAATTGACAAGTGTGTGCTGATGATGGTGCAATAAACAAAATACTGCATTTACAAGTCGGTGTGCTAACCTGGATTTACATGCAATTCATTTCATCAGATTAATACACAGAGCGCTCTAAGCCTTTTTTGCGACTACTACTTGCACTGGGTGTTCACCAGATGAAGTGGCGATTTGACCTACGCAATAAATTGTGAGCCATTCCGAGGGGATGTGAATTCCTTTATTTTGGGATCATTAAAAGCGCTGTTATTATCGTCCTTTCAGCGATTCTTAGAGATGCGCTTTCTATGTGAATGGCGTTGTCGTGTCAGACGTCTGTGCATGACAATCGGCCGCCACTTATGCCCGCCATTCACGGATGTATAGAAGGAGTCTTTCCGAACATCCCGAGTCCATGTTTCCTGGAATTGGTATACATAGATAGTTAATTATAGCCATTATATTCCTTTCATTAGCGAATGCCTAGAAAGAAAAGCGCGGATGGCATTTGTGTCCCCGGCGGCCACCTGATCCCGCGTCCTCAAAGCTTTATACGTTGTTTACTGAAGAGAGGCCACATTGCGCATTTTCCTAAGGGTGGGTGAGGGCGATGGATGGGGGGGGCTATTACATTAATGGCTATTTATAAGCTCTCAGCAGCTGGTTCCGAGGCACACCGCGGTGCCCGGGCCTGGTACCTAAGCGGATTACTGAACAGGATGCCACTCGCAGCCCAGTTCCGCGGCGTCTCACCGGTTCCCAAAACCGTCTTCCGTGCCAGGTGCCTCTTCCGATGCCTAATTCTTAATACCTCTCCCCGCAGCTTTTTTTTTCGCAGAAAGGAAATATCAAATCACCCTCATTAATGCAGTCATTCTAGCGTGATCCAGAGCGCCATTGTCTCTGCCAGTTTCATTAATTAAGCAAATGCCAGCCTCGTTTGCATATGCAAATGGAAGAGGGTTCTGTTACTTTCTGAATTCCCTATTCCGGGTGACACCTCGTCGATAGTGGCCTCCCTGGCACACCGCGACGTGCGCTGGGGGGGACAGAGGATGCCCATGGTAGGCAGAATAGTGTTCTGTGTTTGGAGCAATCCTCTGCATGGCTATCAGGCTTTCTGTTCCCAGGCTGCAGGCATGGCATGGGGGGGACAGTGGCTCATTGTCTGCCCGCTAGACACAACTTGCTCTGAATACCAGTTGGTGGTACGCGAGAGGAGGCAGCTTCATTTGCATTTATTTCAGTCGCATCAGGTTTATAGGTCAGGGGAGGCAGTCTGCAGCGGGTCCCCATTCCCCGCTAGTCTGGCATCATGAATATATCATGTCTCTCTCTCTCTCTGCACTCATGTCGCCCCTCTGGTGGCATCTCTCTTCCTGCCGTTGCAGACGTGCGGCGATGGCCGCAGTGTGGAGAGCGGCATCCTGTAAATATTTGATGGGGATCTGTTCTGAGGAATGCAAGTTCACACCGCTCATTTTGGAGGAGAACAATTTGGACAGGGCGGGTTTTTATAGAATTTAAGGTATTCATTTACTGCCTTCCAATCTGTTCTGCTAGAAGGCAGCATGCAGAGCGACTCACGCAAGGTGCTTTGGGACAGGTAGTGTTATCGGTATTCACTGCGCTCACTGGTGTATTACAAATCACAGTGGTCAATGTTCGGCATTCAAAATGGTAGGAATTGTAGTAATTCTGGATTGTATGCAAATTGTATGCACCTGTATGTTGTACATGCGATTGGCATATCCTCAGCTGCATACAATTTGCATTAAATTTGCATGCAAGCTGGAACTGTTAACATCTTGAATTGGTCAGATGGTGAAAGCAGAAAAAAAAAATACCCTTTCTCTTTGTAAAAAAACAGAGGTAGCTCCTGTCCCTAAGACCACCAGTTCTCATATAAAAGTCATTAAAGTCGATGAAGGTCCCTGGAACAGGAAAAGAGGGGAAGAGTAATAGAGGGAAACAGGAACGGGAAGGAGAGGTCAGAGGAGAGGGAAACAGGAGCAAGCATAGAGTGAAAAGGGGAGAGGGAAATAGAAACAGAGAGAGAAGAAAACACAAAGAGAGGGGACATAGGAACAGAAGGGGGGGGGGGGGGGGGACGAGACTGGAAAAGGAAGAGAGAGAAACAGGAAGAGAGAGAAACAGGCAGGGAAGAGAGAAAAACAGAAACAGGTAGGGAAAGAACAGGAAGCAAGATATATATGAACAGGAAGAGAAGGAAACGGAAAGAAAGGGAGACAGAGACAGGAAGAAAGGGAAAAATAACAGGAGATGAGGTTAAGAGGAAGAGAGGGAAATAGAAACAGGAAGAGAAAAAAATGGAAGAGAGGAAAAAGGAAAGGAAGGAAACAGGAAGAAAGTAAAATAGAAACAGGGAGAGAAGGAAACAGGAAAGTAGAGAAATAGGAAGGGAAGGAAACAGGAATAAAGATGAACAGGAAGGGAATCAAACTGGAAGAAAGGGAAATATGAACCGGCAAGAGAAGGAAACAGGAATAGGAAGAGAGGAAAACCGGAACAAGAAGGGAAGGAAACAAGAACAGGAAGAGAGAGAAACAGGAAGGGAAGGAAAAGGGCACAGGAAGACATGGGAAATCAATTGAAAGGGAACTGCAATAAAGGCAGAACCTTTTCTGAGCCATTTCTACACTATTTAAAACGAAAATAAAACATGTTTCCTGGAAACTGACTTTACGAACCCTGTAAATCAGTCCATGACCTCTCCAACCCAGAATTCACCCATACAGACCTATCAGGGGGAAGAGAGAGAAGGAAAACCATTTCTCCTGCTTCCGTTGGGCGGGGCAGAGACAGAATGTTGATGATAACTGTAGTCATTAACCTGTAAAGCGCCTCATTGCTGCCGATGTGTACGTCCTGATAGGGTCTGTGTGTTACTAGCAGACCTCAAGATAGATGGTCGGAAATGCCTATTTCTGATTCCGTGGAAATTCTGATATCCTCCATTTCCAATTTCTGTTTTTCTAATTTTCCAATTTCCGTTTTCCCGATTTTCTGTTTTTCCAATGTCCGAGGAGTTTTTTTTTTGTTTTGTTTCTTTCATTTTTTCAATCAGAGAATGCAAAAAATGGCCCAAAAAATGTCAGAAGTCGGAAATTGGAAAAAATGGAATCTTGTGGTTGGTCTAAAATTACCACGGTATTCCGATTGTTGCTGAAAAATTCCAGATTCCCTGATTGGTCCAATGCTTCCGAGTTCTGTGACTGGACTAAAATCACTGAGTCGCGGTAAATCGGATTTTCACAGAATTTCCGATTTCCAATCGGCGATCGGAAATACTGATTTCCAATCGGGAATGCTGAAGTTTCAATGCTGAGGAATCTGCATGAGCCTCCCTACATGGCAGCCTGTGGCCTCTCCTGGCAGCGTTTCCTCCGTGTCTGTAAGATGAACCAGGCTGTACAGATCACCTCCCCTGCTCCAATCACTGCCGCTGACCAGCAGACGTTTATATGTGTTTATTTCTTGGCCTGATAATGCCGGGGGACTCCCCAGCTGGCCCGGCAGCGAGTGGGTTAAGCCGTGTGTGAAAGACCTTCTCTGCTAATGGATTCCTATCTGTGACCCGCGAGCCATAGCCTCCGCCACACCAGGAGTTTGGTACCAGCTGGAATTAGGATGGAGGAGGTAAATGCTTGCCAAGTCCTGTCCCTGTGGTGTTCTCGGCCCCCGCTATGCGCTCCATCATCAGAGCTGGATCCAGAACCTTCCCCAGAAGCCTCATCTCACAGAATACCACACATTGGGGTTGATTAACTACAGAAGAGCACGCTATGCTGTGGGTAATGCAGCATAGCGAGCGCTAGTAACTTACGCCGCCTCCCTGCAAATTATATCAAGTGACAAGCAGCCTATTGGGCCAATCAGAATGCAGGTATCCCATTCTTTATAGTGATTGGACCCGAATGGGCTCAGGGTGGGAGGAGAGGAGCACTCCTTATTTGCAGGGAGGCGGTGTAAGTTACTATGCTGCGCTACTTGCAGGATATCATGCGCTTCTGTGATTAGCACGCAGCCCATTACATTTAAGGCAAGCTGTAGAAATAGCGCGAGTAACAGGAGGTTACTAGCGCTATTTTCTTTAGTGAATCAACTCCTTTGATCGGATTGGTTAGGGGATTTTATTTGGTCCCAAATAATCATTTCCGATTGTTCATATGAATGATCCTTTGTAAACTATTGTTCAGCAAATTGTATCGTTGATGGCCACCTATGGACATAAATACGGTAGATAGATGGATAGATAGAGGGATAGAGAGAGAGATGGGGTATAGATAGATAGATGGATAGATAGAGGGATAGAGAGATGGGGATAGATAGATACATATACCCCTCACTGTGTATAAGTCAAGCAGGCGTAGCAATAGTCATAGCAGATGCTATGGGGCCCTGGAGTAGAGGGGGCCCAGGTAGCACTTGATGTATTCACCAACTTTCTTGTGTTCTTCCACCCTATTATTTTATCTAAGTGCCCATGGACTATATGCAGTGTAGATCACATAAGAATGCAAATCTCCAGGGGCGTCGCTAGCCCCAAAGATCAGTGGCACGTCCCCCGGATCTATTCTGGGGTGTCCTTGAATGTCCCCCAGGCAGAGTCAGCTCTGGTGCCTCAATGGCGGGCAAGCTGGGAGCTGTGGTGCATCAATCAGGGGTATGCTGGGTGCTGTGGTGCCTCTATGTGGGCATACTGGGTGCTG
Organism: Hyperolius riggenbachi; assembly: GCF_040937935.1. Lineage (NCBI taxonomy): Eukaryota > Metazoa > Chordata > Amphibia > Anura > Hyperoliidae > Hyperolius > Hyperolius riggenbachi. The sequence continues at coordinate 493,198,725 of NC_090648.1, forward strand.
TGGTGCCATGCTGGGTGCTGTGATGCCTTTATGGGGCATGCTGGGAGTTGTGGTGCCCCAATGGGAGCCCCATGAGAGCATGGGAGGGGGTCCACTAGTAGGTCAGGGAATGCTATGGGAGAACTGCCAGATAACTTGGTGGCAGGCCAGCCCACCCAGCAGAAAGCCAGACAAGCCAGCACAAAAGCCAGGTAACTCTGCCTAGTTACTGTATGTTTAAATGACACTGTCTATTTATGTGATAAGCTGCATTTTGTTTTGTTTTTTATTAATGGAGAGGGGGCTTCATCCTACATTTTGCTAGGCAGGCCTACTTAGTCCACTGTTAGGCCTAGTGCACACCGGAGCGTTTCCGCTGCTGTTTGCGATCTGCTTGCGGGTGCGGATCCGCTAGGGTAATGTATTTCAATGGGCTGGTGCACACCAGAGCGGGAGGCGTTTTGCAGAAACGCATACTCCCGGGCTGCTGCAGATTTTGGATTGCGGATGCGTTTCTGCCTCAATGTTAAGTATAGGAAAACCGCAAACCGCTCTGAAAAACGGCACTTCAGAGCGGTTTGCCAGGCGTTTTTTGTTACAGTAGCTGTTCAGTAACAGCTTTACTGTAACAATACATGAAATCTACTACACCAAAACCGCTACACAAAACCGCAAAACGCTAGCTGAAACGCTGCAGAAAAAGAAGAAAAAGCGTTTCAAAATCTGCTAGCATTTTGCGGATCTGCTAGCGGTTTTTGGTGTGCACTAGGCCTTAAAGGGACACTTAAGGCAACCAAAAAAAGTGAGTTTTACTCACCTGGGGCCCCCCCTGCAGCCATCCTGTGCCCCCAAGCAGTCTCGCTCCGATGCTCCTGTCCCCGCCGGCAGCCACTTCCGTTTTCGGCGACAGGCCTGGGAACGCGAGTGATTCTTCACGTTCCGGGCCGCAATAGCGTCCTCTATCCTGCTATTGCGAAGAATCAGGCGTTCCCAGGCCTGTCAGTGCCTGTCGCCAAAAACTGAAGTGGCTGCCAGCGGGGCCAGGAGGATCTGAGCGAGATTGCGTGGGCACCGGACAGCTGCAGGGGGCTGGTAGAAGCCCCAGGTGAGTAAAACTCATTTTTTTGGTTGCCTTAAGTGATCCTTTAAGTTCATGTAAATTTGGCTCCATATATAACCACACCCACAATATGGTGTGTGGCCACACCCATCTTCCATCTGGAGTGCCCAAAAGTGCCCCGGATCTCTTAGGATCCTATCAACACCCCTGCAAATCTCCCAGTTAAAGAGAGAGTCTAATGCCATTATAAAATGGACGAGAACGAGGGCTTTATACCCCCCAAATCCCCGGGGCAAACATCTACGACTTTCAAAGTCGTGGATTTTGCTGCCCAAGGAGGCAGAGCTTAGCGCTGTAGCTCTGCCACTACTGAAGTCAATCGGCATGCAGATCTCCGCCTCTCCCACCCCTCTCAGTGAAGTAAGACTGAGAGGGGCGGGGAGAGGCGGTGATCAGCAGAGATTGACTCTAGTAGAGGCAGAGTTACAGCACAAAGCTCTACCTCTTACAGGAAGCGCTCCCCGATTTTTGCCCCAGCGATTTGGGGGGTAATAAAACCTTGTTCTGCTGTGGGAATGCGCCGTTTCAGTTCTACTCATATTGCTTAAGATAAATAGCCTGTAAAAAGAAGAATATATTTTGGCTTCAGACTCTCTTTAACTCTTATCCATAAGGTAGAGGTAGGTGGCATTTCTCGAGAATGCCTACATTTTCTAGCCCCATGAAAGTTTTGCTATGGGGCCACATAATGTCTACCTACGCCATTGGTATAAGTACCTACTACTTTAAATACAGTGCCCCCATAGTATAGGTAGCCAGAGAGCCCCTCCCTCCAGTATAGGTAGCCAAACAGTGCAGCCTCCCTTTTAAGTATAGGTAGCCACACAGAGTGCCCCCATCCCCTATGCAGGGTACAGAGCAGAGTACAACTCACCACCCCAGGATCTGGCTACGCTTTCATGCCACTTAGGAGGACACAATGAAGACGTGCTGCATGTGGCATCATTCTGATCCTGGGGAGGTGAGTTGTATTCTGCTCTGCCGCCCTCTCTGCACACGCCCCGCCTACCGCTTCCCCCGAGTGTTGCTTGGGGTTTTCACTTTTGCATCTTAAATGTAAGCCCGAGTCACACTCAAGAATACCGCTATGGGGTGTTAACAAGTAATAACAGTGTATAAAATGACTCCTAATAACAGAGGGGGGGGGGGGGGGGTTGTCACTCACGCTGACAACCAAGAGGTATGCAACGTTACCTCCCAATCTCCCTCCTAACTCTTTCCTGGCACCCTTTTTCTTCCTCCAATCAGGCTCTCCTGTCCCCTTACCCACCCCAATCCTTTACCTGAGCCACCCTTGCCCCCTATCCACAAGTCTGAACTCACAAACGACCATGTCTCTTTTTCTTCACTGCATAGAAAATGTCCTCTCGCTGCCAGCACTGTGGAACAACTTCTTCTGCCGGTCCTGGTAATGCCAGATTTGGTAATGTGGTCCTGGTGAGGGAGATAGACAAGGCCTCAGCTACCCTCTCATGCCACTTCCAGCCACACGTACATCAAAAAAAGTTGCATGGAAATTTGGTAATCCCGATAATAAATTATCTGTAATAAATATTTTACTATGGCTAAACCTAACCCTACTCTCACACAGAACTCCCCACCCCTGACGCCTAACCCTAAACCAATTCTTCCCCCACAGACTTCCTACCTGATGCCTAACCCGGACCCTAACTCCCCCCCCCCCACACAAACTTCCTACCTGACGCCTAACCTTAAATTCCTCCCCACAAACTTCCTACCTGACCCCTAGCCCCCCCAAACTTCCTCAACAGTTCAATATATACACGCAAGCGGGGTTTTATTCATGAACCAAAGTTCTCTTTAATTCTCCAATTTTCTCTTCAGAGCGTAGGTGCTAAGTGTAGATACAACATCAGACCTTCACTTCACATAAAAATGCCTTAAAGAGAACTTTGGTTCATGAATAAAACCCCGCTTAAACTGTTGAACATAATTTACAGGGGTGGAACCACACTACTTCTTTTATCTTTGTCAGTAACACCCCCAAACTTCCTACCTGATGCCTAACCCTAAACTCGCCCCTACAAACTACCTACGTGACACCTAACCCCCCCACCCTGCACAAAATTCCTACCTGACGCCTAACCTTAAACCCCTTCCCACGAACTTCCTACCTGACCCCTAGCCCCTACCCCCCCAACAAACTTCCTACCTGATGCCTAAACCTGACCCTAACTTCCCTCTCCCCCCCCCCCCGCATAAACTTCCTACCTGATGGCTAACCCTAAACTCGCCCCTACAAACTACCTACTTGACACCTAACCACCCCCCCTCGCACAAACTTCCTACCTGACGCCTAACCTTAAGCCCCTTCCCACGAACTTCCTACCTGACCCCTAGCCCCTCCCCCAACTTCCTACTTGACACCTAACCCCACCTTCCCTGCACAAACTTCCTACCTAGCGCCTAATCCCACCTCCACCGCACAAACTTCCCACCCCCCAAAATTCCTACCTGACGCCTAGCCCTAAGCCCCACCACCCCATGCCTAATGGCCGATGCCAGTGTTTCAATAGGTGCCCAAATTGCCTGCTTCACCCAGCCACACACCTAGTCACACATATCACATAGAATTCAAAAGCAAAAGATGTTGTTTTTGTCATTCAAACCACACTAGTCCTCTCTATCATCAGTAGTTTTATCCTATATAAAAAAATGGCTGTGTCCCTGCGTCCTCTGCCCCTTTGTCCGTGCGTTTGGTTTACTGCGCATGCACGGCACGCGGGCGGACTTGGGACAGCAGAGATCGGGTGCGGGGGGCGGGCGCGCCCGGCCATTGGGGGGAGAGGGGCAGTGCGGGGGGTCGCGGCCAAAGCCTAGCGCCCGTTTTTTAAAAGGGCGGGCTTCCATCTACTTTCATAATAAATACCTTTTAAAGATAAGAGATATATTATTCAAAAGGATAGTATGGGAATACGGCTTAGGGCTTAGAGTTAATTTAAAACATAGGGGAAATTAGAACGTAGGAGAAATATATATTTTTTTTCTTTTTTACATAGATCTGCTTCTTAAAAGAGGGACAAATGAGGAAGAAGAAAGAGGGACAGAGAGATTTGGTTCCCAAAGAGGGACTGTCCCTCGAAAAGAGGCAGAGTCCGGAGTGATGGTAGCAATAATATTGGGGTAGCGCTGAGTTTGTTTTATTACCTATGTAAATAGGCTTTAAACAATTTGCCGACTTAGCGACATTTTTTCCTGAGCGCACAAAAACCTGATAGATTCCCTGCACATTGTGCGCATTTCCCGACCGTCAACAAACAATGAGCCTAAAATAATGACAAACTTAATTAGCTCACCAATGTGAGCTGCGCTATTGTTATGCTAATTCAGGCGCAGGTTTTCATGTTAAACAACTCAGACATATTACGCTAGATTTCTAGATTAGACATTAGATTCAATAAAACATGACATGTAAAGAAAATCTATTAAAAATTAGGACATGTCAATCAATGTTTGGCCAATCTAATAATATGGTAGGACATTAGACTATGAATATGGTAGGATTAGATTGTGAGCTCCTCTGAGGACAGTCAGTGACATAACTATGTACTCTGTAAAGTGCTGCAGAAGATGACAATGCTATATAAATACATAATAATAATATGAAAGGACATTAGACTATAGTTATAGTAGGATTCGATGGTGAGCTCCGCTGAGGACGGTCAGTGACATGACTATGCACTCTGTAAAGTACTGCAGGAGATGTCAGCGCTATATGAATACATATAATAATAATATGTTTGGATATTAGACTTTGACCATGGTAGGATTAGATTGTGAGCTCTGCTGAGGACAGTCAGTGACATGACTATGTACTCTGTAAAGTGCTGCAGAAGATGTCAGTGCTATATAAATACATAATAATAATATGATAGGACATTACACTATGACTATGGTAGGATTAGATTGTGAGCTCCTCTGAAGACAGTTAAGTGACATGACTATGCACTCTGTACAGTGCTGCAGAAAATGTCAGTGCTATATAAATACATAATAATAACATGGTAGGACATTAGACTATGGTAAGATTAGATTGTGAGCTCCTCTGAGGACAGTCAGTGACATGACTATGTACCATGTACAGTGCTGTAGAAGAGGTCTGTGCTTTATAAATACAAAATAATAATAATATGGTCGGGCATTAAACTATGACTATGTACTACTGTGAGTAAATAACAAATAATCTGCAGATAATGGTGATTCCGGATCAGTTGCACCCCCGGTGAGCGGAGGGTTAATCGTCGCTGTTATTCGCAGACAGTTCGCGGCGTTGTCACAAGCAGCCTGTGCATTCGGCAAAATGAGCACTAATTTGAGAGGATCATTTGAAAGTCAGAGTCATGCCCTGAATTTCAATGTATAAACACGGCGAGCTCTGCCAGGCTGGCACCGATCCACATATTCAAGAGTAAACATGAGCCTCCTGGGCGACTTCAGATGGAGGCATCAATACGAAATGTAGTCAATGTCTGACTGGCTCACAGCAGCGGCGGGGGCAACCCCCCCTCCCCCGGCGGAGCTTCCTCTTAAAGCGGCAGGAGCACCACATGGGGCGTCACCCCCAAGATTGGCACACAGGAGAGGTGAAATGTCTGCAGCGATCTGCTCATAATACTTGTAAAAGCAAGTTGTCAGAGCGGCTGGGTGCGGCAGAGAGCCCCTCCCCTCTCCCTTTTATAATGATGCATCTTATCTGACTACTGTTTACTAATGCAGCCCCTTCGCTACCTAGGGACCGACGTCCCGGTGTTACCACGGCAACCCTGGCTGGACGTGAACATCCGTACTGACAAATGCCATGCATATGGTGCGCCTAATTACAGGCGTTTACAGCATTTCAAGTCTCGCTTGTTTTTTAAAGTAACGTTTGCAAGTAAATCAGCGTATCATTATATTTATCACTTTTATTGTTTATTCATTGATTTTTTTTTTTTGTCTCCTCAGTCCTCATCCTGCGTCTTTATCACTTCAAATCGCTGCATTTTATCGATTTTATTGTTTACGTTTGTCCCGCTCGCAGCATTTTCGATTTTTTTTTCTTTTAGCCACAGAAATATGGGTCACGAAAGCAAGTTGATCGATATGTAAGGAAAGAAGGTCTGCCTAACAGACATACCGAATGTTGTTTACATAGAGATGCTGCTGACATCACAAAATGTGGTAGCAGGAAAAAAGGGTGCACGGTGACCAGTAGACGAAAAGGGCGCCACCATAGACTCTAATGCAATTATCGTTAATACGGCGAAAAAAAAGGGTGCCGGATAAATATCATTAACAACATTACAAAATTTAAAATTAGGGTTAGGCTCCACCAGGGGAGGGTTCTGTGTGAGAGTAGGGTTGGGTTCAGCTGTATTCATTGTTGAATTACATGATGATTTTTAACATTAAGATATTTTCATTAACCAATTTCGTTAACAATGTTTATTATTGAGATTTCGTTTTTCCACCGGCGCCATTTCATTATCCAGCCGGGCCCTTTTTTCCTGGCACCCTTTTTTAATGCACGCCAAAATATAACTTTAATACTTTTACCTAATTTGGGCAAACCTTTTGTGGGGGCCGAGTCCACACAAATCGTCTAAGGCTGGTTTCACCGTGGGACGTTGCGTTTTAGGGGACGTTATGGTCGCATAACGTGCCCCTAACGCAACGCCTGGTGGTGTTGGAGCAGGACGCTACCAAGAGCCGCGTTACAAGCAGCTCTTGGTGCGCCTGCTCTGTCAGAGGCACTGCAGAGACCACGTAAACGGAGCTCTCCGCATCACGTGGTCCCGCCAGCCAATCCGCGGCCGCTCCAGGATGTAAACACTGCAAGTGCAGTGAATAATAAGTAGCCATGTGCCTGGCTACGTAGCGGCCTCTCCCCGCCTCCTCTCCGCCCATAAAATAAAAAAAACATCCCCTACTGAGCATGTGCAAACCGTCTAACGCGGCTTAGCCGCGTGTAAAGCACAGCATGCAGTACGTTGTGTAGACGTGCTGCGTTACAACGTAACGCAACGTGGGCACAGTGAACAACCCATTGATTTTTCATTGCTGTGCGGTGGGGTGCGTTACAGGCTGCTCTAACGTGCGCCTGTAACGTCCCACTGTGAAACCAGCCTTAAAGTAAATCTGAGTTGGCAGAAGGAAAGAAAAATACACCACATACCTGGGGCTTCCTCCAGCCCCCTCCAGGCCAATCGCTCCCTCACCGTCCTTCTGCTCTGTCTGGCACGCCTCCGGTACAGGCATACTGCGCATATGTGGCCTGGTTGCACGATTGCCCCTTATCGCACTTCTATGCCTGGGAGCGTTCTGTGCCTGCGCTTCGGGGGTTGCATACAGTTAAACACATCATGCTGTCGCAGATACAAGAGGAATGATATGTGGTAGCAAGTGAGTCCTTATACAAACACTCAAGTTATGTGGCCCTTGTCTGTACAGAGCTGCGTCATTGGTCACCCTGTGTCATGTGGTACACAGAAGTCTCCACCCTGTTCTGACGTCTGTGAGGACTCCAGGGTAGAGGCCTGCGCGGGTCTAAATTTTCAGACCTGCACCCGCAGCCGGGCAGCCCCGCTACCTGCACCCGACCCGCAACCCGCTTTCTAGTGAATCTGGTACCCACACCCGCTACCTACACCTGACCTGCAACCTGATTAAATCAAAACAGTTACCCGAACCCGACCCGCATTTCGGGTAACCCGCAGGTACCCGACCTGATGCCCTGCGTGGGTCTAATTTTTCAGCCCCACTACCCGCACCCGACCTGCAAGCTGATTTAAAATCAAAACGAGTACCCAAACCTGACCCACATTTCAGGTAACACGCGGGTACCCGCCCCAATGCAGGCCTCTACTCCAGGGAACTCTTTCCATTAGTCATTGGACTCTCTGCATACACAGAAGTCTCCATCATTTTTTGACACAAGTGGGGAGGGAAACAGGAAAAAAGGGCGCCATTCACTCCCATAATAAATATCGTTTAATGGGCGCTGAACAGGAAAAAAGGGCGCCGGAGATTATTAACGATTTACAAATGGCGCCTGGAGATTTTTTAATGTTTTATAACATGTGATGATTTAAGTTTAGAAAATGCGCCCGTGACGAATAACGTTTATAAAAACACTAAACATATTTATCGTTTTTAACTAAAACATTGTTCAAAATTGTATCCCTTACTGTTTGTAAAACATTATTATTCACAAAATAAAGCGATCAATACGTAACGTAAATTGCAATATATTTTTTACAGTCACCATTTGTAAAACATTATTATCCACATAATAAAGTGATCAGTAAGGGGGGTGGTTAGGGTTAGGCACCACCAGGGGGGTGGTTAGGGTTAGGCACCACCAGGGGAGTCTTAGGGTTAGGCACCACCAGGGGGGTGGTTAGGTTTAGGCACCACCAGAGGGGTCTTAGGGTTAGGCACCACCAGGGGGGGTCTAAGGGTTAGGCACCACCAGGGGGGTGGTTAGGGTTAGGCACCACCAGGGGGGTGGTTAAGGTTAGGCACCACCAGGGGGGTGGTTAGGGTTAGGCACCACCAGGGGGGTGGTTAGGGTTAGGCACCACCAGGGGGGTGGTTAGGGTTAGGCACCACCAGGGGGGTGGTTAAGGTTAGGCACCACCAGGAGGGTCTTAGGGTTAGGCACCACCTGGGGGTCTAGGGGTTAGGGATAGGTACAGGGAGGGTTCTGTGTGAGAGTAGGGTTAGGTATAGTTACAGTACAATATACACCACCCCCTGGTGGTTAGGGTTAGGCACCACCAGGGGGGTGGTTAGGGTTAGGCACCACAAGGGGGGTGGTTAGGGTTAGGCACCACCAGGGGCGTGGTTAGTGTTAGGCACCACCAGGGGGGTCTTATGGTTAGGGATGGGTACAGGGAGGGTTCTGTGTGAGAGTAGAATTAGGTTTAGTTTTAGTAACATTTTAGTAATACTCACTAATGTTTTACAACACTTACTATGAACGTAGTTATATTTATATCATCGTTATAAACAATATTTTCAGATTTTATTATAAGAAGAAACAATAAATTAATATTGATTTCTAAATTTGTAAAACATTATTTGTAAACGAAATACAACACAATATTTTTAGAAACGGTATTACTGCTTATCATTTACACCGCACGCCTTTTTTTCCCGACGCCCTTTTTTGATGTACGCAGTGGGGAGGACTCCATGGAACTCACTCCCTTTAGAGTCGGTTTCCACTGGGAGCCTTTTCCGAATTGGCTCCCCGTTCTGCTGCACAGCCAGCCCAGGTTAGGAATAGACAGTGTTTCCCCGGCCTTCTTGTCTGTGGGGAAAGGCTGCAGATTCGTGCTGGATTTAGCACAAGTAGAAATTGGCCCCTAGTCATTGGTCACCCTGCATCATGTGATACACAGAAGTCCCCACCCTGATCTGACGCTAGTAAGGACTCCATGGAACTTTCTCCTTTCGGAGCTAGTTTCCACTGGGAGCGGCGGCGGTTTCCGATTTGGCTGCAGCTCCAGGTCTGCTGTACAGCCGCAGCCTGAATGTCTGTAGTGATTCTGCTGCATGCTACATAAAACTGCAGCATGCCATCCAGATTCGCTCCCAAGTGCAATCTGGATGGCAAGCCCATGTTGGGATTGGCAGCGTTTCCCGCCCCTCTCGTCTGTGGGGAAATGCTGCAGATCTGTGCTGGATTTTGCACTAATGGAAACTGGCCTTTAGTTATTGGTCACCCTGCATCATGTGATACACAGAATCTCAACCCTGTTCTGACTCAGTGAGGACTCCATGGAACTCTGTCCCTTAGTCATTGGTCAGCCTGCATCACATGATACACAGAAGTCTCTGCTCTGTTGTGACATCAGTGAGAACTACAAGGAACTCCCTCCCTCAGGGGCCTTTCACACTGGCGCAGCGCAGCATTTTACCGCAGCTTAACGCTACGTCAGTGAAACTCTATGGGGCATATCACACTACACCCAACATGGTGGGGCAGAAGTCTCTAATCTAACCAGGGCTGTGGAGTCGTTACAAAAATCATCCGACTCCTGTGTTTATGAAACCGCCAACTCAGAGTAAAACTCAGAGTCCGGGTATTCGAAATGGCTCCCGACTCCTCGGCTCCGACTCCTTAGTCTAATACTTACCAGGGCTGTACAAGAATCATCCGACTCCGACTCCTCAGTTTATGAAACCACCAACTCCAGCTCCGACTCCAGGTACCCAAAATTGCTCCGACTCCTCGACTCGGACTCCAACTCTGACTCCACAGCTCTGAATCTAATGCGAGCACATACTTACATTACTGTTCGGCTCCTGTGGTAATGTGCGGCGGAATGGAAGTCATGTAAGTGTATGGCGACGCGTGTTTTTTAAATTGACTGCCACAGTTTTACACGTTGCGCATGTGCGGAAGCGTATTTTAGCAATGCACTTCTGCACACGTCATTGATTCGGCCACAGGAAGTGAAGTCACTTCCTGGTTGGCTTGCTGCCAGACTACTAACGTGGTAATCTCCGAATGCCTGTTTTTGGCTGTGCTGTCCCTGGACTGCATTGTACCGCTACCGCTAATATGTAATGTAAAACCGGCCTGAGTTATTGGTCACCCTGCATCATGTGATACACAGAAGTCTCCACCCTGCTCTGACATCAGTGAAGAGCCCATGGAACTCTCTCCCTTAGTCATTGGTCATCCTGCCTCATGTGATACACTGAAGTCTCCACCCTGTTCTGATGCTAGGGAATACTCCATTGGAACTCTATCTCTTAGTCATTGGTCACCCATCATCATGTGATACACAGAAGTCTCCACCCTGTTCTGACTTCAGTGAAAACTCCATGGAACTCTCCCCTTTAGTCATTGGTCACCCATCATCATGTGATACACAGAAGTCTCTGCCCTGTTCTAACTTCAGTGAAAACTCCATGGAACTCTCCCCTTTAGTCATTGGTCACCCATCATCATGTGATACACAGAAGTCTCTGCCCTGTTCTGACTTCAGTGAAAACTCCATGTAACTCTCCCCTTTAGTCATTGGTCACCCATCATCATGTGATACACAGAAGTCTCTGCCCTGTTCTAACACTGGGGAGGATTTCGTGGAACTCTCTCCCTTAGACATTCGTCACCCTGCATCATGTGATAAACAGAATCCAGAAGTGGGGAGCAATCGCAATATGTATACATACATATGTCCCTTACACTTAGTTGTCTAGCAGAGCTTCTCCTCGTCAGGGAATGAATTTGGCGTAACGCATCGGTCTAGCTTTTAGGTGACATGATTTGTGCGAAACAAAGGTGAATTCTCAAAGCATTCTTAACGACTTCCTGTTCTGGTTATTTCCAATGAAGAGGAACGTGTTTGCGTTGACAGGGCTGCGCACGTCCTGCGACACTTACCTAAGCCAATAAATTACAGCAGGTTTCTTCTATATTTAGTTAACACTTTGGGGGCAATGTATCACGCTCTAAAAATATGTCTAGACGCAGAGATCAGCTCCCAGCCCCCCATCCCTGCGTTTGTGTGCTACATAGCGCAAGGGGGGTGCCTTGTCTGTCACTTGTGCGCAGGTCACTTCATGTCGCTGTACTCCTTAAAGAGACACAGTAACATCAAAAAGTTTTCCTGGGGGGTACACACCTTTGGGTGGGGGAAGCCTCAGCGTCCCAATGAGGCTCCCCACGCCGTCCTCCATCCCTCGGGGGTCTCACTGCAGCCCTCCGAACAGCGGCCCGACAGATCCGACAGCTTGTTTAAGATTTACCTTTCCAGGCTCCAGCGGGGGAGCTCTTGTGGCTTTCGGCTCCGAAGTAGACGGAAATACCCGATCTTAGTCGGGTCCGCTCTACTGCGCAGGCGCCAGAGACTTGCGCCTGCGCAGTAGAGCAGGCCCGACGGCAGGGGTGTACCCAAAAATCCCCGGGCCCCCCTGAAAAAAAAAAATCCGCCCCCCCCCCCAGGGCCCGCTCAGGGGCTTTTGGGAGGCAGGAGGGGTCGCAGCATAAAAGGAGAGTATGGCAGATCAGTGGGGACGGGGAAATTCCCCCCCCCCATCACCTCGGGCTCTCCTCTCAGCGCTCCCCCTCCTGCAATCATTGGTGGCAGCAGCGGCAGGCTGAATACATTACCTCCTTCTCGCTGGAGGTCTTCCGATCTCTAAGAGCAACTTCCTGTTTACACAGGAAGTTGCATGAGGCTCTTAGAGGACGGAAGACCTCCAGCGAGAAGGAGGTAATGTATTCAGCCTGCCGCCGCTGCCCACTGCCACCAATGATTGCAGGAGGGGGAGCGCTGAGAGAAGAGCCTGAGGTGAGGGAGGGGGGGAATTTCCCCCCCTCCCCACCGATCTGCCACACTCTCCTCTTATGCTGCGACCCCTCCTGCCCCCCAAAAGTCCTTGAGCGGGCCCTAGGGGGGCCTCGGGCCCCCCCGCGATGGCAGGGGTCGCATCCCCTATTGTCACGCCAGTGCCCGAGGGCGATCGGGTATTTCCGCCTGTTTCGGAGCAGAGAGCCGCCACAGCGCCTGCACAGGAGCCTGGAAGGTAAATATTTACATCGCCGCTGTTCGGAGGGCTGCAACGAGACCCCCGAGGGACGGAGGACGGCGTGGGAAGCCTCATTGGCTTCCCCCTCCTGAGGTGAGTACCCCCCAGGGGAACTTTTTGATGTTACAGGTTTTCTTTAAGGAAAACATGAGAAAGGCTGAACTCTAAAGGCCCTTACCCACTAAACGATTTTTGGGAGCACATTTTCCCAACATTGTTTAATGCATACATGTCAAACTCCGGCCTGCGGGCCAAATCTGGCCCTCAGAGCCATTAAATTTGGCCCTCAAGTGGTTTTCCCACTTTGCATTAAGTTTGGCCTACTCTACACCACCAGGGAGACTATATTGGAGATGAAGCCCTAGAACACCAGGGAAGCCTAATGGGGGTGTGGGGGTTGGGAGGGCACTAGACACCAGGGAACTGTATAGGGCAGGGAGGATCACTAGACACCAGGGTACTGTATAGGGGAGGGTGGAGGCCTCTAGACACCATGGGACTGTATAGGGGTTGGAGGGGGGCCATTAGACACCAGAGAACTTTATAAGGGAGGAAGGTGGCCAGTAGACATTGAGGTTGGCCCTCGACCTGGTCCAAGTGTACAATTTTGGCCCAGTTTGTATTTGAGTTTGACACCCCTGGTTTAACGAATATTTGTTAAATGATGTTTAACAAGGCACGCCATCGTCAACAATCGTTTGTTCGTGAACAACTGTGAATGACTGACATGTCTGATTATGTTGATGGGCATCGGAACGATCCTCATTAACTTGCACGGGTTTTGCTGCATTCGTATAAACAATCGTTTACGTGATGTTTCGTTTCCAACAACGCTTCCCGGTTTGGTCCGATGGATCGGGGAAGGATCGTCTGTCGGTGGAGATCCCCCCATCCATCTGGCCCTGTTCTGCTGGTGGGTATTCAGCATCAGGGCCCATTCACAGTGCAGTAAAAAATACAGCATCTTTCGGAATGCAAAAAAGCCCCACAGGATGCCCTAACTGTCCACAGGAACATGAATGCAAAGCGCGTGGTCTAGAAGGCACATGCAAATAACAACCTGCTGCATTTTTCCACAACCATATCATGCCACAAATACTGCAAATTGAACGCAATTGAAGGCTATGGAAATGGACGGGGTTTGGCGCATGCAGAAGGCCAACTCCCCTGTTGGCCTTCTGCCGGAGTGTACACTTTCCGTTCGGTCTGATCGGAGCCCAGCAAAAGCATGGGGTACCTTATTGTTCTCATTGTTTCTAGATGTGGTGAGACCAAGATACAGTTATCAGGTTCAGATAGTGTCAGGCGGGTATGGTGACAACCAGGTGAGCAGTACAATGACAAATGTGTCTTGCCTACAGTGAAGCATGGTGGTGTGAGTGTCATGGTTTGGAACTGCATGAGTGCTGCTGGCACTGGGGAGCTACAGAACATTGAGGGAACCATGAATGCCAACATGTACTGTGACATACTGAAGCAGAGCATAAGCCCCTTCCTTTATAAACTGGGCCAAACCATGATACTGACCCTAAACACACCTCCAAGATGACCACTGCCTTGCTAAAGAAACTGAGGGCAATGGTGCAGGACTGGCCAAGCATGTCTGCCAGCACACATACGTCTATTTGCAAAAGAGCACCTCTGGATATGATGCTGAGCAAATGTACTCAACTCGTTTAACCACTTGAGGACCGCAGTGTTAAACCCCCCTAAAGACCAGGCCATTTTGTACTTAATTGGCCACTGCAGCTTTAAGGCCTAGCTGTAGGGCCGCACAACTCAGCACACAAGTGGTCCCCCCCCCCCTTTCTCCCCACCATTAGAGCTTCCTGTTGGTGGGGTCTGATCCACCCCAACCCCCCCCCCCCCATTTATTTATTTCCTTTTTTTACCTAACTCCCTCCCCCCAGCCAGCCAGTCACGGTGATCGGCTGTCATAGGCTTCAGCCTATGAGAGCCGATCGCTCTCCTGTGTCCCCAGTACAGCGCTGCTGTAGATCGCTGCACTAAACTATGCTAATAGACGGCAGTTTTGCTGTCTAACAGTCTCCGAGTGAGACTGAAGGCAGAGCGGAGCTCCGCCCACCAATCGGAGATCCCCTGCAAAAGCCAGCCCCAGGACTTGACGCCAACAGGCGGTCCTGGGTCTGCCGCCGCGGTCACGCCCACTGGCGTGACGCGGTCGTTTAGTAGTTAATCCACTATGTCAAGGCCTGTTCTGAGTGGAATCCGTCTGCATGGTATTGGCCACCCAGGGCCAATTCTAGACTTTCTGCTGACTGTGGCAAACTTGTGAGGATCCATCCCCCCCAACCCCCCGATTTGGAATGATCGCACAGCACCCAACAATTTGCTCTGCTTCATTTAATGTTCACACATGACATGCTGCAACTCAACACAATAGCACACTGGCAGGCTGTGAGTCTCGCTTCTTCTCCAACTCTGACTGCATGCTGTTAGTGTAAAGACAGTACAAACATGCTGCCCCTGTAATGTCTGCACCTGATGCAAATGTTTCACCTTGCTTCATGAGAGAGCCGGCCCTGTGGCCACCGTACTGCAGCTCAGTTTCTTATAGCCAAGGCCATCTTTATGTAGAGCAATAATTCTTAATAATTCCTCAGAGGGTTTTCTGCCATGAGATGCCATGCTGAAATTCCAGTGACTAGTATGAGAGAGGGTGAGAGCTCTTTTCCTCTGAGCACAATTAAATTCAAATCGCAAAAAGCGATTTTTAAATTGCTAGGGTTGCTGCTTTAAAATAGGAATCGCAGAAGGTTTATTCCATTTTTTGCAATTAATTTTTTTGTGAAGCGTAATCACTTTTTGGAGGGATTTTAAGTGCAATTGTGCTTTAATGTTTAAAGATAAACGCATAATCGCAATCAATAAAAAATCGTAATCACTTGCGTTCGCATTAGACGATTGCTAGTGGAAAAGAGCCCTTAGAACGATAACACCAAATATAACACACCTGAGTTCTTGTAACACTAACAAGTCACATGACCCAGGGAGGGACAATGTCTAACTGGGCAGAATTGTGACATTCTTCACTTAGGGGGCACTCACTTTTGTTGTCAGCGCTTTAGACAAGGCTGTGTGTTGAGGAAATTTACACTGTTACACAAGCTGTACACTACTTTACATTGTATCACAGAGTCGTATCTGCAGTGTTGTCCCATGAAAAGATAGAATAACTTATTTACAGAAATGTGAGAGGGGTACTCCCTTTTGTGGGACAATGTAGATATGGAGTAATGCTCCTCAGTCCAATTAGACATTCGATTCAACAAAACGTTTGCTCAATAGTAAATTTAAAGGGACTCCGAGCTTTCCTGTCACACCGGCTGCGGTGATGACGCGCAGCAGCCGGCATGATGACGAAGAGCGTCATCGTTAAGGAAGTGGGAGCCCGACACCCGCCCCGGGTGTAGCCGGTGCGGTATGCGGCAGAGGGACCGGGAGAGGAGCCAGGAGGACGTCGGGGCACCTCCCGACCTACGGTGGGCTGGAGAAAGCCCCAGGTAAGTACCAGTTTTGTTTATTTTTAGAGCTCAGGGTCCCTTTAAGTGGATTTAAAAATTTGCAATTAATATTACAATACCATGACTAAAGTCAATCTACAGGAGCTTGCAAAAGTATTGGGCCCCTTGAAGTTTTCCACATTTTGTCACATTACTGTCACAAACATGAATCAATTTTATTGGAATTCCATGTCAAAGACCAATACAAAGTGGTGTACATGTGAGAAGTGGAACGAAAATCATACATTTTTCCAAACATTTTTTACAAATCAATACTTTGTAGAACCACCTTTGGCTGCAATTACAGCTGCCAGTCTTTTAGGGTATGTCTCTACCAGCTTTGCACATCTAGAGACTGAAATCCTTGCCCATTCTTCTTTGCAAAACAGCTCCAGCTCAGTCAGATTAGATGGACAGCGTTTGTGAACAGCAGTATTTAGATCTTGCCACAGATTCTCGATTGGATTTAGATCTGGACTTTGACTCGGCCATTCTAACACATGGATATGTTTTGTTTTAAACCATTCCATTGTTGCCCTGGCTTTATGTTTAGGGTTATTGTCCTGCTGGAAGGTGAACCTCCGCCCCAGTCACAAGTCTTTTGCAGTCTCCAAGAGGTTTTCTTCCAAGATTGCCCTGTATTTGGCTCCATCTATCTTCCTATCAACTTTGACCAGCTTCCCTGTCCCTGCTGAAGAGAAGCAACCTCAGAGCATTATGCTGCCACCAACATATTTGACAGTCGGGATGGTGTGATGTACAGTGTTAGTTTTCTGCCACACATAGCGTTTTGCATTTCGGCCAAAAAGTTCCATTTTGGTCTCATCCAACCAGAGCACCTTCTTCTACATGTTTGCTGTGTCCTCCACATGGCTTGTGGCGAACTGCAAACGGGACTTCTTATGATTTTCTGTTAACAATGGCTTTCTTCTTGTCACTCTTCCATAAGAGCCAACTTTGTGCAGTGCATGACTAATAGTTGTCCTATGGACAGATTCCCCCACCTGAGCTGTAGATCTCTGCAGCTCGTCCAGAGTCACCATGGGCCTCTTGACTGCATTTCTGATCAGCGCTCTCCTTGTTCGGCCTGTGAGTTTAGGTGGACGGCCTTGTCTTGGTAGGTTTACAGTTGTGCCATACTCATTCCATTTCTGAATGATGGCTTGAACAGTGCTCCGTGGGATGTTCAAGACTTTGGAAATCTTTTTGTAGCCTAAGCCTGCTTTAAATTTCTCAATAACTTTATCCCTGACCTGTCTGATGTGTTCTTTGGACTTCATGGTGTTGTTGCTCCCAAGATTCTCTTAGACAATCTCTGAGGCCCTCACAGAGCAGCTGTATTTGTACTGACATTAGATTACACACAGGTGCACTCTATTTAGTCATTAGCACTCATCAGGCAATGTCTATGGGCAACTGACTGCACTCAGACCAAAGGGGGCTGAATAATTACGCACACCCCACTTTGCAGTTATTGATTTGTAAAAAATGTTTGGAATCATGTATGATTTTCGTTCCACTTCTCACGTGTACACCACTTTGTGTTGGTCTTTCACGTGAAATTCCAATAAAACTGATTCATGTTTGTGGCAGTAATATGACAAAATGTGAAAAACTTTAAGGGGGCCGAATACTTTTGCAAGCCACTGTAAATACTGATCTGCAATATTGGTCTTTAGTCAGTTATAAAATAATTTATCGTTATATTGATCGTGATATCGATGGAAGACAAAATTGAATGGTAACTAAACAGCATATGGCCATCTTAGGAATATATCACTACTTCTTTGCATGAACGTAAAAGTGTTTGAGGAGTTAATTTCCCGTTGATGTCATTTCCTCCCTGGTGTAAATGAAGAGTTAATACAGTCGGGCAGCCACCGGCGACATTCAGAGAGCGGCTCCATTGTGCGAGCTGGTGGCCTGGCCTGGTGATCGCAGCTCCCAGAACCTCCAGCCGCACGTTGCCTGGACACGCCAACTGTTTGAAGCTCGTCCAAGAGGAGACATCTGATGACCTTTTCCAAGGAAGCCGTGGCCGGGAGGGGGGGGGGGGGGGGGGAGCAGAAATCCACGGCACTTCACTTTCTGTTCGCCACACTCTTTCTCCATCAGAAGTTTAGCCCTCGTAGTTCTCTGGTGCCCCAAAGGAGCTGTATATAGAGTCTCAACAATATAATATAAATTAATGTTTTAACACAAAACTCTTTGTTTTCACAAGTAATTAGCACAAAAGCTGAGGCGCTGGCCAGTGTGGGCTGGGTGGAAGACTTCATGGTGAAAGCATTTAGTCTTAAACCAAAGAATTTATTAGGACGGCAGAGTGTTGGTTGTGTTTCTGTTGTTACACTATTATTGTCCTGATGTGTAACTACCATGTATGTGGCCCCCCCTGCAAAGAAAGATTGCATGGGGCCCCCTAGGTCCATAGCCTCCCCTCCCCCCAAGGGACCCAGCAGGCAGCCGGTAAACAAACATCCTCGACACCCCCTCCCACCATGCACCCGCTCCCACCATGCAGAGTATCGCGGGAAGCATTATAGTCATGTGATCGGGAGCTCAGCGAATGGCAGCAATTTAATAGCAATCAGGGTGTGACGGCTGGGGTGGGAGGGATGGAGGGGCGCACTTTGGTGTCTCAGCCTTGGGTGCTGGAAGATCTTGTCCCCGTTCTGCCTTCTTCTATAGCTTGCTAAAAACATTTGAAAAGAAAACTGACTCTTTCATGTCCTCTTCATTATCATCATTAGTATTCTTTTTTTATTTATAGAGCACCAGCATCTTCCATAGAGCTGTACATAGTACAATATAGTATAAATATGCATGAGAAGTTCAAGACAGTGTACAGCCAGGAGTGCAAAGTACAAATACATGCATAGTTAATGTGTGGAGTGAGATATTGCTAAAATTGGTACATGTTCATATGGTAAAAATGTTCTGCCTCTGATACAGGAAACCGAGGTTCAAATCTTGGCTCTTCTTGTTCAGTAAGACTGCGCCTATTTAGTGAGGAGACATTGGGCAAGACTCCTTAACACTGCTACTACCTATAGAGTGCGTCCTAGTGGCTGCAGCTCTGGTGCTTTGAGTCCACTAGGAGAAAAGCGCTATATAAATGTTCTGTGTCTTGTCTTCTCTCTATTGCATCCACACCCACCTACCTCTCTCGGACCACAACCTTCTTACCCTCCACCTCTCTACATCCTGCCTTCACCCAATGCCAGGCCTGGTTAACCTCCCCGGCGGTCAATTAAAACCGCCAGGGGGCAGCACAGCAGGTTTTTTTTATTTTTTAAATCATGTAGCTAGCCTAGCGCTAGCTACACGACAGCCGCTGAGCAGCGGCATCCCCCCACCCTCTCCGATCGCCTCCGGCGATCACGCCCTTCAGGAAATCCCGTTCTGAACGGGATTTCCATTAGGGCTTCCCCCATCGCCATGGCGACGGGCGCGATGACATCACCGACGTCATGACGTCAGAGGGAGTCCCGATCCACCCCTCAGCGCTGTCTGGCACTGATCGGCCAGGCTGCGCAGGGGTCTAGGGGGGGACACACCCTTTAACGCGGCGGCGAATCGGCGGGGAGCGGCGGCGATCGAGTCATGCACCCAGCTAGCAAAGTGCTAGCTGCATGAAACAAAAAAAAAATTATGAAAATCGGCCCATCAGGGCCTGAGCAATCCTCCTGCGCGGCATAGCCCGAGCTCAGCTCAGGCTTACTGCCAGGAAGGTTAATAGCAGAGACCAACATAACTGAAGCCACACCCAATTCTCTGACTTCCTCTCACCTCACACAATCCGCCTGTATCTAATCTTTTCTCTCCTGACTGAGCTGTTTCCCAGTGTAGTCACTCTTTATCATCAGTTCTGAATAAGGCTTCCCTCCGCCCACTCCCTCTAAACCATGGCACAACAACCATACAAGAGTTCTGAAAAAAGCTCTCTCTACAACAGAGCACAAGTGGAGAAAAACTGGTCTCAGTAGCCGCTTCCTCAATTTCAAGGTTAAACCTCATGACTTCAACGCTTACTCTTGCCAAGTAGAAGTATTTCTCAGCAGTCTTATCTTCACAAGCAACCAACCCACGCTGCCTCTTTGCCTCATTTGACTCCTTCCTCAATCTTACACCCCCTCCATGTACTGTGACTTTCTCTGCTCGAGACATCGAAACCTACTTACAAGAGAAAATCAGGACCGTTAGGTGGTATACCTCAGCACATTGTGCTGCTTCCACCACATCCACCATCTTATCTGACCATCTCCCTCCACCACCTGTCCGCTCACCCCCTCCTCATGCCTGCACTCACCCTGTGTCCACTCCTCCAGTCTGTCCCCTGCAGTCACCTCACTCTTCAACCTTTCCATCGCCATGATATTTTTCCTTCAGCCTTCAAAGAAATAATTGTCCTTTTAATTCTGAAGAAATCTTCTCTCAACCTCACCATGATTTCTACCTACTATTCAATCTTCCTCCTTGCTCCAAATTGCTTTAATATAAAATTCTTCAACTTCAACACTATTCAATCAGGCTTGTAGCCCACACGCTCCGGTGAAATGGCTCTCATGGCGGTGGCCAATGACCTCGTCAGAGTTACATGGCAAACTTTCCCCATTTCCCTCCCCCCCCCCCCCCCCCCCCCCTAGATATTTACCTTTCTTTTGAAACTGTTGATCAACCTCACCTACTCCATTCTCTGCATTCTGTTACTACTTGGGACTTTGTCTGGGTCCCATCCTGCTTATCTGTCCACTCATACTAAATGTGTATCACTGCCAACCCCCCCTCTCATATTTCCCTTCTTATTGGTGTTCCACAAGACTCAGTGCTTGGACCTGTGCTTTTCTCTCGCTACATCTTCACCCTTGGCAAATTAATGTCCTCAATTGGCCTACATTACCATCTATGTGCAGATGACACCAATATACCTATCCCCTAACGTGTCTCTTTCAGTCCTGAACAGTCTCATGTTGCCTGCCTGCTATCTAGTTTTGGATGGCTAATAAATGTGTCTTTCCCCATATCCAAAACTTCTCTAAAACCTTCATTTCCACTTTTCCAAAATACATCCCTTGCTCACCTGAGAGACCATCAAACTCCAAGTATATGCCCTTCTCACCCTATCTCATCTGCTGCCCCCCTATGTATATCCTCCACTTCTTATGATTCCTTATCTACTGCCCCTCTCTGTCAATCTCTACACTGGCTCCTCCCATCATTCCTCATCTACTGCTCCTCTCTGCAAATCTCTATACAGGCCCCTCCCACCACTCCTCATCTACTGCTCCTGTCTGTAAATCTTTACACTGGCTCCTCCCACCATTCCTCATCTACTGCTCCTCTCTGCTAATCTCTATACTGGCTCCTCCCACCACTCCCCATCTACTGCTCCTGTCTGTAAATCTTTACACTGGCTCCTCCCACCATTCCTCATCTACTGCTCCTCTCTGCTAATCTCTTTACTGGCTTCTCCCACCATTCCTCATCTACTGCTCCTGTCTGTAAGGGCTGATTCACTTCTGCTGAGCGTCTTGTTCAAACACTGTTTTTGTTTTTTTTTTCAAGAATGCCAGCATTTAACAGCTAAGCCTTTAAATTGCTTTTGAAGGCTTTTAATGGCTTTCAGGAGCGTTGCGTTTTATGGACTTTTGCAGAAAGTATAGGGAAAGACTGGGGCTTTTATGGGCTTTCATTGGCTTTTAATGGCTTTCAAACGCCTTCTAGAAGCTGCATGTTGCTTTGAGATGAGACAAGACGCCGGAAACAACTGCAAGGCTTTCATGAAAGCCTGCAAAAGCTTGTACTAAACGCTCCCATTCACGTGCATGGGACAGCGGTATATCCCTAAAAACGTTACTTTAACGTTTAATGCCAGCAAAACGTCCGTGTGAACCAGCCCTAAATCTCTACAACTGTCCCTTCCACCACTCCTCATCTGCTCCTCCTCTCTGCATATCTCTTCACTGGCTTCTCCCATTTCTCCTCATCTGTTGCTCCTCTCTGCATATCTCCACACTGACTCCTCTCACTACTCCTCATCTGCATCCTCCTACTACTACTTCTCATCTGCTGCTCCTCTCTGCAATTCTCTACCCTGGCTTCTCATCTGCTGCTCCTCTCTGCAAATCTCTACACTGGCTCCTCCCACCACTCATGACCAATAATAATAAGATCAAAAGAGGCTGATTCATGTGTCTGTAGGTGGGTTATATGCTTTTCCATTAGGGGAATTCAAAATTCCTTCATTCCCCTTTGACCTATCTCCGTGTTTCCCGTCAGACATTCTGTTCCTGGGCGATTGTGACTGTGCAGCATGTAATTGGCTAATGGGGAAAGATCAGGACCACCGGTGGCATTTTTGGGGGATCGGTCCACAGCCAGCATGGTATAAAATGACGAGACTCCTCCTCATCAGTGCAAGAGCTAAATAAACAGAGATTCTTTTGTTTCCTAGGCAACTTGCTCACGGCCGACCGTCTCCATGTTGTTTACCCTTTGGGGGTTTTGCACCGTCGATAATCCGGAGAATGAAGAAATGCGGAGATTCCGGCAGCCAGCGAACATCTGACAATGGGAATGTTCGGAGTTTGAATTTTATTATCTCCCTCTTTATTTCCCTGGCTGGGAGTTGGTTGGTGGGAGGGGGGCTCCCTGCCAGCGGAGGCCTTACCTGATCATTCTTGGCAGGATGGCGGGCGTGATAACAGATAAGCCCCATTTCAGGCCGTGCGACCGCTCTGCAATGTAAAGAGCCCACGCACTGACAGCCGAGGAGCTTACAAAAATTCCAATTTACTGCATGGCGAGGAGAAAGAAACAAAAGGAGTTCTGGCAGTGACTTAGCTTTCTCTCGGCTTATTATCTGGTGTAACAGGAAGTCAGACAGGAGAGCGGGAAAGATGAAAGCACCTTGGGTATTCCTGTCTGAGCTCTGGCCTGCCTCATATGAGAATAGGAGACATAATCCAGGCCCAGTGATATTGTGACTAGATGACTGCCCCCCAGTACTGTACTACCTACTGTACTACCTTCCCGATACATCACCTCTCCAAAGTATTACCCCCTCACCAGTAAAACCCCCTCCCTTCCTAGTCCTCCCCACCCAGTACTGGCCCTTCCCGGTACCTACCCTCTCCCCAGTACTGTCCTCCTTCCAAGTACCTACCCCTTCCCCAGTACTGCCCCCCCTTCCCAGAACTGCATTCCACCCCAATACTTCTCCCCTCTCCACTACTTCAGCAAAATTTGGGAAAAAACAATATCTTTATTGCTCATTAGCGTACTATTCAATGGTTTTCTCGGTGCTATACATTTTTGGCAACTGTGAGAGGAAGAGGAAGTTAGAAAAATCCACTAGCAAGGATGGATTATTGCTGGAGTTCCTGGAGTGAAGAAGTCATTATTGTTGTTGGTTATGCTGGTTTGGAGAAGTCATTATTGTTGGTGTTGCTGGCATGGAGAAGTCATTATAGTTGATGATACTGGGGGTGGAGCAGACATTATTGTTGGTGCTGCTGGTGTGGAGAAGTTATTATTGTTGGTGTGGCTAATGTGGAGACGTTTTTATTGTTGGGGATACTGCTGTGACCTTGGGGGAAATCATTATTGTTGTTGGTGTGGCTGGAGGGGAGAAGTCATCATTGTTGGTGTGGCTGGTGTGGAGAAGTCACTTCTGTTGGTGATGCTAGTGTGGAAAAGTCATTATCGTTGTGTTGCTGGTATGGAGAAGTCACTACTGTTGGTGCTGCTGGCGCAGAGAAGTCATTTTAGGTGGAACACAAGCCCCTCCCTGAGCTTTCTGACACATACATACCTTTGATTATTGCTTTATACACTTCCCTTGATAATACACTATTGTGCTGTTATGTAGAAGTAGATAAATCAAGTTTTCAGCTGGGATTTTATATTCAATTCAGTGAATTGGAATTTCGGTTGTTTTGCTGTAACGGAACAAAGCCCCAAAAAGCAAAAGCAAGGCTGAATTTTTAAGCTTGTTTTTCATATTGGAGAATTTTCTTTGTCGAGCAACCTTCAGTTTCTTATTCCATACAAAGGTTCAGCGATTGTATTTCTTCACGGCCGCCGCTTTATTCCCGGCTCAATACAGATCCTTCAGTTCCTCTTTCTGCGTCCAGGAAAATAACCCACAGTCGGGATAAATTGTTGACATTGAATGAGGGGAGTTGAATAAAGCGAATGATGCCGATGATTTGAACGGCTGATTCGCGGAGGGACGTCTGTAGAAATCGCTGCGCTGAAAAGGAATCGGTCAGTTCCGCTCAGGGACGGATCTAGGGGGGGGGGGGGGGGGGGCGCAAGCGGGTATCTTGCACCAGGCGCAGTTTGTTGAATTCTTAAAAGGCAGCAAAATGAATGGCAGTTTAGGCGCCAAAACCTGACCTTGCCACAGGCGCAACTTGGTCTTGATCCGTCCCTGGTTCCGCTATGATATAATAAATATGCAACAGTACAATGTGTGTGAAGAAAATATGAAATGACTGCTTCTAAATGCAACTACCTGGGAGGGGTTTTGTTGAACAATCTACTCAATTATATGATCTTTTAAAATGTTGCGGTTATAAGGACAGGGTCCAGGCCGGGGCTTGTGAGAAAGCAGCTGGTCAGGATAGAGCTAGTTTACTTAAAGGACCTCTGCCGTGAAAATCGTAAAATTTAAAATACATGTAAACATATACAAATAAGAAGTACGTTTCTTCTAGAGTAAAATGAGCCATAAACTACTTTTCTCCTATGTTACTGTCACTTACAGTAAGTGGTAGAAATCTGACATTACTGACAGATTTTGGACTAGCCCATTTTCTACAGAGGAAGGGGGGGGGGGGTGGGGTTCTCAGGGTTTTCTTTATTTTTAAAAACACTTAGTGATTGGCAGTTGCTCTGTCCAACTGCCAAAAAAGTGCTCAGTGAGCAGGGAGGCTGGCTAGCATCTTTGTATATCTTTTTCAGGGAGTGTCTTTATAAAGAATAAAGGCCATGCTGAGAATCCCCTATGGAGAGATGGACTAGCCCAAAACCTGTCGGTAATGTCAGATTTCTACTACCCTACTGTAAGTGACAGCAACGTAGGAGAAAAATATTTTATGGGTCATTTTACTCTGGAAGAAATGTACCTCTTATGTGTATGTGTTTTAAATTTTAAGATTTTTTGCGACAGTTCCTCTTTAAACAGATGCTAAAGGTAGCCATACGCCTAGCGACCAAGAGACAGATCTCTCTCTAAACAAATCTGATTAGAGAGAGATCTGTCAGCTGGCCATACACTGCAGATGAATTCCCAATCAATTTCATGCTGAAATCTATCCAGAATCGGGCTTGTGATGCCGCATCTGCCGCTTCGCCGGCCCGACGCTGTCCACCTAATGTGCAATGTGCCCCTCTGGTGCCCAGTACACTATACCTTACCTGTCTGTGTCCGCCATTGGCTCCAGGGCCCATCCTCCCCACATACACGTGCCCTACGTGGTTGCTGGAGTAACATGGGCGCGTGTGACATCAAACACGCGGCCACTTCTACACTGTCAACCACGTGGAACGTGTGTATGGACAGAGCCCGGAGCCAGCGGGGGACACAGACAGGTAACATATAGTGCACTGGGTACCCAGGGGAGGGGGGGGGGGGAGACATTTAACATTAGGGGGGACAGCTTCTGGGGTTTCGTCACGTTCCTCGATTCGCCCGATATAGTTCCGCGTTACCGCCACGCACCCGACTGACCACAACATCCCGACATCTTGCAGCATGTCCGATCGACGTGCTCGGTCTGAAATTGGTTGCATCGTAGTTCGGGCCTGCACCTGGCGACACCAATTTTCATCCAATTCAATAATAATTATCAGATGGTCGATTGCTAGATGTAAGGGTACCTTAAAGGGGTTCTCCGGTATGTCTTAAAAAGATAAAACTGACACCTACCTGGGGCTTCTATCAGCCCCCTGCAGCAGTCATGTTCTGTGCCTGCGCAGTAAGCTCCCGATGACGCGCCTCTAGTTAGACAAATAATTACACGGTGACCGGCGGCAGGGAACGGAGCATCGGAGGAGGACAGCGCGGGACATGACCGCTGCAGGGGGCCGATAGGAGCCCCAGGTAAGTGTCAGTTTTATATTTTTTAAGACATAACGGAGAACCCCTTTAAATCAGAACAGAATGGTTTCTTTAGGCATTTTACCTTCTCACCAATGTATGAGAGGATTAAGGCTTCAATCAAAAACAACTGGTGGCTGTTACAGAATGATAAACTCCTACGTGATAAGTGTCAACTGCTCCCATGTACTTCCTATACAAAAGTGCCAAATCTAGAAGATCGATTGACACAGACGGAATTTGTTAGTCCCTGATCCTTAAAGAGAACCTGAGACGAAAAAAGGCATAGGTTTTATACTTGCCTGGGGCTTTCTCCAGCCCCCTTGAGACCGATTGTCCCCTCGCCATCTCCCCGGGCCGTTCCTGTCCCTTGTTGGACAGCCTGGTACTCTGGCCAAGTTGCGCTTCATCACACATGCATGGCCCGGCCGCGTGCATGCCCCAGTCGCGGGAGGACTTGGCTCCCAAAGACTTCCGAAGTCCCCCGCAGCAGGGGATTTGATCGGGGGAGCCAACGTTTAACGGAGGGGACCGGGAGAGGAGAGGGAAGGCTCTATAGTACCCAGAGCCTTCCCTCTCCTTAGGCAAGTATCTGCTTTATTTTTTTAGTGATTCCTAATTACTTTAAGCAATACCAGTTGCCTGGCTGTCCTGCTGTTCCTCTGCCTTTAATACTTTTAGCCATAGACCCTGAACACCCATGCAGCAGATTAGGTACTCTGACTCAGGTGACACAGATTTTACTGGATTAGCCATATGCTTGCCTCCAGGGTTTCAACTACTTATGCCAGAAGATCAGCAGGACTGCCAGGCAACTGGCGTTTTTTACAAGGAAATATGGCAGCCTCCACATGCCTCTCACCTCGGGTTCCTGTTAATATCCCCTCTTTTAGGTTATTGTGGATGGATCTCTGGATCTCAGGTGGAGGAGCCGGGTGGGGTTTATCACCTGTACGCCGGTCCGCTCTCATATTGGTATGACTCCCTTTGGGCAAGTAAGTTTAGCCCAATGATCTGCAAACTTGGCTTTCCAGCTGTTAAGGAACTACAAGTCCTACAATGCATTGCAGGAGTCTGACAGCCACAGTCATGATTCATAAAGGCAAATGCATTGTGGGATTTGTAGTTCCTAACACACAGCTCCCAACTGTCCCTCTTTTGGAGGGACAGTCCCTCTTTGGGAGCCCTGTCCCTCGTTCCTCCTCATTTGTCCCTCTTTCAGGACTATGTCCCTCTTTCTATATGAATATATATATTTAACTACTAAAAAACGTGTTTGATTGACTGTAAACTTTATTCCCATTTTTTAAATTGATATATTAATGATTTTAAAATGTTAATATGAAGGAAATGAACCAGGATAGAAAGGACCAGTGTGGTTTGAATTATAAAAACAACATATTTTTCTTATGAAATCTTTATAGTATGCGTGACTAGGGGTGTGATGGGGGCGTGATCAGGGGTGTGGCTTAAGTGTCCCGCTTTCTCATCTCAAAAAGTTGGGAGGTTAACAGCTGGAGAGCCAAGTTTGCAGATCACAGATCAGGTGTCCAGATTGGGGGTATAAATAATACTATTCAGGTATAAAGTCTTTGAGTAAGGAAGTAAGGGAGTAAGGCTATTTTTCCTCGACATCCTGGGTTTTTGAAGTTTTAGGCCAATTAGAATAATTATTCTGGCCTGGCTTGTCAGTAGGTGGGAGGGCCCCTCACTGTGACGTAGCCAATAAGTGAACACCACAGTTTGTCGAGTAAAAATGTCTTTTGTAAATGATACGCGTGTCCTTAGCTTATGACTGGGTCACAATCAAGAGGCTTACTGTAGCTGGTTTTAGTTTAGTTGAGTGAGTCCCTCCTAGTCCCCGCCCCCTGGTATTTGCATCCGTTTTTATTATATTTGGGCGCCAGTTCTAGGCCTTGGTTGGCCCCACTGTAATCCCGATTTTGCCGGTACTTAGCCAGTAGACACAATGTCCTTTTGGGAGCTATTGGTTAAAGAGACACTGAAGCGAAAAAAAAATATATGAAATAATGAATTGGTTGTGTACTATGAATAATTACTAGAAGATTAGCAGCAAAGAAAATATTCTCATATTTTTATTTTCAGGTATATGGTGTTTTTTCTAACATTGCATCACTCTATAATATGTGCAGATTACACAACACTCAGCATTCAAAATGAGTCTTTCAGAGCAGTCTGTGAAGTAATGACCTCTCCTCTGGCAGAGAAAAAGTAAACAGTTCAATTACAGTTGAGATAATAAAAGTCAGATAACAGCCCTCTCCACGACCAAGTTAGTCGGAGAGCTTAATGGCTTTTTTGCATAGAGATAACAACTGGAGTTTCTCAACTCTTCCTGTACTGGAAACAATTAGACTGATGTATCTGATCTTAATGTTTTTTTTCTTAGCTGTACTACACATACAAATCATAATATCATCATTTTTTTTCGCTTCAGTGTCTCTTTAAATATTACTTGTGGCACAGTGCAGGTGTCACATGAATAGGCACACGAGTGTTTCTGGCTGCCAGGAAGATTCTCCACACGAGCTATAAACACCGGCGAGGTGCTCCAGCAAAGCGTTCTCACGTCCCTCCAGATACCCTCATCTGCAGATGTGATCTGTGAAAGGAAGGACACATAACACTGGTTATTATCAGGAGGACACATGACTGGGGCCCAGCATAGGCAGACTCTGTCTTGAATGTGCACAAATCCAAATTCTCCTCTTTCACACCCCATTCACACAGGAAGCTGTAGGTGGCGCTGAGGAGAAAAGCTGAAGATGCCAGGAGCATGGAGAGGTGAGGGGACGGACCTCTGGCTACTTATACAGCATTGGGGTCTACCAACACCTAGGGGAGACTCTGGCTACCTACGGTACATTCTGTCCAAATATTTATGGACCTTTCTCTAGGCACTCTGGTTTCCTCCCACATTCCAAAAACATACAGATAAGTTAAGTGGCTTCCCCCCTACTATTGGCCCTAGACTATGATATATACACTACACAATACATACATAGACATATGACTATGGTAGGGACTAGATTGTGAGCCCCTCTGAGGGACAATTAAGTGACAAGACAATATACTCTGTACAGCGCTGCGGAAGATGTCGGCGCTATATAAATACCAAAATATAATAAGCGATAAGGACTGTTCTGATGAAAAAAAGGCTGGTAAACAAGAGAAGTGAAAGGCAAGTAGCACACATAGTCCGCAGCAACAGAAGGGCAACAACACGACAAATTACACCTGAATTCAATGCCGGTGCAGCACAGAGTATATCCCAACGCACAACAAGACTGACTTTGGAAAGGATGGGCTTTAGCACTTAGCAGCAGGAAACCATCAAGAGTGCCTTTGGTCTCACAGAAAAATACGAAAACACATCTGTTGTGGGCCCTTGCCACTGTGCTCATTTGGTCTCAAATTGGTTTGAGGATCATCAATAAGAATTTAACCTGCTTCCATGGCCAGGTCAGTCCCCTGACCTCAATCCTATTGAGCATTTGTGGGACAAAGTTGAAAGATCAGTTGAAAGCTTGGAAACGCCACCATCCAATCTGACCCAACTTAGAGCGGCCATTATGTCAGCATGGGCCAACATTCCTCAGCAACGGTATCAGCATCTTGTTGAGTCCACGCCAAGAAGACTATCAGCTGTGATAAGAGCTAAAGGTGGACAAACTCGTTATTAGAGGTGGCAGTAATGCCAGCAGCATGGGCGTCGCTAGCCCTATTTTAGGGGGGCCCGTGCCCCCATGTCCTAGGGTGCCCCCAATCTATTTACAGGGCTGTACCTCTCATGCTGCAACCCCTCCAGGCCCCGCTAGGACCTGGAGGGGTCGCAGCATGAGAGGAGAGCTTGGTAGCATATCGGCGGGGAGGGGGGACGGTCCCCCCCCTCCCTCACCTCGGGCTCTCCCCTCCAGCATTAAATAGTCCGTATGCAGGCAGCGGGCAGCGGCAGATACATACCTTCCTTGCGTTCCAGCGCGGATGTTTCTCCCTCTAGTGTCTGACGCTACTTCCTGTTTATACAGGAAGTCGCATCAGAAGCTAGAGAGAGGAACATCCGTGCGCCACATACACCCCCACTTAGTGCCCACAGGTGCCCCAATCTCCAAGGACCCTAGGAACGCCCCTGGCCAGCAGTCATACATTGCTCAGTGTGCACAAGTCAACTTTCTGTACACTGCTGACAATAGGCATTGGCAGAAGTCATTCAATGGATGACAATCCGGCTGTGTCAATTGTAATATAAAACTTAACTTTTATTACAACATTTAAAACTTCAGCCTGTATTGCCTATATGGTTTACTGGCTTGTATATATGGCAGTGAGGCCATGCTATTTTGGAAAAAAAATGACAATATGAATGTATTTTAACTGTATGTTTTGCACGTTTTGCACTACTGCAGTGTAATTGTCTTTTGATGAAGCTTCCAGTACTTGTGGAAGTGAAACATATCAGGCTGGGTGGAGGGTGGTGTTTTCTATAAATATGCATTCATTTTTATGTGATTTGAAGGGGGGGACAGCCTGCAAATACTGAGGCCATATTAATCCTAATCGGGTGTTCTGACATATATTTACCTCCTATGTCACATGTTAAAGGGGCACTATGGTGAAAAATTTTAAAATTTTAAATATGCGCAAACATAGACAAATAAGAAGTACGTTTTTTCCAGAGTAAAATGAGCCATAATTTACTTTTCTCCTATGTTGCTGTCACTTACAGTAGGTAGTAGAAATATGACAGAAGCAACAGGTTTTGGACTAGTCCATCTCTTCATAGGGGAGATTCTCAGGGATTTATTTATTTTCAAAAGCACTGGTAGTACCTCTGTCCAACTACCAAAAAACTGTGTAGGGAGCAGGTAAGCTGGCCAGCATCTTTGTATAAATCCTTTTTAGGGAATCTATTTATAAAGAATAAAAGCCTTGCTGAGAATCCCCTATGAAGAGATGGACTAGTCCAAAACCTGTCACTTCTGTCAGATTTCTACTACCTACTGTAAGTGACAGCAACATAGGAGAAAAGTAATTTATGTCTCATTTTACTCTGGAAAAACGTTCTTCTTATTTGTCTGTTTGCACGTATTTTACATTTTTTCGCCATAGTGCCCCTTTAAGTAAACATATAGGCAATACAGGCCATACCTGAAGTTTTTAAATGTTTTATCAAAAGTTAAGTTTTATATAGCTCTCTACAACAAGCATAAATAGTGTTTTGTATACTTTCAACATAGTGTTCAAACTATCCAGTGGCGAGAAACCAGCAAATGTTTTTCTCACTTATGAAAAAAAATAAAAATTAATAAAATGTAAAAAAATTAAGTGCAATTGTCGCTCTTATTTGAAAGTTTAGATTAAAAACGATAAACTTTTGATGATTCCAGTATTGCAGTTAGGGCTTATTCACACTGCAGGCATTTTCGGGGCTTTTTTACACGCGGGAGATTTTTAAAATCGCCCACCAAACGCTTGTGCAATGAATGTCTATGAGAAGGTTCATATCAGCGCGGGTCGTGCGCTTTCTGTTCAGTAAAGCCGGCGATTCCGCCTCAATGGAAAGTATAGGAGAAACACAAAACGCTCACAAAATCGCTTTGTGTAGCGATTGCGTTCACGTTTCTAAGAATAAATACTCGAAAAAAACGCTTAGAAAACCGCTAAGCACAAAAAAGAATCGCCCACCCAAGCACCGGGAATCGGGAAAAAAAAGGCTCAAAATTAGCTCAAGGCGGACGGACATGCAAACGGAATGCAACGTGAAGGTCTTACTGAATTTATGCAGCTGTTGGATGTTCAGAGGGAAAAGGGATGATATATTTTTGTAGATTGTTGTTATGTGATTTGTATCAGGTCAGGGAGAAGCCCATATGGTGGGTGATAATTACTGTATCGCAAGGCTAAACTCTTCACAACTACTGATCACAACACCAGGGCCTGATCTAATTCACTTTTCTCCATAGTTTTCTCCTAGGAAATGAGTTTCCATCTTCTATGAAAAAGTTCTGTCAAAATTATTATTATTTAGTATTTTCTTACTTGCTAGTGGTTTAAAGGATACCCGAAGTGACATGTGACATGATGAGATAGATATGGGTATATACAGTGCCTAGCACACAAATAGCTATGCTGTGTTCCTTTTTTTTTACTTTCTCTGCCTGAAAGAGTTAAATATCAGGTATGTAAGTAGCTGACTCAGTCCTGACAGAAAGTGACTACAGTGTGACCCTCACTGATAAGAAATTCCAACTATAAAACACTTTCCTAGCAGAAAATGGCTTCTGAGAGCAAGAAAGAGATAAAAAAAAGGGGAATTTCTTATCAGTGAGGGTCACAATGTAGTCACTTCCTGACTGAGTCAGTCACTTACATACCTGATATTTAACTCTTTCAGGCAGAGAAAGAAAAAAAGTAACACAGCATAGTTATTTGTGTGCTAGGCACTGTACATACACATGTCTATCTCATCATGTCACATGTCACTTCGGGTATCCTTTAAACTGTACCAGAGATGCCCTAAAAAGAAGATTTGATACTCACCCGCAGCTTCCTCCAGCAGCATAAACATGTCTGAGTCCCACGACGTCCTCCCGCGGTCTGCTGTTCAGCCGCAAACAACTGCGGTAATAGGCTCAGTTGGTACCAGTCTGGGTCTTTTGCCGCGCATGTGTGGACCTCCCGTGCATGCTCAGTACACCTGGACTGACGTGACTGAGTCAGTTACCGGGGATGATCACAGCTGAATGGCAGCCCGTGGGAGGAAGGGCGTAGGACTGCTGGAGAAAGCTGCGGGTGAGTATCAAATCTTCTTTTTGGGACATCTCTGAAGTGAGAGGGATATGGAGGCTGCCATATTTATTTCCTTTTAAACAATATCAGTTGCCTGGCTGTCCTGCTGGTCTATTTGGCTGTAGTAGTGTCTGAATCACACCAGAAACAAACATTGCAGCTAATCTTGTCAGATCTGATAATAATATTCAGCGCTGCGTAATATGTTCAGCGCTGCGTAATATGTTGGCGCTTTATAAATACAATAAATAAATAATGGCCTCAATTCACTAAGCTTATCTTCTTTCTATAACCTATTTTGGTTCCTGGACGTAGTTTCTATGTTCAGGAACCATACGCGCTACCGCGCGCTCCCGCGGCCGATCGCGCGCGTGCACGCGCACTCCCAGCCGCGGATTCGGTAGCCAGGGAATCAATGTATCGGGCTATGGTGTCCGAACATTGATTCCTCTCCCCCGCTGAAAAAGCGACAGCTTCTCTCGGAAGCTGCGCCTTTTCTGGCCGTTCCCTTCCCGATGCGTCACTGTAAGCGTATGTTACGCTTAGAGTGACGTCATGTAAACGAACTCATCTTGTGGCCAAAAAGTAATACTACACCTGTAAAAAAAAAAATTAAAATTAACACACATTTACATTATAAATCTATTGTTTACCTCCCACCCTCCCAAAACTACCCAAATAAAATGTTTACTATAAAAAAAAACAAAAAACATTACAATAATAATAAAAAAAAATGTAAATATTTACCTAAGGGTCTAAACTTTTTAAATATCAATGTAAAGATGAAATATTTCTATTTTTTTTTATTTTAAACTTGTAAATAGTGATAGATGCAAAACGGAAAAAATGCACCTTTATTTCCAAATAAAATATTGTCGCCATACATTGTGATAGGGACATAATTTTAACGGTGTAATAATGAGGACATATGGGCAAATACAATACGTGAGTTTTAATTATGGAGGCATATATTATTTTAAAACTATAATGGCTGAAAACTGAGAAATAATGAATTTTTTCCGTTTTTTCTTATTCTTCCTGTTAAAATGCATTTACAGTAAAGTGGCTCTTAGCAAAATGTACTCCCCAAAGAAAGCCTAATTGGTGGCGGAAAAAACAAGATATAGATCAGTGCATTGTGATAAGTAGTGATAAAGTTATAGGCTAATGAATGGGAGGTGAACATTTCTCACATGAAAACGACGGAACCTGAATGGGTTAATAACGTTTCTAGAGTTATCACCATGGTGATGAGGCATGTAGTATTCAGGAAACATTTTACCTCAGGCAAACCTAAAGTTAACTCTTCTGTCTTTAAGTTAACTCTTCAATCCTTAAAATAACTCCAGAATTCTAAAGTTAAAGACAGGCTGTTTATTAACTGCGTGTGAAAATAATTACAGAGGAGGTAACTTAAGGAATGAATAGATAAGATAACTCTCACTGTGTGGTGGAAAGTTATCTCTTGCCTTATCTCCAGCATGATCTTAGTGAATTGAGGCCAATGTCAGAAACACCTGATTTGCTGCATGCTTGTTCAGGGTCTATGGCTAAAAGCATTAGAGGCAGAAGATCAGCAGGGCTGCCAGGAAACTAGTATTGCTGAAAAGAAAATAAATATGGCAGCCTCCATATCCCTCTTGCTTCGGTTGTCCTTCAAAGAGCATTTTATTGATAAGATGTGAAAATATCACCGAGGAGAAAACAAAAATTGGATTGGGCACTTTTTCTGTCTTGCAAAAAAGTATGCATTCAATCCAGTTTTCATGAAATTTGCATTTTAGCCAATCAGCCACTTGCAAATAGCTGATCAGCAAAGGGAGGCTCCCTTTTCTGATGATCGACTATTTGCAATTGGCACTGTTATTGGCCTGAGGAAGCGGGCTTAGACCCCTGAAACGTGTTGCCTGTGCTAAATAAATATTTATTTGTTTATACAAATATAAATATTTATTTGTTTATACAAAGATCTCGTCATTGAGGAAAGCCACCTCATTTTTGTCGATCTTCTCCTGTTTTTTAATCCAATTTTATTCACACTGGGGTGCCTCTTTACCCAAATTGTGCTTTATGTACCCTCAAGGTGGAGGGGTCTAAACAGACCACATATGGTTTAATCTGTCACTTTTACCAAGAAGAGCGACCACACCCAGGTCCAGCATGACCACCCCAAGTGGAGGCAGGTTTGTTGTCTCCACCTGCGTCTGGTGGACGATTGCCCCCCTGCAACCCGCCTTTGTGAGTAGTACAATTACATTACCTGTTGATACATGAAAACATATTGCGCTATTGGGCCTAGTCAGAAAAAGCTCATCTGTCAAGCTTTTATATTGCCCTCTCATGTATTTATACATGTTAATCAGGTCACCTCTCACCTTTTTTCAGTTTGTCCAACTTTTCTTGGTAGGTGAGACCTTCCATCGCTCTGATTCATTTAGCTGTCCGTCTTTGGATTAATCAGTCTTTGGATTTCTTTGGATTAATCAGTCACCACATACTGGCATGCTGGAAAATAATATAAAAATAAAGCACGTTATACTCAGTGTGTAAAGATAAAGTTGTTGTTGTTCTTTTGTTTATCTGTTCTCTCTTGCATTTCCTGCAGAAAAATGACCAAACTTCCTGTTTTAGTTGGACGATAGGAGATCCTTATTATGAATTTACTCCTTCTGTTCTCAAACACTGGCCTATAGAATTTCAAAGTGATATTAGTATTATCATTATTATGATTATTATTACATCAGCCAGCAGGAGTCAGCGCTGTCGGTGGGGTGTGAGCAGTTAACAGCCAACTTCAGGAATTATGGGAAGTACCATCTAAAGGTAACCAGCAGATCACAGCCAGATAGATTGGGGATCTCCGCTATCAAACGATCGCTCACCGATCCATCTGGCCAAATCGGGGAAATGCCGTTTGAGTTTACACAAAACAAACAATCTTGTAAACGAGTTCAACGATTAAACGTTTACACAAGTCAGTGAGGATTGGAATGATCCTCAACAACCTAATCTGACATGCGCGATGTTGCAAAATCATTCATGAAAATTGCTGGGTGGGTATGGGCATTTACATTTGGGCCCAGGGTAAAGCTGAAAAATGGCTCACCCCGCTCCTGCAAAAGTACTGGCGGCGTTAAAGGATACCCAAACTGAAATGAGACATAATGAGATAGACATGTGTATGTACAGTGCCTAGCACAGAAAAAACTATGCTGTGTTCCTTTTTTTATTTCTCTGCCTGAAACAGTTAAATATCAGGTGTGTAAGTGGCTGACTCAGTCCTGACTACAGTGTGACCCTCACTGATAAGAAATTCTAACTATAAAACACTTTCCTAGCAGAAAATGGCTTCTGAGAGCAAGAAAGAGGTAAAAAAGGGGAATTTCTTATCATTGAGGGATTTCTTATCACTGTAGTCACTTCCTGTCTGAGTCAGGACTGAGTCGGCCACTTACATACCTGATATTTAACTCTTTCAGGCAGAGAAAGAAAATAAGGAACACAGCCTAGTTATTTGTGTGCTAGGCACTGTTCATACACATGTCTATCTCATTATGTCACATTTCCGTTCGGGTATCCTTAAATTACTATTCCCCCTCCAGGCCGCCATCGACTCGAGGGTAGCTGCCAGCTATTGACGGCGCCCAAATAACTGACTGACCGCTGCTATACTGCTTATTCACATTACGCCCTATGGCAGCGCATGGTGCGCCCAAATTTCCAGCGCTGTTTTAGCCCAACGCGGTTTTCACACAGTATGCATGCATTGCGCTATAACATAACACTTTCCCACATGTGAACACAGTGCACAAACAGTAATAGGGGCATGCTAACATCTCCAACCTATAAAGCAGTGGTCCTCAAACTAAGGCTCGCGGGCCGAATCCGGCCCCCTGAGGCGGTTTCACTGGCCCCCAAACACCAAATGTATAACTTATAGATCTGGCCCACTGCACCTTTAGATACTGGTGGCCCACATATAGAATAGCAGTGCTGGCCCCACCCATCCACATACTACAGCGAGCAGTCATTTGCTGGCTTCCAATCCAATCCTGCATCAGGTGACCAAGCTGTCCAACTGGACGGCAGGTTGTCTCCTGGGTGTGCTTCACTGTCTGGAGCACAAAGATGATCTGCGGGCGCCGTATGACTGAATGGCTGCTGCTGGGGGTTCTCCTCCGGGCATGATTGGGGGGAATCAATACCTAGATTCAATGTAACGTTTTTCAACGTAATTTTATGTATGTTCTGGCCCCCCACCAGTCTGAAGTATGTTGACCTCGGCCCTTGACCAAAAAAGTTTGGGGACCCCTGCTATAAAGTATCGGGATATCTTGGTGTGGAGTCTGGTTTCTTTTTGGATAATGTATGAGACATCGAGGCCCTGTTTCCATTCAGGCAATGTTTCATCTTCTGTTTAAAGAGACACTGAAGCAAAAAAAAAAATAATGATATCATGATTTGTATGTGTAGTACAGCTAAGAAATAAATAGAATACAATGACTGACAGTTGAGATAACACGCTTCAGAAGACAGAGCTCTCTGCGACTTTGAAATTTATGGAGCTCAATGGCTCTTTCGCATAGATAACAACTGGAGTTTAACTCTTCCTGTACTGGAAACAAAAATAGATTTATGTCTCTACGCCTAATGTTTTTTTCTCTGCAGAGAACAGTTCAAAAGTTCACCAGCCTGCTCTGTGAAATCATTTAGAATGCTGAGTAGTGTGTAAACTGCACATATTAGAGAATGATGCAATGTTATAAAAAAAATTATATAACTGAAAATAAAAATATGAGAATATTTTCTTTGCTACTAATGCTCTAGTAATTATCCGTACTACACAACCAATTCATTATATCATCATTTTTTTTTTTCGCTTCAGTGTCTCTTTAACCCTCCTGGCGGTTTGCAAAAAAATCGCCAGGGGGCAGCAAATCTTTTTTTTTAAATTTTTTTTTTTTTTTTTCATGTAGCGAGACAAAGTCTCGCTACATGATAGCCGCTGCTCAGCGGCATCCCCCCAGCCCCTCCGATCGCCGCCGGCGATCGGAGATCCGGAGATCCCGTTCAAAGAACGGGATCTCCTGGAGGGCTTCCCCCGTCGCCATGGCGACGGGCGGGATGACGTCACCGACGTCATCGACGTCGTGACGTCAGAGGGGACTCCGATCTGCCCCATAGCGCTGCCTGGCACTGATTGGCCAGGCAGCGCACGGGGTCTGGGGGGGGGGGCGGCCGCGGCGAGAGGAATTGCGGCGGATCGGCGGGTAGCGGCGGCGATCGGGCACTGCACGCAGCTAGCAAAGTGCTAGCTGCGTGCAGCAAAAAAAAAATTATGCAAATCGGCCCAGCGGGGCCTGAGCGGTGCCTTCCGGCGGCATAGCCCGAACTCAGTTCGGGCTTACCGCCAGGAAGGTTAAAATAACTTTTCAGCACTCTGCAGTTGAAAAAGTACCACAAATTAGGTGAAAAATAACTGTCAAAAGTATTCCGAGTATTTTCTTGCTTGCTGGTGGCTTAAAAGTAATTTAAGAGGAAAAAAAGTGAATTAAATAAGGGCCAGTGGCCCATATGCAATTCACTTTTTCACCCAAGTTTTTTCGGTACTATTCCGTTAGCCGGGTGCAACCTCTAGGTGGCGTTAATTACTATTCCCCCTTCAGGCCGCCATGGATAGTAGGAAAAGATGCAACTCTGCTGGAGTTTTATCGCCACCTAGAGGATGCGCCCGGCTAACGAAATAGAACCGTTTTTTTCCTAAGAGATAAATTTTAATTTTCTGTTTAAAATAACGTTTTAGCACTTTGCAATTGAAAAAAAATCCAAAAGTAGGCAGAAACGTACTTGTAACCAGTTCAGGACCACAGGCTTACACCCCCCTAGTGACCAGGCTATTTTTTACAATTCAGGCCACTGCAGCTTTAACCACTTGCCGCAGGGCCATACAACTTGGCACACAATTGAATCCCCCCTTTTCTTGCCACCAACAGAGCGTTCTGTTTATGGCATATGATTAGTGCTGCGACGATTTGTTTTTTTAATTAAATAAAAAAATATTTTTTTATAAATTTTGTAATTTTTTATTTTTATATTCCCCCTCCCTTTGGAGATCCAATTAGCAAGATCCCTCTCATAGGCATCAGCCTACTAGAGGGATCACTTTGTGTGCCTCCCCTGGGGACAGCTCCGTGACGGAGCTATCCCACGTACAGCGCTGCAGTAGATCGCTGCGCTGTACAAGTGTTAAAGAGAAACTCCAACCAAGAATTTAACTTCATCCCAATCAGCAGCTGATACCCCCTTTTACATGAGAAATCTATTGATTTTCACAAACAGACCATCAGGGGGCGCTGTATGACTGATATTGTGGTGAAACCCCTCCCACAAGAAGCTCTGAGTACCGCGGTACTTTTGGCAGTTTGTTACAATGTAACAAGTTTCACAGACAGGAATTAGCAGATTACAGCTGTCTCTAACAGCCAAAACAGCTAGGAGCAGCTACATAACCTGCCCACAGTAAAAATGTCACCATGTAATAAATGTCAGAATGTAAGTCGGGGAGAGGAAAGATTTTACAATGGGCAAACACTGACTAAATCATTTATACATAATTATTGTAAAAATGAAGCACTTTTTTATTACACTATTTTCACTGGAGTTCCTCTTTAACTGACTTTTTTTTTTAACCTGCCAGCCGCCAGCCGCTCCGTCATTCATGGGGGATGAGCGATCCCTGCTAATCTCCGCCCACCGCTCTTGGCGCTTTTCGGCGATAGTCGGTCCAGGGGCTGCCACCTTCCCGACGGTCAGGAAGAGGTTAAAATTATTCCTCTGTATTTTATGGCTTGCTGGTGGCTTAAAAAGCCTTTTATTGACAAGGTGTAAAAATACCAACTTGGAGAAAACTAAGGAGAAAAAAGTGAATTGCATACAGCCCAGTGTGCCTTTAATAGCAAAAAAAGCGGACCCGAACTCAGAACTTCCTTTCTGCTCTAAAAGATAAGCAACAGCATAATAACCTTTACAAAATAACATTTTTATTACAGCTGACATAGGGTTAACATCCTTTACAATGTAGGTGCTCTGCTGAGGCAGCCGGCTGGCACAGCTGAGAGATCAAATTACACGTGTAATTTAGACAGGCTTAACTCTCTAAATACATACAGAGTGCATCTCACTAGGTTTTCCGTCTGTACTGTGCAAGAGTTCAGGTCCACTTTAAAGGATAGCCGAACTGACATGTGACATGATGAGCTAGACATGTGTATGTACAGTGCCTAGCACACAAATAACTAGGCTGTGTTCTTTTTTTTCTTTCTCTGCCTGAAAGAGTTAAATATCAGGCATATAAGTGGCTGAATTCAGTCCTGACTACAGTGTGACTCTCACTGATAAGAAATTCCAACTATAAAACACTTTCCTAGCAGAAAATGGCTTGAGAGAGCAATAAAGAGGTAAAAAGGGGAATTTCTTATCAGTGAGGGTCACACTGTAGTCACTTCCTGTCTGAGTCAGGACTGAGTCAGCCACTTACATACCTGATATTTAACTGTTTCAGGCAGAGAAAGAAAAAAAAGGAACACAGCATAGCTATTTGTGGGCTAGGCACTGTACATACACGTCTGTCTCATCATGTCACATGTCAGTTCGGGTATCCATTAACCATGCTATAAGGAGTGCACCTTTCATACACAGAAAGTACCTTGCAATACGTAACACACGTGACCCTACCCATAGAGAAGGTCATGCCTGTATGTATATTTAATGCAAATTGTATGCAACTAGAAATTTGGCCACTCAAATCCACTTCCTGAAGATTTTAATTCACAACTCTTTGACCAAATGCCCTATTGACCTACTGCCTACTTCAGAAAATAGTATAAACCCTTTCCAGTGTCCTTATTGCTAGTATAATGCAGAAGGGCTAGAGTGATGATATCATCAGAATGTTAAAAATAAATGTGAAGGTCTCTGAAAGTTTTAAAGTGGACCTGAACTCTTGCCCAGGACAGAAGGAAAATATAGAGAAATGCACCCTGTATGTACTGTATATACTTGCGTACAAACCTAATTTTTCAGCGCAAAAAATGTACTGAAAAGTTACCCCCTCGGCTTATATGTGGGTCATTTGAGCAGGATGGGTGGTGGAGCAGGTTTTGTTACTGGCAGAGGAGTGTAAGGCTCTTGCACTTACCAGCTTGTACCCTGCTGTGTCTGTGCCCCCCATTGCCCTACAACATGGTGTGCAGAGTGCGCTGCTCAAGACTATCTGTGTCCCCGTCTTGTGGAGCGGATCGTGCAAACAACGCGTCAGCAGTGCAATGATTGGGGATTCTTCCTGTGTGGCAATCGCTGTGTCTCATAGCTATGACCCCATCTAGTGGCGTCTTGAGACACAATTATCATCCTTGTGGAACATCTGGCTATGGGGAGGGGTTCTGACTTGTACAAGGGGAACATCTGGCTACTGTGGAGTGGGCTATACTGGCAAAGGGGCTTATACGCGAGTCAATCACTTTTTCCTGGTTTCTTAGGGAAAAGTGGGTACCGCGGCTTATATGCGAGTATATACGGTATTTAGAGTGTTTAGTCTGTCTAATTCACACCCATCTGTGACTAATCACAACTGTAATTTGATCTCAGCTATGTTGGCTCAGAAATCTTCTCTGACACGGCAGAGCAGCTAATTCGTAAACACAGGATGTAAACAATATGTCTGCTTCCATGAAAGCAGGAAGTAGAAACAGTGCATATTTATTTCAGGATTTGTATCAGCTGTACAAAGAAATGTTTTTCTTTAAAGGTTGTTATGCTGTTGCTTATCTTTTAGAGCAGAGAGGAAGTTCTGAGTTCAGGTCCGCTTTAAGAAAAACTTAATAAGAGAAAGGCGGGGAATATGTAGGCGGGGTTTCCTGGGAGCCTATCCCTTCTTTGTAATTCTCAGTTTCTGGGAAAATTGGAGTCTGAGGTCACAGTCACAGTTGGACGTTGCATTGTGATGCGACATTAAAGTCATAACGCAGCATTACAACGCAACACAAAAAAAGGTGGTAACGCACATTAACGCTGCATTACCATCGGATACAGTAGGTACAGTAAAGCATACAGGCCATGAAAAATATGCTTCCCTGTACCTGGTAATGTGTGCGTTTAGAGGTAACGCACTGCAGCAGTGAGTTACCATAACGTAACACGTTACAATCCACGATAACGTCTCACTGTGAACATCCCATAGGATTAGCATTGCAGTGCGGTAAGCTGCGTTATAAGACTTTATAACGCAGCTCCGCAACATCCCACTGTGAATGCGACCTCAGTCATCAAAGTTTTTTCTGCTTTCTGTGTCCTCCTGTGGTAGAATTTTCTTTAGGCCCTGTTCACAGTGGTGTGTTGCGGTGGAGTGTAACAGCCACTTTGCACCGCAGCTTCCCACATGGCAGTGCACCACCTATGTGACGTTAACAGTGCGTCGGGGGCGTTGTGCTACAATGTCGTGTGGTATGGTAACACACTGCGTTCAGTCAATTACTTTAAAACACTCATGTTAACAGGTACAGTGAAGCATGCTTTTCATCATTGGTTGTATGCTGATCTGTTGCATTCCTGCTGTCACAGGGAAGGCAATACAGCAGCCAATGTGAATGTGACCTCACTTCCTGTCCTGACAGGTTAATCTCTCTAAAAGAAACAAATCAGCGGATATTTTTTATTTCTTTTCTTTTTCTTTTGTGTAGTGATAAGGAGTGAGAAATGAAACATCTATTGCTATGTCCTTTTTACCTGCACCTGAAACCGTCAGGATATCCCGCCCAAAATCAGTTTCTATAAAAGTAGCATTTGATAAGTGAGTGAGTTGCCACATGTAATAT
The DNA here is from genome assembly GCF_040937935.1 of Hyperolius riggenbachi. Lineage (NCBI taxonomy): Eukaryota > Metazoa > Chordata > Amphibia > Anura > Hyperoliidae > Hyperolius > Hyperolius riggenbachi. The sequence continues at coordinate 493,241,682 of NC_090648.1, forward strand.
TTTATGACAAAGACAAAACAAGACAAATAACATTTATATTGCGCTTTTCTCCTGGCGGACTCAAAGTGCCAGAGCTGCAGCCACTAGGACACGCTCTATAGGCGGTAGCAGTGTTAGGGAGACTTGCCAAAGGTCTCCTACTGAATGGCTGGCTTACTGAACAGGCAGAGCCGAGATTCGAACCCAGGTCTCCTGCGTCAGAGGCAGAGCCCTTAACCATTACACCATCCAGCCACTTTATACATGGAGGCTCCTTGTAAGGGCTTCAATATCTTGAAATAATGGCCCATATGCAATTAACTTTTTCTCCTGATTTATCTCCTAGGAGATAATTTTAATATTCTCTTTAAAATAACTTTTCAACATTTTACAATTGAAAAAGTACCCACAAAAAAGGTACTATCAAATTTATTCAGAGTATTTATTTCTTGCTGGTGGTTTAAAAGGCATTTTATGCCAAGGGACCATATGCAATTAACTTTTTTTCCTACGAGAAAAATTTTCAACTTTGATTTAAAATAACATTTTAGCACTTTGCAACGGAAAAAGCATAAAAAAAGTAGGTAAAAATTACTGTCGAAATTAATTTGAGCATTTTTTTGCTTGCTGATGGTGTAAAAGTCGTTTTATTGACAAGTTTCAAAATATCACCTAGGAGAAAACCTATTTTATGCCATGGCCCCATATGCAATTACAGTAACTTTTTCTCCTGAATTATCTCCTAGGAGATAATTTTCATCTTCTCTTTCAAATAACATTTCAGCATTTTAAAATTAAACTCAGGGGAAAAAATGAATTGCATATAGACCCATGTCTCATATTCACTTAACTCTTTCTCCTACGTTTTCTCCTAGGTAATTTCACAATTTATCAATACAATTTCTTTTAAACCACCAGCAAGAAAGAAAATAATAAAAATAATTTTGCTAGTACTTTTGTACATACTTTTTCAATTGCAAGGGTGCTGAACAGTTATTTTAAAGAGAAGATGGAAAAATTGTCGTAGGAGAAAAAGGTTAATAGCATTCGGGCCGATATGAGGAAAAGTCATTTTAGGTGACTTGGCTTGGATACAAATCAGCAAGCAACGTTTGTGCTGATGTTATCAGATTGTAAGCTCTTTTGGTGGTAGGGGACAATACTAGATCTGTTGTATGGGATAATCGTGCTTTCTTTTTTGTATTAGATGTGATCGCAATCATCGGGGAGGGGATTCATTAAAGAGGAAATAAAATATATTTAGAGAAGACATCCATTAATACACAACGATTTTCTTTTCTTTTTTTTAGAACGTGAATTACAGCAATAATACACCACCGCTGACTTATTAATAAGTGTCAGGCTAAGTTCACAGTGGGACGTTAAAGTCACTCGTTAAAACAGCATTTAACGCAGAATAACTCACTGCAATGAAAAATCAATGCCCTGTTCACAGTGCACACGTTGCGTTGGTGTCTAACGCTGCACGTTAAGTAAAAGTACTGCATGCTGTGCGTTATACATGTTATTAGCTGCGTTGGACTGTTTGCACATGCTCAGTAACGACTTGGAAGCATACTTTTCATTTCCTGTATTTTTTTACTGTATCTGCTGTATGCGGCGGTAACGCTGCGTTGCCACTTTTTGGGCGCGTTGCGTTGTAAGCTTGCGGTGCGACTTTAACGTCGCATAATAATGCAACGTCCCACTGTGAATCTAGCCTTACTGTTTTACCTAATTTATGTAACTATCTAATCGGTATCAATTTATAATTTGCCAACTCTTATAACTATTATATTCATTGTTTCATAATAGATTGTATAAAACAGTACTCCTATTAAATAGTTATGCCCAATCCATTAGATGCTTACAAAAATCAATGAATAAAAATGGGCATAGAAATTAATGTTATTGGGCTCCTGTGTGCTTCCTGTTTGTGAGAGTCCATCAGGTGTGGGGGGGGGGGGGTATATAGTGGTAAGTTATAGGGTGGAACGTCTTAACTGTTTCGAGAGGGGCTACCTTTTTTTTTTTTTGCTATATATGTTTGAGGGAGTCACTGTTATGCTGTTTAATCTACACCCATCTAAGAAGTAATCATCTTTATCTCAGAATGCATTGTTAATATGAATATAATGTTTTTGTATCTCCTGCACTAATGTATATTTGTGACAGCTGCCTAGTGCCTGTTTATTGTTTTATGTGACTATTTTTTCTTACTTGATACCTGGTCTCAGTAATAAAAATTATTGAAAGAAAAAAAAAAATATAATAATGTTATTGGTAAAAGTGTATAAGTAGCACCCACTAATATTATAGTCGTTATTGCTGTTATTATTATTATATTTTGTATTATTATTATTATTTTAGTACTTTTATTAGCACATTTTATATAGAGTACACTGAGTTAAGCGCACATTACCAACTAGCAATCAGAGTTACTGACAGTCTAATGTACCTAGTAAAGTCCAGGGTACTTTGGAGATCGCAGGCAGTTAATCTACCTATATATATATATATATATATATATAATGTGTGTGTGTGTGCATATTATTACTGATTTATAAATGTGTGTGTGTGTGTGTGCGCATCTACTGTATATACATACTGTGTGTGTGTGTGTGTGTGTGTGTGTGTGTGTGTGTATATATATATATATATATAGATAGATAGATAGATAGATAGATAGATAGATAGATAGATAGATAGATAGATATAGCCTGGAAAAGTAGCTTACTGCATCAGAAGTTGATTGTATATATAGTTACAGATGCATTTGCCGGGACCTGAGGAGTAAGTTTACTATATACAGAGGTTTACTATATCAGAGCTGCTATAATGAGATTCTACTGTGTGTGTATGTATGCATGTATATATATATATATATATATATATATATATATATACACACTACACTAGCTGTTCCATTAGGTGGATCTCCTACTAAACTTGTATAATGGTAAGTGCGTAGAGACATGACAGTATAGTGATTACTGGTCAGCCTTAACTTTTATCGGCATGTGCAGCGTACCTTTCGGGGAGATGTATACGTCGTCTTTCGGGGAGATGTATACAATGTATTGAGCATCCTTCCGCTCTTGACCCACATGGGTTAAGATGCTTTGTACGTGCATATAATAAGTTTGCTTCTGAATGTGCCAGCAGATGCATAATGAGGCAGTTAGTCACAGTTTGGATGCTGCGGTAGGAGAAAACAGTACAAGAGCTGTGGATTAAGTTTTCAAGAGGTATTGCTGCTAGTGCAGAGCTGCCAAGCCCAGAAATGGTGTCCCGAACATTGCTAGGCAGACATAGCGCTCTCTGTTCCTCGCTGTCTTTTTGTCAACCTGTGCACTGCACATTGTTCTGTTCTGTTTCTGTTCTAGCCTGCTGCTGTGGATGTGAAATTAACCTTTACAGTGTCAGAGGACTAACTAGTCTGCTAAGCTGGAGAGAGTAAATAAAAACAACTTTTTTATATAAAACTATAAGAAAAAAAATTACATAATATTTAAAACATAACACAAGCTCATCAAAATGCAATAGTGCATACTAATTTTAAAAATATACATTTTGAACTTTAAATAATTAAAATTTCATTTTTTTTTGCCATGGATGTTTTCATGATTATTTTGTATTTTACAGCATTGTACAACAATATAAAAGTATGGTATATATTATATGACATAGATGGAGAACAGGACACAGACCAAGCCCTAACTGGCCCTTCCAACGCAAATCAAATGGAATATAACCTGTTGGGTTTAGTGGTCACAATTTCCAAAATGTGTATATGTAGCCTATGAATATTTATGTATAGCTAAGAATAACCCACCACAAGATTAGGAATAAAACAGATACCACTTAGTATGGAATACAAAAAAAAAAATATGCTGTAAGACAACATGGCAGATTCAACAATAAATTGTAATATATGTTAATAATGCTAGTCCAGGAGAGTTCAAACCCAGAAATGTCATTATTATCATTTGAACATTTTAGTTGACCGCTACGAATGATCACTGATAATACTATTTCTCTGTTTTATTGCAATATAAAGGTTACAAGCACAGTTTCTTAATTATAGTTCAATTCATTGTAAATACTGCAAAGTGCACAGATATTTTACTTTTAACAAGTGCCCTTCGTGTAGCAAAAGCTAATAGTATGGCTGCTAAATGGAAGAGATGTTTTTGTCTAAATATTTTTTACTTGTCTCAAAGTCCTGTTAAAATACGGACACACACACCACTTAAATATAATATATATATATATATATATATATATATATATATATATATATATATATATATATATATATATATATATATATATATATGATTAGCATGGAACAAAACTTTTGTTTTAAAAACTGTACTTTATGCCATTTGATACTATTGCTATGCACATATATCAATATATCAAAGCCAAATATAAAGAAACATCAGATCTTTCTTTCTTGCTCTCAGACTTTCCACTCTGTGGGGAAAGTATCCCTAACTTATATTTTTTTAAATATGGGCTAGTATTGTACCATTTTTTCTGGTTGAGAGTAATGGACGTATGTCTTTTTTCAACCCAACTATGTAATTATGTATTTCCTTGTTTTGAGAAAAAAATAATAAGGGTGAGGAAATCCTGATTAAATAAAATGTGCAGTTTATTAACAGGTGAGTGTGAATACAGAAAGTAAACATGATATTCTGGACTGAGGATTTTGTTGGGTACTTCTTACAAAATACTGATTCAGTAGTTTGTAGCTACTCTGTAATTTGTATAGTGGTGTGTATCATTGTCTGTATTATTATGTACCCCATGTTTGTTTCTTACTTTGTCCAGCACCACAGATTATGTTGGCGCTTTATAAATATCAATAATAATACTTCTACAATGCAATCCAAAGTAAATAGTCACAAATATAGGATACACGTATGGACTATATATCTAATTTCCCAGTATGCTTGGAACATTCAAACTTTTTCTTTTGCCCTCTATTCATAAAAATATGTATATGTTAGCATAGAAATGAATGTGTATATATATATATATATATATATATATATATATATATATATATTATTTTTTCTTTAGATTTATTATTAGAGTATTCGTAGATTTACACTAAAGTAAAAGTATTTGTTAATAAATAACTGTCCTGGGTTCAAAAACTCCTTAAACACTTTAACAAACTTATAAAACCATCAAAGCATTTTCACAATTTTTGTTTCCCAATTCTTTTTTTAATGATCATTTAGCATAAGATATTGCAGTAGGCTTGGGAGATGATAAACAACACAAGTAGACGTCAGTAATATGAAGCAACCACATTTGTTTCAGTAGTTCGCAGTTTAGTATTTTGTGGAATAAATATTGATCTATATATCCAAACTAGGGTTGCAATTTGTGTCATTTTTGAATCAGAGGGATTTTGTGCTAAACCTCTGTATTCTATTCAGAATCTAATACTGCTCCTCAAAATGGACCTCTACTCATCCTGCATTCTTGTTTTTTCTTTTTGCAAGTGAGCAGGGTGCTTATAGATAAACCGCCTGAAACCTGGGGAAAAAAATAATTCAATTGTCTAGTCACTTAATTGTCCCTCAGAGAAGTTCACAATCTACTCCCTACCATAGTCATATGTCCTATGTGTATGTATCATGTAGTGCATGTATCGTAGTCTAGGGCCAATTAAGGGGGAAGACAATTAACTTATCTGTATGTTTTTATTTATTTATTTGCTCTTAATAATGTGAATCTATATTTTTGTATCTGTTGTGAGTTTAAATCATTTATGATTTTTTTTTTTAAAGGAGCTTGCTAATTAAATCAATGGACGCTATTGTTACAGGATTGCTTGTAATTGTATATGTATCCCAGTTTAACTTGCCTAAACTACAACTAACAACCATTGAATATGTTTACAGTAATCTAGCAAAACCCATATCACAATCCCTTTCCCTCTAATCTTTTGCTTTTAATTGCTTTTGATCAGGGATTATTTTAATAATAAAGTTCCCTTAATTGAAGCTTATGGTTGGACATTGGTTCATTAATCTTTGAGGTTATTTTTCTCGTCTTCCTATGTTAAGTTTTACTTCCCTGTACATTTCATGTATATATTGGAACTGAGTTCAGTAGTTTTAAGTTCTTAAAAAAAAAAATAGCAGTTTCAGTTTATTTTGAGTATAAAATTCTTTGCATAAAAGTGCATTTTATCATTTTATAATTTCTTTCCGTGATTTCAATATCTGGATTTTAAGTGATGGAAGTAAAAAGGATTTTGTTTTGTTTTTAATAATAGATAGAGAGGAAATATAATACAATATATTTACATTTACACACACACACACACAGCATACACACACACGCAGCACACACAGCACACGCAGCACACACACACACACACACACAGCGCACACACACACACACACACACACACACACACACACACACAGCATACACACACACGCAGCACACACAGCACACACACACACACACACACACACACACACACACACACACACATACAGCACACACACACACAGCATACACACACACGCAGCACACACACAGCACACACGCAGCACACACACACGTAGCACACACACGCACAGCACACACACGCACAGCACACACACGCACAGCGCACACACACACACAACACACAGAGCACACGCACATGCACGCACGCACATGCACGCACGCACACACACACACACAAACACACAGCATACACACAGCACACACACACGTAGCACACACACACAGCACACACACACACACACAGCATACGCACAGCACACACACACGCAGCACACACACACACACGCACAGCACACACACGCACAGCACACACACGCACAGCACACACACACACACACACACACACACACACACACACACACACACACACACACACCTACACACACACACACACACACACACACCTACACACACACACACGCACAGCACACACACGCACAGCATACACATACACACACACACACAGCACACATACGCACGCACGCACACACAAATTAATCTTCAGCTAAAAGTGTGACAAACATGGCGGATGAACATGATATGGATTTTGCGCTATGCATTTATGTGTCATGTCATGTATGTGTAGTTGCTGTATATGTACACATTGATGACTGACTACATAAAAAATATATCTACCTAATTAATAATGTATCTTATTATTACATAATTCTGTTTTATAAATATGCAAAAAAAAAAAAAAAAAACCCACTAGTGAATGCTTCTTAAGGGAAAGCTGAAGCGAAATGAACACAGGTGCAGCTATCTTCACCACCCCTACCCCCAATCCCCACCATTATTAAAAATGCCAGTTGCCTGATTGTAACCTGTTGATGTCAGTAGTGTCGCACACCTGGAACAAGTGTGCAGCTGGTGAGGTTGTAACCAGCTCACCTGTTCTAAGTCAGACACACATTAAGATGCAGATCACAGGAACGTAATTCATGCAAACTGGCAAGAGATAATGTAAGAAAATACTTGACACATGCAAATGTCTATGTTTCACTATATGTATGTATATATTATTCTTTTCCTTTAAACCATTGGATACATTTTCAAATATGGAATTACAGTAACATAATGAGCAGCATTGTGTGTAGTGGTTAGCGCTCTCGCTTTGCAGCGATGGGTCCCCGGTTTGAATCCCAGCCAGGTCAACAACTGCAAGGAGTTTGTATGCTCTCCCTGTGTCTGCGTGGGTTTCCTCCGGGCACTCTGGTTTCCTCCCCTATCCCTAAAATTGGCCCTAGACTATGATACATACACTACAGAATACATACATAGACATATGACTATGGTAGGGACTAGATTGTGAGCCCCTCTGAGGGACATTTACTGACATGACAATATGCTCTGTACAGCGCTGCGTAATATGTCATCGCTATATAAATAAATATTGATAAAATATATTTTTATATATATTTTTCTTGCTGTTTCCTCCTTTTTTTTTAAAGTGTTATAACTTTCACCAGCTCTGCATAATTTATAAACGTGTATCTCCTGTAATCTGCTGGTCGTATCATAAGTAACACGAATGTATTTTCCAACCATGTAAAACCAGCATTATTATAATTATAGTGATGTTCATGAGCTTTAGATTGGTCAAGTAATACGGGGAGCATGGCGGTATAGCAGTTAGCACTCTCGGCTTGCAGCACTGGGTCCCTGGTTCGGATCCCAGCCAGGCGTTCTTCTTGTGTCTGCTTGGGTTTTCCCCCGGGCACTCCGGTTTCCTCCGACACCCCAGAAACATACAGATAAGTTAACTGGCTTTCCCCCTAAATTGGCCCTAGACTATGATACATGCAATACACGATACATACACTACACAATACATACATAGACATAGGACTATGGAAGGGATTAGATTGTGAGCCCCTCTGAGGGACAGTTAAGTGATAAACCAATATACTCCGTAAATCGCTGTGGAAGATGTCGGCGCTATATAAATACTTATTAGTAATAATAATCATTAATGCACAGATGTATGCTTTAGTGTGGGGACAATTTTGGAAAAAGGTAAACTACCGTCTTTCCCCTAAATTAGGGCATCCCCCGAAAATAAGACATCCCCCCGCCATCCTCCATGCCGCTGAGCCAACCCCTTCCCCCTCCCTGGCCGCACCGCCGCTGTGCTGCCGATTTACCTCCCTGCTGCTGCCCCCCCCCCCCCCTCCTCCAGCAAATCGGATCTCCCTCCGGCGTGCGCTGTGCATAATGCAGATCTCAGATCAGCGGGGAAAGGCTTCAAAAGTTGTATAGTAACAGTGCTGACGTATACAGGAAGTAAACAGAGATCACTTCCTGTATACGGCGGCATTGATACTGTACAAGTTTATATGCTTTTCCCCACTGATCTGATATTTGAATTATGCACATTAAAAACGTAGGGGGATCCAACTTTCTGGAGGAGGGGAGCCAGCAGCAGGGAGGTAAATTTACGGTGGCAGCAACAACTCTGTCAGACGCTTACTGTATTTTGTCCTGATGGAGTCAGTTTCATCCCATGCATTCGCACAGAGAGGTGTTAGTGTCTGCGGCAGGGGCGGGGAGAGGGGGGAATATGCCTATATATGCTGGCTACATAATAGGGGGATTTTGGCTATATACTGGGGGGTGAGAGGGTGTCTGGGTATACACTAAGGGTTTCTGGCTATATACTGGGGGAGATCTAGCTAAATACTGAAGGGGGATCTGGCTAGCACCACAAAATATAAGACCTCCCCGAAAATAAGCCCTAGCACATATTTTTAAGGAAAAATTAATATAAGACAGTGTCTTATTTTCGGGGAAACACGGGTACTAGAATCTTATTCAGTTAAATCTGGAACCACTTGGGAGGAACCACACTAACGTAGTGAGAATACACATACTGTATGCAGATGGGACGGGACTGGAAACGCTCTGTGAGCTGTTAATGATTTATGCTTGCATACAAACTTAATGCAAAATGTATGCAGCTACACATGGGGCCTATGAAATGCCCTTCCTGTCAATATTAATTGGCCCAGAATTATTGGCATCTCATTGTCATCTATAGATGGGACCATAGACAATAGCTTGGCGCTGGATAGACCCCCCCCCCATGGCGTCACATCCGAGCATGTCCGACAGAGGCGTAACTATAGGGGAGCAGCCTCTGCCACCGCAGGGGGGCCCAAAGCTGTAAGGGGGTCTAAACTACTACTCATCAGGTGTTTTTGTGGCTACACTTGTTATGGCTGTGAAAATGATGATGGCCACACTTGTTTTATGACCCTTGCAAGATGGGCCACCAGGGGTAGGCAAGGAAAGGCCATCAATGTTTTGCTGGGGGGGGGGGGCCTCATAATATGTAGTTACGCCCCTGGTGACTAGGGATGATCAATGAGATGCAAATTCTTCTAAAATGATGCACATTTTTATGCAAATATATGCAGCTTGAAAAAGGACCAATCCGTTTAAACCTGGGTTTAAATTGATTGGCCCGTTTTCATGCTGCATACATTTGCATGCAAATTTGCATACATTTGCATACACTCAGAAGAATTTGCATCTCTGTGATCATCCTTACTGGTGGCCACATCCATGCTCAGACACAACATGTCGTGGTTCTCTGCCAGCCTGTTAACACGTTGCATGTCAAGCACTGCCACACATGGTGTTGCAAACGTTGCAATTCAGCTGCATTTCAATTGCACCTGAATTGCACTAGTGGGAGCAGATGGGACACTGAACTCCCCGACAAGCATGCATTCCGGCCTTAGTCTGAAAGAGGCCTAACAAATAAAGGTGGTGGTCATTTCAGCTGACTGCCACTCATACAAATATGTCCAACCGAAAAACATCAGCAGTCTGTTTACCGTTTTATAAACGGGCCCAGCGTTTCACCGATGATCACCCTCTATTGTGTGCATCTCCAGTACGGTCTACAGAGAGTCCACAGACATGATATCGTGTCTGACCAGACCAGGCGAGTTGCAGCTCATGTGTGATTAAGGCCAGGGCTGTGGAGTCGGTACAAAAACCATCTGACTCCTCACTTTATGAAACTACCGACTCCGACCTCAGGTACCCAAAATTTCTCCGTCTCCTCGACTCCTTATTCTAATTTTTACAAAGGCTATGGATTTTGTTCAAAAATCATCCGACTCCTCAGTTTATTGAAACCTCCGACTCCAGGTTCCCAAAATTGCTCCAACTCCTCGACTCCGATTCCACAGCCCTGATTAAGTCAGATCTCACATTGTTTGAACCAGGGAGCACACTGTGCAGTATTGCATGCGTTTTTGAAGTGTGCAGAACATGCATTCGTTCTAGCACACAATAGAGGTCTAGTCTAGTAAACCGCAAAGCTTTGCGTTTTTCAATCTTGCTGCTTATTTTGCTCCCTGTGTGCAAATCGCTTGCAATTCACATACAATGCTTTCCTACGGAGAAAAAAAATGCATGTGTTTCGCATTCACATGTTTAACCTGCTGAGCGGTCCGGACGAGCTCAGCTCGTCCAGTACCGCCGGAGCCTGCCGCTCAGGCCCTGCTGGGCCGATTTGGCTCAAATAAAAAGCAGCACACGCAGCCGGCACTTTGCCAGCCGCGTGTGCTACCTGATCGCCGCTGCAGCGCGGCGATCCGCCACATGCAGCGGCGAAAGAGGGTCCCCCCAGCCGCCTGAGCCCAGCGTAGCCGGAACAAAAAGTTCCGGCCAGCGCTAAGGGCTGGATTGGAGGCGGCTGACGTCAGGACGTCGGCTGACGTCCATGACGTCACTCCGCTCGTCGCCATGGCGACGAGGTAAGCGAAACACGGAAGGCCGCTCATTGCGGCCTTCCGTGTTACTTCTGGCCGCCGGAGGCGATCAGAAGAACGCATCCGGAGCGCCCTCTAGTGGGCTTTCATGCAGCCAACTTTCAGTTATTATTAAAAAAAAAAAACCTCCCGCAGCCTCCCTGGCAATCTTAATAGAACGCCAGGGTGGTTAAGAAAATAAAAATACTGTATTTTTCTCAATTGATTAAAAAAAAAAATCACAGAATGCATTTCCACAAAAAATGCACAGAAAAATGCACACGGCAGAAAACTCATGCTTTTTTTTTGTACAGACAAGTGTGCTGTGCTCCCAGTCTCAGTGTTTTAAGATATACAAATGAAAGCTCTCTGCAGTTGAAAAGTACTGTAATTTTTTTCTTTCTTGCTGGTAGCTTAAAATACATTTTATCGACAGGGGCTCATGTTAATATTATTATTTAGTATTTATAGAGCACTGACATCTTTCGCAGCGCTGTACAGAATATATTGTCTTTGTCACTAACTGTTCCTTAGAGGGGCTCACAATCTAATCCCTACTATTGTCATGCCTATGTATGTATCGTGTAGTGTATGTATTGTAGTGTAGGGCCATTTTAGAGAGAAGCCAATTAACTTATCTGTATGTTTTTGAGAGGTGGGAAGAAACTGGAGTGCCCGGAGGAAACCCACACAGACACGGGGATAACATACAAACTCTATGCAGATAGTGCCCTGGCTGGGATTCGAACCAGTGAGAGCGCTAACCACTATGCCATCGTGCTGCTCATATGCAATTAACTTTTTCTCCTGACTTTTTTCTCCTAAGAGATAATTTTTCATCTCCTCTTTAAAATAATTTTTCAGCACTTTGAAATTGAAACAGTACTAAAATGTAGGTGAAAAGTACTTTCACAATACTGTTGAGTATTTTCTTGGTTGCAGGCATTTTATTAACAAGCTGTGAAAATATCACCTAGGAGGAAACCCCACAAGGTAAAGGTAATTAAATAGGGGTCATAGACACAAGGGCCCATATGCAATTACCTTTTTCTCCCGAGTTTTCTCCTAGGTGATACTTCCAAACTTGGTAATAAAATGCCCTTTAAACCCCCAGCAAGCAAAAAAAAAAAAAATACTCTTAATTTTGCTAGTACTTTTTCTCTTACTTTTTAGTGATTTTGTAATTGCAAATTGATGAAAAGTTATTCTAAATAGAGGACGAAAAAAATATCTCCTAGGAGAAAACTCAGGAGGAAAAGTCATTCCGTATGGGCCAAGGGGCCACATGCAATTACATTTTTTCTCCTGAGTTATCTCCAAGGAGATACTTTTCATATTCTCTTTAAAGTAACTTTTCAACCACTTTACCATTGAAAAAATACCAAAAAGTTGGTGAAAAAGTACTATCAAAATTATTCTGAGTATTTTCTTGCCTGCTGTTTAAAATGCATTTTATAGACAAGTTTGCAAAATATCACCTAGGAGAAAACTAGTTTTCTAATTTTTTTAGATTTATTTTTTGAGTTTTCTCCTAGGAGATAATTTTTTCATCTTCTATTTAAAGGTACTTTTCAGCACTCTGCAACTGGAAAGCTATCAAAAAGTAGGTGAAAAAGTACTGCCAAAATTATTTTGAGTATTTTCTTGCTTGCTGGTGATTTAAAATGTATCTTATTGACAAGTTTAAAAATATCACGTAGGAGGAAACTCAGGAGAAAAGGTTAATTGCGTATGGGCCATGGGCCCTTATTCAATTCACTTTTTCTCCTAAGTTTTCTCCTAGGTGATATTTTTACACCTTATCAATAAAATGCTATATAAGCCACCAGCAAGCAAGAAAATACTCAGGATAATTTGGATAGTACTTTTTCACCTACTTTTTGGTACTTTTTCAATGACAGAGTGCTGAAAAGTTATTTTAAACGAAAGATGTAAAATTATCTCCTAATAGGCCCGTATGCAATTCATTTTTTCTCTTGAGTTTTCTCCTAGGTGATATTTTTATGACTTGAATAAAATGCTATATAAGCCACCAGGAAGTCAGAAAATACTCAAAGTAATTTTGACAGTATTTTTTCACCTACTTTTTGGCATTTTTTAAATTGTAGCATGCTGAACGTTATTTTAAAGAGAAGATGAAAAAGTATCTCCTAGGAGAAAATTCAGAAGAAAAAGTGAATTGCATAAGGTCCCTTGGCCCTTATTCAATTCAATTCACTCGTTCGCTTAAAGCGGAATATAACCCTGCATTTCAACTTTGCTCTAAAACATTATTTACAGCATATTATATGCAACCAGCATTTTCTTTTTACTAGACCAGCATTGGAAGGGTTACACACAGAGCTTTAAAGTTCCTGGATAGAAATGCAGACGCATCCGAAGTTTTGATTGATACATTTAAGTAAACACAGTGTAACAAGTGTGGAATGTGACACACACTGACTGTGCAGGAGCTCCCGGACACAGAGAGAGAGTGAGTCACATTCCTCACTTGTTACATTGTGTTTACTTAAATGTATCTATCTAAACTTCGGCTGCTGCAGCATTTCTCTCCACTGAACTTTAAAGCTCTGTGTGTAACCCTTCCAATGCTGGTCTAGTGAAAAACAAAATGCTGGTTGCATATAATATGCTGTAAATAATGTTTTAGAGCAAAGTTGAAATGCAGGGTTATATTCCGCTTTAAGTTTTCTCCTAGGAGATTTATTTTACGTATTTTATTTTAAATACATTTTCAGTTTTCTCCTGGGTGATATTTGAGCCACTGGCAAGAAAGTAAATACTCCGAATAATTTTAACAATCCTTTCATCTAATTTTGGTACTTTTTGAATTGTAGAGTACTGTAAAGTTACTTTAAATACAAGATGAAAAATGATCTCCTAAGAGAAAACTCAGGAGAAAAAGTGAATTGCATATGGGCACCTGTTATAAAATGCCTTTTATACCACCAGCACGCAAAAAAAAAAAAAAAAATACTCAAAAAAATGGCCGTTTCACCTACTTTTGGTATTTTTTCAATTGCAGAGAGCTGAAAAGTTATTTGAAAACAGAATATGAAAGACAATTTACTTTTTCTCCTGACTTTTCACCTACAGTAGATGATATTTGTATACCTTGTCATAAAATGCATTTTAAACTACCAGCAAGTTAGAAAATGCTCAAAATAATTTTGATAGCACTTTTTCAAAAACTTTTAGGTAATTTTTTCAGTTGTAACATGCTGAAAAGTTATTTAAAAGAGAAGATGAAAATTATCTCATAGGAGATAACTCAGGAGAAAAAGTGAATTGCATATGGACCATAGTCTTTTAACTTTTACCCTGAATTTTCTTCCGGCTGGGTTCACAGTGGTCAGTTGCATAATGCTGGGCATACATGGTTAGATTATGCGCCGGTATCGAGCCAGCACGTCCCTGCTCAACCGCGCGGATCGATCCCCGCTCGTCCCCGCGGGCACTTCCTTATCTGCCTTTCGTTTCTACCATTGTCCGCCCGCGGGGATCGAGCGCGGTATCTACCCGCCGCGGTGATCGAACAGGTTGAATATTATCAATCAAGTCATCAGCGGCTCGATTGATAATATAAAACGAACCATGTATGCCCAGCATAACTTGTGTGTTATAATGAGTGTGAACTGCAATGGAGACTGGACACAGACTTTAATACAAAGCCTGCATGCAGCGAGTTAGAATAAAGCGATCCGTTACTGTAAACAGCCCAATAGAATTGTACGGGCAGTGAGTTGACGTGCACAATTATTCTGCAATGCAACTGACCACTGTGAACAGGGCCTTAAGCTCCCACAATACAAGTAAATGCTCAAAATAAGCCTGATATTTCTTTTTAGCCCCTTTTTACTACTTTTTAAATTACTAGATGCTGAAAAGAAATTTTTAGATAATTATATACTGTATTTTATGGACTATAAGACTCATCTTTTTCTACCCCAAAAGTGGGAAAAAAGTCACTTCGTCTTATAGTCCAAATGCAGGGAGTTCCTGACGTGTGAACGCCGGCCAGTAGGAACTTCCCACCCGCTGCAATGTCGGGGATTCCCTGTACTTTGCCCAAGCAGAGGAAGACACAGGGGGACAAACGGAGGACACAGGGGGACACAAAGGGGCATAGAGGAGGACACAAGGGGGACAGAGGAGGACACAGGGAGGTACAAGGGGGACAGAGGAGGACACAGGGGGACACTGGGGTATAGAGGGGGACCCAAAGGGACATAGAGGAGGACACAGGGAGGTACAAGGGGGCATGAGTTAAAGGGGGCATAATCCACAAGATGGCCCTTCACCATAGATGCACCAAGTTTAGTATATCATTTTTTCCTCTGGTTTTTGTCCTCTACACCTAGGTGCATCTTATGGTCAGGAGTGTCTTATAGGCCGAAAAATACGGTAAATTCAAGTTTTCTCTCAGGAGATAATTTTTCATCTTCTGTTTAAAATAGCTTTTAGCACTCTGCCATTGAAAAAGTACCAAAAAGTTAGTAGAAAAAAAAGTACTGTCAAAATGATTCTAAGGTTTGTTTTTTTCGTGCTGGTGGCTTAAAAGGTTTTTTTTTTTTTTTTTTCTGATAAGGTATGAAAATGTCACGTAGGAGAAAACTGAGGAGATAAAGGGAATTGGGTCAGGCCCCTAGTTGGATATAGTATTTGTATACCACACACCGGATCCGATTCACAGTGTTTGGATATTTGAATTAAGCACGGACAAGCAAATTATAGTGAATTACATAGAAGGTTCCCTCCCACCCCATCAACCACACATTTCATACTGCAGCCAGCAAGCCTCGTGTAAGAACTCCTGCCCTGTCTGACAATTAAAGGACACCCAAGGCGAAAATAAACAAATGAAATAAACAAGTGTATCTATCTACCTTCTCCTAAAAATGACTTTTTAAGATATTCCACAGTTTTATTTTATGTTTAAATCTACTTTTTAAGTTTTAACTGTTTTATTGTTTTTGTTCAATGACACATTCTTTGAAGTATGCCAGAGCTAAAATCTATAAACTATTGACCCTTTTTATCTCTTTCCTGCTCTCAGGAACCATTTTCTGCTAGGAAAGTGTTTTATAGTTGGAATCTCTTATCAGTGAGGGTCACACTGTAATCTGACCCAGTCCTGACTCAGACAGGAACTGCCACTTACATACCTGATGTTTAACTCTTTCAGGCAGAGAAAGAAAACAAGGAACACAGCCTAGTTATTTGTGTGCTAGGCACTGTACATACACGTCTATCTCATCATGTCACATGTCACCCCGGGTATCCTTTAATCAATACCTATAAATTCTCTTTGCACACGCCAAGCCTTAGGATTCCTCTCCCATCTGGACCTCTCAGTATACAGATCAGGTCTGATTTGCAAAGACGGCCGCACATCAAAGCGGACCTGATCTCAGAACTTCCTCTCTGCTCTAAAAGATAAGCAACAGCATAATGACCTTTAAAGAAAAACATTTCTTTGTAGCAGCTGATGCAGATGCTGCAAAAAAATCTAGTGTGTCTACTTCCTGCTTTCATAGAAGCAGGCAGAGGGTTAACATTCTGTGTTTACAAATTAGCTGCTCTGTCATGGCAGACAGCTGAGAGATAAAATGACACTTGTGCTTAGTCACAGATGAAGGGGAATTAGACAGGCTCTTCTCTCTAAATACATACAGGGTGCATGTCTCTATTTATTCCTTCTGTCCTGTGCAAGAGTTCAGGTCCACTTTAATAATCCGGTGAATTTACTGTGGATGTTTTAGAAAATGACCATCAAAAAGTTCTAAAGAAGAAAAATAATTTTGAATTTGCACCAGACTGTCGCATATTGAAAATTGTCTCTTTATTGAGGGCAAAAGAAGAAGAGAACGGCGCGAAGCTAAGATGGATAGACAGCATGTGACACTATGAACATGCCTATGCAACAGCTGAAAGAAGCATATATGGCCACGAAGAGTTGGATCGGGCTAAACAAATGAGGAGGAGGAGGAGGAGGATTCTGCAGCAACATGCGATATACTTACTGCAAATTACAGTATATAACCGTGCAAACCACAGCACTGGATATTGCTGAATAATGCAGATTTGCTATTATGTGAATTAAATGAATAGGAGAATTGAGAAATATTCAGCGTAGATTTGTTGAGTCACTCAACCCTTCCAGCGTTAGGAAATTGCTCCTTTATCACCTAGAGAACGCGTCAGTCCAGGAATTTGCCCGGCTCCTGTTTATAGGGAAATGCCACGAAATGTTGAATATTTTAAACAGCAAATAAGAAACCTAAACTCTCCTTTGGGAATTAAGGGCCAAAAAAATGGCGTACGAGAGAATTCGCCACCAGGAGACTTGGGCGCAGGATACAGCCGGTATGGCTTACCCTGCTGCTGCACAAGTTCCCGGCGACGTTAATTACTATTCCCCCTCCAGGTCCACGTGGATGGTGGAAATTTATGTAATTCGGCTTCCAGCTATTGCTGGAGGCCAAATTACAGTGTTTTAAAAGTAACTTCAGCACCGTCGCCGAAGTTGCTCACTGTGCTATAGCCGTAATTCCTATTACGGTCTATGGTGGCGGCGGCTGCGCCTAAATCTCCTGCGCTGGATTGCCAGTGTTCGGAAAAAAAGGTTCATTATTTTCTAAATCTGTCTGTCTGGAGATTAATGGCCCATACTCACAGGCTACAATTGTCGCCGCAACCACGTGGCACGCGCGTGTTGCGGTGACAGCTCGCCCATTAGTATGGCGCGCGCGCCCCGAACCGTCGCTGCTGTCGCCAGGCGATTGGCGCGGTCTGCGTGTGTATGTGGACTAGCGACAGCAACCTAATAGCCAGAGCACTGAGTGTCCGGCGGGGGGGGGGGGGGGGGGTAACGTCGGCGACAGCTTCTGTGGCATCACTGATCCCTCTTCCGCGGTGTGTATGCGGAGGGACCTGGTGACGAGCTGTCGCCGAACTGTCGCGCACACGCTCCCGTGTGCTAGCGACAAGCTACATTAGTAGCTCGTGAGTATGGGCCATAAAGGACCTGTAGAGACAATAGACTCTGCCACAGGAAACAATTAATTGGGATCATTTTGTGTGACAATGCAGTGAACAGACAGACATGCACTCATGCATCTATCTATGGGAGAGGGGTTAGAGCAGGAAAAACAGAAAACAGAGCAATTAGCCCAAAAAAAAAGAAGAGTAAAAAAGACCAAGCTGGTAATCGTTTTTTTTTTTACAATCCTATCTTCACATGCTGGATTGACACCTCCAGGGGCAAAAGGCACAGCTCTACAGCCAATGGGATGGCAGAACGGGCGATGCCTGCCGGCACAGAGGACAAGACCTACTACAGTGCTCTTCATACTCCGGATTCAGGACCTGGATGGGCGACTTTCAGTTTGCAATTCTAATATCCTGTGAACTTTGGAAGCAGATTCAGGGCCTGTTTCACCTACACGCAGATTGGATGCAGAACGGATGCAGAACGGATGCAGAAAAACTGACTGCAATGAATACCTATGGGAAAATCTGCATCAGAAAAATTGCGTTTAGTGGAAACAGGCCCATAGGCATTCATTGGAGTCAGTTTTTCTGTATCCATTCTGCATCCAATCTGTGTGTAGTGGAAACTGGCCCTAAAAGGAAGTGAAATCAGAGCTCACATTTTGGCAACAAGAATAATCGTAGTTTGTAATCCCCTGATAACAAACGAGATAGGGACTGTAGGTTTGTTCTTAACCCAAATCTGTTCTTAAAGGGGAACTGAAGTAAGAGGTATACGGAGGCTGCCATATTTATTTCCTTTTAATCAATACCAGTTGCCTGGCAGCCCTGCTGGTCCATTTCTCTGCAGTAGTATCTGAATAACACTAGAAACAAGCATGCAGCTAGTCTTGTCAGATCTGACTTTAAAGTCTGAAACACCTGATCTGCTGCATGCTTGTTCAGGGGCTATGGTTAATAGTATTAAAGGCAGAGGATCAGCAGGGCTGCCAGGCAACTGGTATTGTTTAAAAGGAAATAAACATGGCAGCTTCCATATACCTCTCTCTTCAGTTCCCCTTTAAGTCGGAACACTGTGCCATCTCTGTCCCCTGTACCTTCTCTGTGCCCTCCTTTGCCTCCAGTGTCCCCCTCTGTGTCACCTCTATCCCCCTTTAAAAGTCATTTTTTCTTTGAATGTTTTTAAATTAGTTTTCTCTAAAACCTTTTTGATTATTTTTACTTGCTCCCACAGAATCACCGTTCATATCGGCGGGTCGTTCATAAGTCGGGCGTTCGAAATTCGGGGACTACCTGTATCACAGAGTCCCTCTCTAGTCTCTAAACTTAGAATTCACGTTCTGGGAGGAGAGGAGTTACTTGGTTTGTCCATCCTTGTAGGAGTAGTTAGAGAGAGGAAAGAAGATTTCGGACTCTAGAAGGCAGAGAGGGAAGCAGCAATGTCACCACCATTTGCAATATGATGATTACAGGAGGTTTGTTGCTGTATTTATACATCGTTCTTTATGGGTGTCGTGAATGTATTTTGTTTGGTGTAAATTGGTATCTGTAAGTTCCACTAAAGCAACATTACCAGCCCTGCCGCCCTTTTCAGGACTGCAATCATTCTGGCAATTAAGCAAACAAACCCGGAATATGCAGCCAGGGCGTCTTTAGTGGGAGCCTGGGACAAGCAGCAATGTTATTCTGAAGGTCACAGACTCTCATATAGCGGGGCCTGGGAGGTGGCGATATTTATTTTGGCACCTCGGCAGCCATGAAAAGAACAGACGGCAACACTTTATCATTGATAGTGCCGCCACCAACAAGAATGTGTACAGTCCTCCTGAGATTGCATTGTTATGTGTGCCTGTCCTGTGTATGTGTATATATGTGTGTGTGTGTCTGTCCTGTGTATGTGTATATATATGTGTGTGTGTGTGGGTGTGTGTGTGTGTGTGGGGGGGGGGGTGTCTACTGTGTAAATATACTGTATTAGAGTGACCAGACGTCCCGGATTGCCCGGGACGCGTCCCGGATTCGGGGTCCGCTGTCCCAGGCAGCATGAGGTCCCGGGAAAAGTCCCGCTTTCAGCAGCGGGGCGTCCCGGCCTCGGGACTCTGGCCACTCTATCCCTCATGAACTGGCAGCGGCGTCTATAGACGCCGTGCCAGTTCATTGCCTGCAGCCCCGCTCCAGCCTCCTTGGTCTTCCGGTGTCTGTTCCGACACCGGTAGGCGAGCAGGGCTACGGCAAGATGGCTGCCGAAGCCCTGTACTGGAGACTGTCTCCAGTACAGGGCTTCGGGCGCCATCTTGCCGTAGCCCTGTCAGCGCCGGAGACGAGCAGGAGAAAGGTGGTCCCGGGAGCAGCACGCCAGAGGCCGGAGACTTCTGCCAGGTGAGTAAATGCTTTCTTTTCTGGTGAAATGTTTGCCCGCATTGCGTTTCTTTTCTGGTGAAATGTTTGCCCGCATTGCGTTTCTTTTCTGGTGAAATGTTTGCCCGCATTGCGTTTCTTTTCTGGTGAAATGTTTGCCCGCATTGCGTTTCTTTTCTGGTGAAATGTTTGCCCGCATTGTGTTTATTTTCTGGTGAAATGTTTGCCCGCATTGCGTTTATTTTCTGATGAAATGTTTGCCCGCATTGCGTTTATTTTCTGGTGAAATGTTTGCCCGCATTGCATTAATTTTCTGGTGAAATGTTTGCCCGCATTGCGTTTATTTTGTACTGAAATGTTTGCCCGCATTGCGTTTATTTTGTACTGACATGTTACCCGCATTGCGTTTATTTTGTACTGACATGTTGCCCGCATTGCGTTTATTTTGTACTGACATGTTGCCCGCATTGCGTTTATTTTGTGCTGACATGTTGCCCATTGCGTTTATTTTCCGAAAAATGTTCGCGAACAGGCGAATCTGGCGAACCGCCATAGACTTTATTGGGCAGGCAAATTTTAAAACCTACAAAGACTGTTTCTGGCCACAAAAGTGATGGAAAAGTTGTTTCAAAGGGTCTAACCCCTGGACAGCCGCATGCCGGAGGGGGATCCATGCCAAAAGTTCCACCAAAAATTACGGAGTTGACGCAAAGTCGGGTTTTAATCCCTAAAGGGCAGAAATCCCATTGTGCACAGCTCTGGGTGTCAGTGGGCTGTGGAGTGTCTCGCACAGATAGATGCAATAGTACTATCAGAATACAGTGAAATAATAATGCACTGGAGTCAGGGGCGTAACTAGGCCCCACCGGGCCCCCCTGCAGAATTTCAGACCAGGCCCCCCCCCTCCCTGGGGCCCGCTCGGGGCCATTTTGTGGGGGCTGGAGGGGTGGCAGCATGAGGGGAAAGCCTTGGCCACAGTTGGCGGGGAGAGGGGAAGTTCCCCCCCCCCTCTCCCTCACCTCAGGGCTCTCTCCTCTGCACTCCCGTCCAGCTTAAGTTACAGTGTGGACAGCGGGCAGCGGCGGACAGATACATACCTTCTGTGCGTTCCACCGAATACTCCTTGCTCTAGCGTCTGTTGTCAGAGGCTAGAGCGAGGAGTACTAGCTAACCTATACTGGGTGGCAACTACACTGGCTACCTATACTGGATGCACCTACCTAGCTAACCTATATTAGGTGGCAACTATACTGGCTACCTATACTGGGTGGCAACTATACTGGCTACCTATACTGGATGCACCTACCTAGCTAACCTATACTAGTTGGCAACTATACTGGCTACCTATACTCAAATAATGTGTCATGTTTAAATTTAGTCAAAGTATATTAATCTGAATTCAGGGGGTACTTGGCTGGTACTTAATTGCAATAGGGGGAACTTGGGTCGAAGAAGTTGAGAAACACTTGCTTAAAGGAAATAAAAATTAAATTCAGTTGCATTGAGAAGCTGAGCAAACTGGGCAACAAAATGTAAAGAATAAATATATTAAAATGTAACTCAAATATAACAAGTTTATAGCGCCAAGGAATATGTTGACGCTTTATAAATAAATAATAATAATAGGTATATATCCTTCATTTGTATGTAGAAAGAGAAATTATAAAAATTCTCTCAGCAATGCCCCCACTAACAAAAACGCCCCCCTCTTGTCACGCACTTTACTGGTAGCAGAGTGTGAGGAGCTGCGATCTGACTTCTCATTCCCTTTCCCTCCAATAACTTTAGTCAGGGCTGCTGGAATATGGCCTCCACCGGTACAGCTTCCAGTCTCCCAATAAGGGCAGCATTTTAGCACTTGTCTGAATCATATCCCTGGGGGCACAACCTTCCTAATCCTCTTTACTTCATGTATTGGTGATCTTTACTTAGGCAAAATAAACAGAGCAATTCACCACAAAGGGAGGTCGCCGTCTGCGATTACTCTCTGACCTGCGGGTCATGCCCTTTCTTCACTTCTCAATGGGAGCCGCTCTCAAAGGCCCATCACAAAATAGAGCAGTCATTTAGGCACGTGTACGGGACACTTTCACAGCCTAGCAGCTTTAATGAGGCTTAACCTATGTTTGTCACTTTACATTTCTACTCTCGTTTTTCTTTTTGTTGTTTTTTTTTTATTTTTTTTACTAAAAAGGTCAAGTTTTACAGGATTGGGTACATATAGAGTGAATCTATGCTTGTGATGTGAGGCCTGTTGCCAAAGTCATTTGCGCATCGAAAGTTCAACTTTTCGATTTTGAGAAAATATTTGAGATAACACATTGTATTTTTGTAAGTATGATCCAAGAAAATTATTTTTTCTTTCTAAGGCAAAAATTTGCAAAGAATGCAAAAATCGTTATTTCACAACGAAAATTTGCAAAAAATGCAAATATCGTTATTTCGCTACAAAAATTTGTGTAAAGAGCAAAATCATTTATTTTTAGTGCAAAAATTAGCAAAAAATGCTTAAAATCACTAACTTATTACAATAGGATTTTCAACGAAGCAGGTAAGTTTGGCAACGCCACAGCGACAATGCTAAGATGCGTGCCCCGCGCAAGAGTTCTTCGGGGATTCCCGAATTCCCAGCACAACACTTACCTCCCTCTGCTTCCTCCA
Source organism: Hyperolius riggenbachi (assembly GCF_040937935.1). NCBI lineage: Eukaryota > Metazoa > Chordata > Amphibia > Anura > Hyperoliidae > Hyperolius > Hyperolius riggenbachi. The sequence goes on from NC_090648.1 coordinate 493,264,979, forward strand.
AGAAAGCATCCCCTCCTACTGACTCGCAGCATCCCGACTTTGATTCCCAGGATGCCGCGTATGTGCTGCACTGGCGCTGCATCACTCGCCCGCTCTCAGCAGATTATCAATGGGATCACCAGCCACACGTGAAGTCCTGCTTCCTCTCTGACTACAGCAGCGCCTCATGTGACCCGGCTGCACAAGTTACATGAGGCACTGCTGTAGCCATGGATACAGGATGCTGGATGGGCAGATGGAGATCCCACTGCTGGAACACTGAGAGCAGGTGGAGACGGGGAGTGCGAGGAGGTGGACATTTGGGGAGGGGAGCCGCCTTTTGCCGCCCTCTAATTATTGCTGCCATGAAGCACTTGATTCACGTTGCTTCATCAAAGAACCACCCCTGGTTGGATGGTCCACAATGGGTGGGGGAAGAGTGGAGATAACATGTGGAGGGTAACATCGTGAAATCATGGAAGCAGTAAGTCAGAGGTTCAGATACAAGGCTTCTTGTAAAGGAAATGGATCAGCAGACAGAAAAGGTTGCATTTCCCCACATTCTGTGGTTAGATAAGCTCATAAGTGAATATTAGCACGGACGCTGCTTTCAGGAGAGATGAACGTTTTGCTTTTGCTTTTGCTTCCAAGTTTGCAATTTCAGCTTTAATGGACTTTCTAATTCACATCTATATTTTATTAAACGCCCTTCAAATAGCCATTTTATGGACCGGATTAATATGAGTGAATATGTATAAAATCACTGATATAACAGGAACCGATGACCTCACCATGTGGTGGCGCTCAAACTGCAGACTCTAGCGTAAGGCCGTGATTTTCTTCACAGGAGTCTATAGGGACAGATGTCTTTTTACCCTAGACTTCGCCCTCCATGAACCTACAACAATCCCCTGCCGAACCGCTCCACAAGTGTACTGGCTGGCCCAGCTGTCCCTTCTCCCTTAAAGGGAAGGTTCAGGGACTGTCTAAAAAAAATAAAAATCCGCATCCACTTACCTGTGACTTCCTCCAGCCCGTGGCAGGCAGGAGGTGCCCTCGGCGCCGCTCCGCAGGCTGCCGGTGGCCGACCCGACCTGGCCAGGCCGGCGGCCAGGTCGGGCTCCTTCCGCGTTCCAAAATGCGCCTCACGGCGGCGCGCTGACGTCATCGGACGTCCTCCGGGCTTTACTGCACAGGCTCAGTTCTGAGCCTGCGCAGTAAAGCCCGGAGGACGTCCGATGAAATCAGCGCGCCGCCGTGAGGCGCATTTTGGAACGCGGAAGGAGCCCGACCTGGCCGCCGGCCTGGCCAGGTCGGGTCGGCCACCGGCAGCCTGCCGAGGGCACCTCCTGCCTGCCACGGGCTGGAGGAAGCCCCAGGTAAGTGGATGCGGATTTTTATTTTTTTTAGAACGTCACTGAACCTTCCCTTTAAGCTATGTACCAACCACCCGATGGGTCCAGCGACGTCCCCTTGACAACAATCATTAAGCGACGCCTTTTCCTGCTCATCACGTCACGCGCCTACACGACGGGCGCGAATGGGAAGTAAGCGATCGAGGTATCTCAATGAACCGATCTGCTACTTCCGTCACTTAACGATGCACGATCGCCACGCGCGGGGGGGCAACATCGTTTAACACGCTTATGTTAAACGATGTTGCCCAACGTCGGGTAACATCGCCGCAAGTATTGCCAGGGGGGTTTGAGGCTTTACTTTCCTTGCCTATCATAGGTAGCTAGAAGTGTCCCTTAACAATAGGTACATAGAGGTACTCTCAGTATTAAGTAGCTAATGGTACCCCCAGCTGAAGGGGGATCTCGTCAGTGGAATGCTGAGAGCAGGGTGAGTAACCTCTCATTTACACTCTCATCAGGGATCTGCATAGTAAAGGAGGGAGGGAGGCACTAGAGGAGTAGAGTGAGCTGCCTTCCCATTATCAGATGCCTGTAGGCATGAGCCCTCAGTGCCTTATGGTAAATCCGGCATCCGTTCACTTCGAGCCAATCATATCGCTTATAGGGAAATGGAGAATGGTAGCCGGGCTGAGTGCATAGTTTATTATCCACACAAATGCTTGTCCTGTTCCTTGTCTGATACACATTAGTGAGCCCCACATGAATTACCTCTTCTGTGCAGAAACCTGTTCTAGACACATTGGTAGATTCCAGTCAAAGCAGGCAATTTAGGTGCATGGCCCAGATGGAAACTTGGCCGTTGCCATAGACCGACAGCATGAAGTTCAAACACTATGTACCGATGCAGAGAGTTTGGCTGCCATGTTGCCAAACTCCAAATGACAGCAGAAGTCTGTAAGCAATGCAAGGATATCAGCAGTAACCGGCACAGGGAGTTCAACAGAGGCAGCACGGGGGTAAGTAACTGGGCACCTGGGGTTCAGCCGTTAGCCGTTTAGCAGCCAATTTATTTAGAGGCTTGCAAGTCCTCTAGGACAATTTATTTTAGTACATTTTTTTATTTCTTGACTTGTCTCTAGGGGGCAGTGTGAGACAATGAGGACTTGCTTTCAGTTTCTATATTTTCAACCAGCAGAGAGACATCAAAGCATTCCCAGAATTTACAGCACAACAAGTTCTGCCGACTGTGGTCAAAAGCAGCTCACTTATCTCAAACGAGATAACTCTATTGAAGCTGCTAAGAGGTTAGTAAGCTGAACCCCTCATTGGATATAGCTTAGTGTTAGGCATAGGAAGGAGGGGTTACAGTTTGGCAGGGGGTTAGTGTGAGAGATGGGTTACTCTCTCCTACAGCTTGTCCGTCTTGCTACAAGCCTGAAAATGTATAAATGTACCCTCAAGACACACCTATTCAGACAAGCTTATAATTTGCTATAGCTAGACTTTAACCTCCTTAGCGGTAATCACGAGTATAGCTCAGTGTGGAAAAAACAAGCCAGGAGAGGATCCCCGAGCTTAACTTGTGGTAAAACTAGCTAAAGTTTTGGACATAGAAGCCTAAAGCTGGCCACTAACGGTCCAATTTCTAGCGAAAAATCGTTCGAGCGATCAGAAATTCTGATCGGATTTATTGTAAATAATCTCCATTGGTGGACACAATCGATTATGAACGAGTGAAAAAAATGTCGCCCGAATGAATTTTCGTCGAACGAAAATTTGGATTTTCTTGGTGGTCGTGATAGATAGGAAGCAATGATTGGTTAGTTGATGGTGTAGTGAACGATTTTTCGCTATAAATTGGACCATTAGTGGCCACCTTAAGTTATCAACCTGGTGAAAATAACTTTCAGTTAAGCTTTGCTGTTGATCGTTTGGGTACAATGGTATGGATCATGCCAGGTATGGTGGGGGTGAGGTTTTCACAGTTTACTTATTTTGTACATGGGCCACAAGGCCAAAGCGGAGATGCAGGTAGCTCCACCCACCACCAAAAGTAGACGCAGCTTTACATTTAAGTTCCATCTTTATCTTTAACCACTTCAGCCCACAGGGTTGTTCATTTTTTGCATCTGAGCAACTTTCACCTCCCATTCATTTGCCAATAACTTTATCACTACTCGTCACAATGAAATGATCTATATCTTGTTTTTTCCGCCACCAATTACGCTTTCTTTGGGTGGTGCATTTTGCTATGAATTAATGTATTCTAAATCCATTTTAACAGGAATATGAAGAAAGAAATGGAAAAAAACATTATTTCTCAGGTTTTGGCCATTATAGTTTGAAATTAATACATGCTACCGTAATTAAAACCCATGTATTTTATTTTCCCATTTGTCCCGCTTATTACACCATTTAAATTATGTCCCTATCACAATGTATGGCGCCGATATTTTATTTGGAAATAAAAGTGCATTATTTCAATTTTCATCCATCACTATTTACAAGCCCATAATTTAACAAATTATATTAATATACTCCTTTGACCTGCATATTTAAAAAGTTCAGACCCTTAGGTAACTATTTATGGTTTTTATATTGAAAATTTTTTTTTATTAAAAATGTTATTTGGGTAATTTTTGGTGTGGGAGGTAAACAGCTAATTTTAAATGTAAAATAATGTATTTATTTAATAAAAAATGGATGTGGGTGTAGTTTTACTATTTGGCCACAAGATGGCCACAGTCAAAAAGTCCTGGAGGCGTACGATCACGTTTCCAGGAGCATGAATGAGGACGGGAAACTTTTTTTAACTCAGAAAAACCGCAGCCTCTGATTAGAGGCTCTCGGTTTTTCTGCGGGGGGCTGCGATCAATGAATGGGAGCTAGAATCCTATTCATTGATCACAGGGCTAACGGCCGCCGGCGGGAGCGTGCGCAGGAGCGCGCGCAGCCAGCGGGAGTGCGCACAGCCTATCTGGATGAGAATGTTCATCCAGATAGGCTTAAGTGGTTAAAGCGGACCTGAACTCAGAACTTCCTCTCTGCTATAAAAGATAATAAACAGCATAATAACCTTTATATAAAAGAATTTCTTTGTAGCAGCTGATAGAAATCCTGCAATACATCAGCAGTGTGTCTACTTCCTGCTTTTATGGAAGCAGACATAGGGTTAACATCCTGCATTTACAAATTAGCTGCTCTGAACAGGCAGCCAGCTGATACAGCTGAAAGATCAAATTACAACTTCTGATTAGTCACAGATAAGGGGGAATTAGACAGGCTAAACTCTCTAAATACATACAGGGTGCATTTCTCTAGGTTTTCCTTTTCGTCCTGTGCAAGAGTTTATGTCCACATTAAAGGGGAACTGAAGAGAGAGGTATATGTAGGCTGTCATGTTTATTTCCTTTTAGACAATACCAGTTGCCTGGCAGCCCTGCCGATCCTCTGCCTCTAATACTATTAGCCATAGCCCCTGAACAAGCATGCAGCAGATCAGGTGTTTCAGTGGTTCAGACTTATAAGTCTGATCTGACAAGACTAGCTGCATGCTTGTTTCTGGTTTTAATCAGATACTACTGCAGAGAAATAGACCAGCAGGGCTGCCAGGCAACTGGTATTGATTAAAAGGAAATAAACATGACAGCCTCCATATACCTCTCTCTTCAGTTCCCCTTTAAATGATTTTCCTGCCAGGCCAATTACACGCAAGACGATATTAAAGTCCTGAGTCCAGACAATGCCTTGATTACATCATTATTCCGCAGAACTTATTATATTCAATTGGTAATGATTGTGGGCTTATTGAGATGAGGCTTCTCATGTGTGTTCAGCCAATCCTGTGCCGGTGGGCGTGGCCGGGATCCCAGGAAACTGATTACAAATTATAGAACAGCCAGTTTCCTACATCTCAATCACATCTCCTGCATTGATTCTGTCAGCGAGCGTCGGGGGTCATGCTTCACCTCAGGCCACGCTCCACCACAGATCACATTTTTATTAAAGAGGAACTCCAGTGAAAATAATGTAATAAAAAAAAGTGCTTCATTTTTACAATAATTATGTATAAATGAATAAGTCAGTGTTTGCTCATTGTAAAATCTTTCCTCTCTCGATTCACATTCTGACATTTATCACATGGTGACATTTTTACTGCTGGCAGGTGATGTCACTGGAAGTAACTGCTTCTTGCTTTTTTGACAGTTGGAAACAGCTGTAAACAGCTATTTCCCAAAATGCAATGAGGTTCACAGACAGGAAGCTGCCAGGACTATGGTCCTCACAGTTTCCTGTGGGAGGGGTTTCACCACAATATTAGCCACACAGCGCCCCCTGATGACCCGTTTGTGAAAAGGAATAGATTTCTCATGTAAAAGGGGGTATCAGCTACTGATTGGGATGAAGTTCAGTTCTAGGTCACGGTTTCTCTTTAAGCCTTTATCTGCTGCCAGATAAAGTTTGTGTCTGCCAGAGTCCAGACACAAACAGCACCTATAATATTCAATATTTATCTGTTGTTGTCAGCACTGTCATGTGTCCGTTTTTGCTTTTAACATTCTAAAAACGATTGAGAATTTCATCAATAATCTGCTGCAGTCACCTTGTCTGAGCCTCCAGACTTCTGACAACAGTAATTGTTTTCTGTCAGACTTGCTAGTGTGATCAGAGCTGATACTCGAGAGAGCAGTGGTTGGTTGGTTCCTTATAAACCAAAGACCAGCAGCTCCAACCTAAGGCCAGTATTGTGGCTGAGAACCGCGCCCCATCCCCAACCTGAAGCAGATGTTGGGCAACATGTTGGCTGCACACACAGTCCTCCCTCCCCCCTTGATGGCATCATTTACATGAAGTACATGAAATCAGTAATCATGTGACGTGAAGCAGATTTGAACATTTTAGCGGCCAAGGCCCTCTGTCACCAACCCCGCACCTTTCCTCGTCCAAACCACCCCATCCTGTGCACCCCCTGTGCTCTCCTTGTCGCGTTTGTTCCCCTAGTCCTGTGCTGTTGTCTTGTGCTCCCTCCATCATGTGTACTTCCCTGGTCCTGTACTCCCCCCATTCTATTCTGTGCTTTTGGGGGAACACAGCACAGGATGGGTGGAGCACAGGACAAGTGCTCCACTGCTCACTCCTGTAGAAGCAGGGCGGCCATAGACTGGGTTTGTAGCTGCTGCAGTTTACGTGTTTGGCAGTTTAACTGCCCGCCCCTTGCTTTCTGGTTCCCTAGGCCATGACCTTTGTGGCCTTGCCTCAAATCCGGCCATGTGTATATAGCTTATCCTGGTGTTATAGTAAATATGAGGTCATACAAGCAATGAAGACAATGCTTTTTGTGTACTGCGAAGTTATGCTAATATCCTCTTCTTTATATAGCATATTTATTAATGTGGTGTGTTTGCATTATTGGTTAGTGGCTGTTTCTCTGGAGAAAGTCTGGAAGTGGAAGATCTCGTTCTGCTTTAGGGGGGCTGTTGACCGTACATTAAAAAAGGCCATCCAAAACGTTTGGCTTGAAGAGGAGCGTGGACCCAGTCAGATGACTAACAAGCCCTTGCCTGTAATCTTTTGAGGGTCCGTGAGCAGTAACGGGGGACATGAGGACAACAAGGGAAGCCTCATTAGGATCCAGAGGCCCCCCTCTTCTTATGCAATTATTTGATTTTGTACCCCAGCTTAGGCTCGGGTGCACTTTGAGTATTCTAGGGCACTGATAACATTTTCTGTGAAAGCGTATATTCACTTTAAAGTGAATGGGAATCAGATTTTTTAAAAAGCTAGATACCTAAAGAGAGGGAAGGCTCTGGGTCCTATAGAGGACCTACCGGTCCCCATTCCAGTGCTGGCTCCCCGGTAGCAGTATTCCACCAGTTTGGTCAAGCACTGCTGTCTCCGCCGCCAAAGGGAGGCTTCGGAAGTGTTTGTAAGCCAGAGTGCTCCCGGAGACGGGCCGCTCCATACTGCGCATGCCCGGTCACCCTCTCTCTCGCACTTGCGCAGTATGGAGCTGCCTGTCTTTGGGAGGACTCATTCCCGAAGACTTCTGAAGTCCCCCGCGGCGGAGGATTTAAACAGAAGAGATTCCGCTGCAACGAGGGGACCAGGGGAGGAGTGGGAAGGCTCTACAGGACCCAGAGCCTTCCATCTCCTTAGGTAAGTATCTGGCTTCTTTTTTTTTTATCTGATTCCCATTAACTTTAATTTTATGAAAAATGATGCTGATAGTTCAGCCTTCAGCCAGCTGTTGCTCTATAGACTTTGCAGATGCTCCAAGAATTCTTATTTCAAATCATGATGAACAGGCCCGGATTTACCACACAGGAGCCTATAGGCACAGATGTCGTAGCACCTTAGACTTCACCCTCCATGAACCTATAAATGCCCGCCGAACCGCACCCCAAGTGTGCTGGCTGGCCAAGCTGTCGCTTCACTTGCCGGTCATAGGTAGCTACATGTGGCCGTTAGCATTAGGTTTCACTGGCTACCTAACTGAAGGGAGATCTCATTAGTGAAATGCAGAGAGCAGGGTGAGTAACCTCCAGGAGGGAGTGGGCCGCCTTTCCATTATCAGGCACATGCCTACGTTCCCATATGGTAAATTCAGCCCTGGTGATGAACGTAAACTCTTTGGTGAACAGCACACTCAAAATGATTTTTACAGAGGCTCAAAGCATCTACAGATAACCCCCCCCCCGTTACCAGCCTGGTCAGGCGCTCAATCAAGTCACCCAGGTACCACAGCAGTTGTCAGAGAGGTCAGTCCTCACAACATGAGCAAATCACAGGAGGCGATTAGAGGTGTGTCATAAACAACTGGTTCTCTTTCCACTTGTCGGGCTGGTACAAGAGAGAAGGTTATAAAAATAGATGTATGCTATGCAATCATTTTAACAAACAAATATGCACTTATAACAGAAGACTGCATTCTGAAACTGGCCTGAAATGGCCGGGTATACCAGCAGAGGGAGCATTTCTGATCCTATTACTTAAAAGACAACTGAAGTGAGAGGGATATGGAGGCTGCCATATTTATTTCCTTTTAAACAATGCCAGTTGCCTGGCAGCCTGGCTGCTGATCTTTGATTTGGCTGCAGTAGTGTCTGAATAACACCAGAAATAAGCATGCAGCTAATCTTGTCAGAAACACCTGATTGCAGCAGATGCTTGTTCAGGGTCTATGGCTAAAAGTATTAAGGGCAGATGATCATCAGGATAACCAGGCAACTTGTCACCTGCAATAATCAGGACTTGATCCCTTGGGTGACAGTTTAGGGTCTGAGTGCTGTACAGTTGCCTTGCTTTGCTATAGGAGTGCATAGCATCTCTTGCTATGGGGAGGGGAGGAGGGACAATGTGCGCAACACGACGGAGTGGTTTGATGGCGGAGGGGAAAAGAGGGAGCAATGGACTCATTTGCAAACTGTCACTTAAAGGATACCCGAGGTGACATGTGACATGATGAGATAGACATGGGTATGTACAGTGCCTAGCACACAAATAACTATGCTGTGTTCCTTTTTTTCTTTCTCTGCCTGAAAGAGTTAAATATCAGGTATGTAAGTGGCTGACTCAGTCCTGCCTCAGACAGGAAGTGACTACAGTGTGACCCTCACTGATAAGAAATTCCAACTTTAAAACACTTTCCTAGCAGAAAATGGCTTCTGAGAGCAGGAAAGAGATAAAAAGGGTCAATAGTTCATAGATTTTAGCTCTGGCATACTTCAATGAACGTGTCATTGAGCAAAAACAATAAAACAGTTAAAACTTAAATACATTTAAATATAAAATAAAACTGAGAAATATCTTAAAAAGTCATTTTTAGGAGAAGGAAGATAGATACAATTGTTTATTTCCTTAGTTTATTTTTGCCTCGGGTGTCCTTTAAAGATTTTCTTATTTTTATTCACTCTGAACCTCTCCTTTCGCTTCACTGGAAGCTCTCAGCTGTTCCTGAGGTGGAAGTGACCATTTCCACTACTGTGGAAGCATACGAAACAAAACACAAACAATAGAAACAAAAAGTGTACTGTTGAGGTGGGTTGTATAGCCAGTACCTAGTGCGATATGTGACTGTATAAATGTAGGCCAATATGCAATTCACTTTTCTCCTGCGGTTTCTCCTTGGAGATAATTTTACGTCTTTTCTTTAAAATAACATTTTAGCACTTTGCAATTTTCTTGCTTGCTGGTGGTTTAAAGGGCATTTTATTGACAAATTTATTGAAATATCACCTAGGAGAAAACTCAGGAGAAAAAGTTAACTGCATATGGGGCAGATATTTCTGTAAAGTCCATCCTGTATGATATAATATTGGACAACCTTGGTCCGTATGCAAGTAACTTTTTATCCTGAGTTTTCCCCTTCGTGATATTTTTACACTTGTCCAAAAAAAAAGGCCTTTTTAACGACCAACAAGCAAGACGATATTTAAAATAATTTTTGATAGCATTTGTTCGTCTACTTTTTAGTATTTTTTTCAATAGCAAAATGATGGGAAGTTATTTTAAATGGAAGATTAAAAAAGGTATCCTTGGAGAAAAAGTTAATTGCATATAGGCCTGAGTAGAAATTAATATATAGGCCCATATGCAATTAACTTTTTCTCTTGTGTTTACTGTTAGGAGATGTGTTTTCAACTTATTTTTAACCTCTTGAGGACCACGGTGTTAAACCCCCCCCCCCCACCCCACCCCCTAAAGACCAGGCCATTTTTCAAGAAATAGACCACTGCAGCTTTAAGGCCTAGCTGCCTAGTCATTGGCTGGTGGGGGGAGGGAGGGAAATTAAATTAATAAAAAATGAACAAATTTATAAAAAAAAAACAAAAAAAAAAAACACGTGAGCACGCAAGTGATTCCTCCCCAACCCCCCTTTCTCCCCACCAACAGAGCTTTCTGTTGGTGGGTTCTGATCCCTCCTGCGTTGTTTATTTTTTTATCAATATTTGTGTTATTATTTTTTCAATAGAAGTGCCTATTTTTATTTATTTATTTTACATTCCCACCTCACTCCCTCCGCCAGCCAAGCACTGTGATCACCCCTGAGCCTCTGGAGGGGACATCCGTGTCACACAGCTGTGCCCAGTACAGCGCCGCCTCAGATCGCAGCACTGTACGGGGTAATTAGATGGCGGTTTCGCCGTCTAACAGTCTCCTAGCGGTGATCGCCGCTGGGAGACTGAAGGCAGAAGTGGAGTTTCCTTCTTGGAGATAATTTTTCATCTTCTCTTTAAGTAACTTTCAGAACTTTGAAATAAACAAAATACCAAAAAGGAGGTAAAAAGTTACTATGGAAAAGATGGCGGCCCATATGCAATTAACTTTTTCTCCAAGGTTGATATTTTCGCACCTCACCAATAAAAGGCCCTTTAAAGAGAATCTGTACTCTAATATTCTTACAATAAAAAGCATACCATTCTATTCCTTATGTTCCCCTGTGCCCCTCTGTGCTGTTTCTGCCACTCTCTGCTGCAATCCTGGCATGTAATTAACAGTTTTAGGCAGTGTTTACAAACAAACTAACCAGCTTCTAATAGGCTCAGCTAAGCATAGTGTGTGAGTCATTCAGAGTGTGCAGGGGGCCTGCAGAGGGTGTGTATCGCTTCTACCAATCACAAGCAGCCCTGCACATTCCACACAATCAAGCCTTAGCCCGACAAACAGGACAGAGGAAAGATACATTGATTTATTACAGAGACAGTGCAGTTAGGAAAGACTGCAGTAAGCCAGAGCAGATTAGAACAGGCATAGGAACTTATAAGATAGAAGAACTAAGGCTGAAAAATTTGTTACAGAGTCTCTTTAAACCACCAACGGGCAAGAAATGCTCAGTATAATTTTGACAGCACCTGCATCTTGGTACTTTTTAAATTGTAAAGTTCTTTGAAAGGAAGAATAAAAAAAACTATCTCCTAGGAGAAAACTCAGGAGAAAAAGTTGATTGAATAAGAGCCCTTGACCCATATGAAATTAACTTTTTCTCCTGAGTTATCTCCTAGGAAATAATTTTCATATTCTCTTAAAAAATAACTTTCAAGCATTTTACAATTGAAAAAGTACCTAAAAATTGGTGAAAAGTACTCTCAAAATGATTCTGAGTATTTTCTTGCTTGCTGGTGGCATTAACCCCCTCCCGACCGCCCAACGCAGAAAGGCGTCAAGCCCTGGGGCGGGGTTGTGCAGGAGATTGCGCGCCCGCTTGAATGAGGGCTCTGCTCTGTCATCAGTTTCCCAGCAAACGATCGCCGCTAGGAGACTGTTAGACGGCGAAACCTCCATCTATTTACATTGTACAGTGCTGCGGTCTACGGCAGCGCTGTACTGGGGACTGCCGTGTCACTTGACTATCCCCTCTGGAGGCTCCGGAGCTTATGACAGCCCATCCCTGTCTTTGGCTGGTGGGGGGAGGGAAATTAAATTAATAAAAAATGCACAAATTTATTAAAAAAACAAAACAAAAAACACAGGAGCATCGATCAGAGCCCACCAATAGAAAACTCTGCTGGTGGGCAGAAAGGGAGGGGGGGGGGGAATCACTTGTGTGCTGAGTTGTACGGCCCTGCAGCGAGCGCTTTAAGCTGAAGTGGCCTGAATCGTAAAAAAATAGCCTGGTCACTAGGGGGGTGTAAACCTATGGTCCTGAAGTGGTTAAAGATATTTTATGACAAGGGCCCACATGCAATTAACTTTTTCTCACGAGTTTTCTCCTAGGTGATATTTTTAATAAAATACCTTCTAGGCCGCCAGAAAGCAAGAAAATACTAATTTTGTTAGTACTTTTTAGTACTTTTTCATTTGCATTTCTGTACTTTTTTCAGTTGAAAAGTGCAGGAAAGTTATTGTAAACAGAAGATTTATCTCTTAGGAGAAAACTTAGGAGAAAAACTTAATTGCATATGGGCCAAGGTGAGAAAATCCTCTAGGAGAAAACTAAGGAGAAATAGGGATTTGCATATAGGCCTTTGTCTATTATTACTGGTATATCGTAGAGGAGAGAATCAATGGCACTATACACTATACATTTCATACAGTTACACAGGGCAATACACTCTGGCTTTACCACCAATCCTTTGTATGTAGCCACGTTCTGTATTTTGAGGATCTGATCAAAGTTATGTTTTGTTGATATAGACCTTTTAATCACCCAGGGATTCAGACTGTCACACTTCATCATCTGCTGTTGCCATGGTTTCCAGCAAAACGTTATAACACCTGCAGCTTAAATTTGACAAAGAATATTTAATGGAATTAGATGATAAAATGATTTGTAATAGTGATGATATTTGTTAAGTAGTTTTTTTAATGAAAATGGAATGACTCTTTATGGAGATACGTACAGACTGAGCGGGGAGTCCTGTCCTATGGAAAGAGGTAGTGGGATATGGCAGGACACACAACAGCTAGAAATGTACAGGATAAACTGGTACAGAGGCGCCAAAAGGATAAAATCAATTGTATTTAAAAATAATAAATTGGGATGTATTGGTGGACTTACCTGCCCATAGAAGACTCAGATGAGTAGGTGTTCAGTTCAAAATACTTTTAATCAATAATTCCACAATGCAACACGTTTTGCAGGCAAATCCCGCTTCATCAGGCATATATGGATTACTCTGAGAATCTGTCTGCTGGCCAGACAGAGGTGCTTGGCCAACAGACAGATTCTCAGAGTACTCCTTATTTGCCTGATGAAGCGTGATTTGCCTGCAAAACGTGTTGCATTGTGGAAATATTAATTAAAAGTATTTTGAACTGAACATGTACTCATCTGAGTCTTCTATGGGGAAATACGGTAATTCCACCACTACCGCCCAATTTATTATTTTTAAAAACTGTACCAGTCTATCCTGTACAGTCACCTAAAATGATTAGACATGACCGTTTTGGATGAAAGTAGTCTGCTGTATGTAATGTGTATAACTTTAGAGGCTCATTTACAGGTACACTTTGCCACCTGAGAGGGCAGGCTGTTGTGGAATCTGTGTTTTTGCATCAGAGGTAAATGTCACAGGGAAAGCAGTCATTTTCCAACTCTTATGCCCATTTACCGGTACCTGCCATTAGAGAACACAATGGCCTCAATTCACTAAGCTTTTATCTCCTGTCTTTAATAACGTTTCTAGTGTTATCACCATGGTGATGAGGCATGTAGTATTCAGGAAATATTTTACCTCAGGCAAACCTAAAGTTACCTCTTCTGTCTTTAACTTAACTCTTCAATCCTTAAAATAACTCCAGAGTTAAAGACAGGCTGTTAATTAACTGCGTGTGAAAATAACTACAGAGGAGGTAACTTAGGGAATGAAGAGATAAGATAACTCTCTTACTATGTGGTGGCAAGTTTTCTCTCGCCTTATCTCCAGCAGGATCTCAGTGAATTGAGGCCAATGTATATATTTATATGAGAGAAATATTTGAATGTGTGTAGATTTGGCCTGACCCCCATACAGACCCACAGGTGTGATCAAGCCTTTACATCTTCTTGTAAACTTCTCTGCCACTAAGCAGCACAGTGGCATAGTGGGCAGCACTCTTGCCCTTGCAGCGCTGGGTCTCCGGTTCGAATCCCAGTCAGGGCACTATCTGCATGGAGTTTGTATGTTTTCCCTGTATCTGTGTGGGCTTCCTCCAGGCACACCGGTTTCCTCCCACAACCCAAAAAAAGATAAGTTAATTGACTTCACCCCTAAATTGTCCCTAGACTATGATACACTAGACATATGACTATGGTAGGGATTAGATTGTGGCAGTGACAAGACAATATACTCTGTACAGCGCTGCGGAAGATGTCGGCGCTATATAAATGCTAAATAATAATTTCTCTATTTTATCACAGTGCCTTCCACTACTACAATAAGGATCTAACCAGAGAATACATTCCGGTAACCAAATCTGCGTTCCTCCAGAACAGGCTCAAATTCACTGCGACTAAAAAGTATCCCTGGTTTCCCACATCTACATTTAGAAAAGTGCAGAGCTGTGACTGGCACATCAGCAAAATTCAAAGTCACATGCAAGGGAATGGCAGAGAATATTCTGAATAGAATGTGTTTGTATTGTGCGACGCAAGTAATGATAAGTAATTAGCGTGTGAAAGGCAGGACTGCAGACAACACTTATTAGTCGCAATGCCTCATTACAAGTCAGGAATTGATCACATAGAAAGGATAACAGAGAAATGCTATGTAAACAGCAGGTGTCTGATTATCAGGAGTATCGAACTTGTCTCCCCCTGTACACTGCGCTGCTAACCACAGTCTGCACTGTAACCTCTTAATGCAGAGTTTATTAAAAAATTCTTTTTTTTTTTTTACTGCTATTTTTGTGAAATTGGCCTCATAACATTTAATTTTTTATTTTGATTGTTTGCATTGTTTTGCTATTTTTTTTAGTTATGCTTTATGCTGTGGCATCAGATTGGCATTCACTAACTATATTTAATAAGCTGGGGGAAAAAATTGCCTCATAAGATGTTATGTGGCAAAACCACTAATGTTAAACTGCGGGGGTCAACGTTTTAGTTTTCATATTTTATTTTTAGCAAGTTAAATAGTTGCAGTTTACATCACTCAAGCAGGGACTGTAAAAAAAATGATGAGATATTCTTTTTTGTTACATGTGAGGGGGAAAAATAGATGAAATATACATTTATAGAAAGAGTTAGCGGCGATGATAACAGGAAATCTTATGTTCGTTAAATGAATTAAATTAATACATTTCATTTACTAAATGAATAATAAAACAGTGAGTTCTTGAGATAAAGTGCCGGGGCTGGAGTTAAGATATAAGTTAGGCAACTGAGGAGTGTTCTGTTTGCGTCCGCAAGTGTAAATTAGTTTATACAGTGCGTATATCAGTAAATATCACAGACAAAGTGATATATTCCTGATAAAAAAAAAAATTGTATATATATATATATATATATATATATATATATATGTATGTATGTGTTTATATATATACATATATACATACACACACACACATGTATATTAAGAGTAGAACACTAACTTGCACTGGCAGATGGACAGTACATAAATATGGGTAAAATTAGTTACTCTTTATTAATAAAAAAATTTTTACATTCAATAAACTTGAATGTCTGTGTCACAAACATGACCGTGGATGCAAAGCAGACTAAACCTGCTGTTTTGCACAAATAATTCAATGCTGTCATGATAAGGAGACAGGGTCTGCAGGGTAATAGTGTACAGTGCAACCTGCCAGACACAAATTACATTTACGCTGTTTTCTCGTGCAAGAATATTTCATAACATCTCATATATTTACTTTCGGCATGAGATTGCTAACCTGCAACTTCCTAGCAGTGCAAGGGATGATATCCCTCCGTGTATGTGTGTGTAATATATATATATATATATATATATATATATATATATATATATATATATATATATATATATATATATATATATATATATATATATATATCTCAACAAGCATTGGTAGGAAGTGTGTGCTTTGCTTTCTAATATATATATTTTAATATATATATGTATATATATATATATATATATACATACACACTAACAGACTGAGCACGATCTGCATATTACCTATATAAGCCATGACAGAGAAATCACAAAATGGCGGAACCGAATAAGCACTAAAATGGCGTCTGGACATTCGCCAGACACAACAGAGAAACAGTGACTTCGACAGATTTAAAGTGGTTTTGCTCTTTTATATTGGCGAAGGTGTTTTTAATAATTTGAGATATATATATATATATATATATATATATATATATATAAATTTATATTTTTACGAAGCTGTGTTGTGTTAGTATACTCCCTAATCAGTGGTGCTGCTTCCCAGTATTTTGTGTATATGGAGTAGAGCTCTGTGACAGAGGCAGGAAAGGGCACAAAAGTACAGCAGGATATTTCGGGACCGACCATCACGTATTCTTCTGCCTCTTGGCACCGCTCTTTTGTGCCTTAATATGTAGCAATTCGCGGCACAGTTACACAACTTCAGAAATGTTCACACTCCTATCTCCTTTAAAAAAAATATGAAGTTGCGTCACTTTAACAAACCAGGGGTTAAAGTGTATTTACTGTATGTCATCTTAGTATGTTTCAGTCAAAAGTCTCAACCTCAACAGTTAAAACAGAATGAATCAAAGACTTTGAAATACAGTCTCATGGATGGATGGATATATATATATATATATATATATATATATATATATATATATATATATATATATATATATATACACGCAAGCGCTTTGAGTCTATTGGAGAAAAGCGCTATAGAAATGTTATTGTATCTATATATATCTATCTATATATATATATATATATATATATATATATCTTAGAAAGTAAGCTTTTCAGTTAAAATACTCCTCTGTGCTACAACGTCGGTATATAAGAGGTTAAACTCCAGGTGTTCTGACGTTTACACCACTTTCTAATATTAACCTAACTTTTATCTTGTGCTAACATATAATACCATGAGTTCCAACAGCTAATTTTAGGATAATTTTATTTTGGGCCTGTTGTTTGTTTGAGATGTTTTTATGTTTTTTATATTCAGATTACAATCCACAATAAACAAGACAGATCATTTTACGGTGACTAAAGATACGTAAAATATCAGAGATTTCATATGGTTGCTTTTTACGAAAAAGGGGATTAAAGGCATTAAAGTGACGCACTGAATATTCTGTGTATGATAACTGCAGATGATTTTACACTAGGGTTTTACAGCATTCTGCTTTAAGAATAATCAACAAGTACTATATATCTTTGTGTAAGTTTCAAATATTTTATAATAAGAATGAGTTTCTGAATCAGCGTTCAAACTGCAAGCGACCTTCATTAGCAAGGTAGCAAGGAAATTTAGATTTGACTGATCTTTTAAGTACAAAGTTAATAAAAATAAAGAGCTGCTCTACTTCTTCCTTCTTAAATTGGGAATAGCAGACATTACAGCTACCCATATCATTACAAATCATGGAAGGAAAGCAACTACTATAAACAAACATACACAGTTTTACTAAACATACATTTATTGCATGCTTCCTGTCTCTCTATTTGTCGCCATCTCTCTGTCGATTGGTTTGGCAATAGTAACACTAGCATTTTATCTGCTTGCTCCTAATTGTCCTCCACAGTATATATTCTATAGCATTACCCCTGTATGACCCCAACAAAGGCCTAGTAAGCCAAAACTTGGCATAGAATATTTCTGCTTTATTCTTAAACCAGCATCACTAAAAAGGTGATTGTTTTTCCCCTTATAGCCTTTTTAAACTATAGTTCTCAATCACGTTTACTTAAATTTTAAAAAAGTTTACATCAGTAAAATATTTAGCTAAACCTTCTGTAGACATTTTTATCAAATGTATCTTATGATGGGTTAATTATCTACAGGTTTAAATATTAACCCCAATTAGCAAAAAATGACAACCTGTTTGGAAGTCATAAGTCTTCGATGAGGAAATTTCAAAGTCACTTTAAAATATTAATTTACGTCCTGGATTGTAAGGGTATGTTAGCAAAGTAGGCTCAGGAGCATAGCTGCCAACATGCAAAAATATTTGTCAGGGGCAGGTTTCAGCTGAGCTACAGGAAGCCTATCACTTACACACAACATGTCACCGTACCCCATTCTGCACCCCGCAACTGTATTTTTCTGAAATTGGACTGCTGCTTTTATTTTTTAAATCATAAACACCACATCTTAATAAATTAATAAATATTTACTGAGATCCCTTTAAAATAAATATTTCATATAGTGTTACTTTCAAATATGACATCGTCTATCTCACATATGTATGATTGCCTGTAAAACACACCAAAACAATCTAATACGAGGAAGAAAAAGCATGCGTGATATTTTTGTCAGTTTTTAAGCTTTTCCCATGTCCAAGACCAAAAAAGCTTCCAGGGTCACATATTTTCAGAAATAAATGATCAGAATCTGGGACGGTCCCTTCCTAGTACAGCTAGGACATATTTTACACATGATAATGCTTTTCGTCTCACACAAGAGGAGGGGAAGGTTTTGAGTGTAAAAGTGTTCATTTTTGAAAACCAAGGATTTGCTCTGACTGCCCCGAAAATACTGCCAGTAACTACGGCAGTAACCTATTTCAGTTCGATATCGACACAATGGACTTATAATGTGCAAAAATAGTGGTAAATGCAATTGTTGTGAATATTTTGGGCCATGTAAAAAAATACAGATTACATTTATGTATGTATAATGCACTTCGGACTTTATATCTGACCCAAGGCAAACTGTACAATTCTTATCATGGAATGAATCCTGCCAATAATAGAGACTAGGCCTTGATTACAAAAACACACAGTGGTCTGATCTAGCCATGGCAAACTGCTCGTCAACAAAACAAAAATACACCCATGAACTTTAAGTATGGCTGCATGGCTTGGAAACGTCCCTGATCACTCTATACTAAACACAGCTCGTCTTTTTAGCCTTGCTTGACTAGCACACCACATCCTGCCCACTAGGGAACGGACCTATTTTTAGCATGTCAAACTCTGTGTTTAGCATTTTCCTACAAAATTCTCATATTTTTTTATTACCACTCTCTGATGCCTCATGCCCCACTGTTACTTATTTCACATCTAAATCCTTTACCTGAATTTTATTTTTTATTATCTCCAGCACTTCTCACCTATTTCTATCTGAATATTTCATCTTGGGATGCAGACTGCAAATACGCATATTTTTTTTTGGGGGGGGGGGGGGGGGGGTAGATAAGAAACCGAAAGCATACAGGATGTTATAGGTGGGTGTGCATTTTGAGTTAGAAGTGGGCAATGCCTATATGCAGATTTTGGAATGGGAAATTGAAAATGCACCGAGGTTAAAGAGAAAAAATTGTGAATTTGTCATGTGAATGCATTTAGAAATGTCGTGTTCAATGAAATGGTAAGAAAATATGTAACGGTCAAGATCACGGTATCTGTAAAGTAGCACGTCACTGATGTGATGAGATTATATATATATATATATATATATATATTTTGTGCAGGTTTTTGCATAGCTTTTCTAACATGAATACATTTTTTGATAACGTCAATAAATACCCCATCTATATGTATAATATCAAGTCCCGTCCCACCTTTTTCTGTTTGCAGGCCCAAGTTTTTAAGTCGAGCCCATGCACGTTTAATAATGTCTTTCTCACTCACTCCCATTTCTTTTTCCTTTTTTTTTTCCTCCTTCAAATTTACCAATGAAGTTAAAAGTATATATTTTTCGATTACAGCAGAGAGGATTCAATTGGTTGGGAGAGATGGCGAGAGATGACGAAACAGGACACTTGGCTGGGGAGAAATGCTGATGTATGCCAAAGCAGACGTACCAAGAAGTACTGTTGCTATGAGAGAAATAGCTGGTGGAGGCCTGGCTGTTTCCCTCCCCCTCGTTTTTGTCTTTGCATTTTTTTGGACTGTACCATCAAGACTGCAAACAGCTCACAGTAACGAAGAAAAGGACCAGGCTGGCGGAGGTTATCATTAAAATGAATAGGAAAAAAAAAAATGGGGATACAGGTTAGTGAGAGTGTTGTAAGCAGAGGGCATTTTATTCAAGGAGGGTTGGGGAGCTGCTTAGGTCTAAAATGCAAGAGGTGCAGCTGGGAAGCCATCGGTATTGTTTTTAGCTAGTGAATGACAACAGTGTGCTTAATTCAGTTGCCACAGCTCCCGTTGGCCGACCAATTACGGTTTTACAAATTTCTTTAAGCATAATAAAAAAAAAAAGACCCCACCTTAGTTTTTGAGTCAGTTTTTCCCTCGGAAGATTGAGCAGGTTAAGTTTAACTCCTCGGTGCCTCAAAATAACATTAATAAAAGAAAAAAAAACTCTGGTATTTATATAAATATATATATATAAAAAAAAAGAAAGCGAGAAACGTGGGGAATAGCGTGCAGGATTTTTTTTTTGTCTTCCTTCTTCGGCAGAGAGAGAGAGAGAAAAAAAAAAGTTTGTTCTGCTGAACTTAGTCGAGCAGCCTTTGGAAACGATGCCAAAAGAGGCAGGATGTTCTGCTTACAATAGGCGTACAGTGATCTGCCTGAAATGGAAAAAGCCAAATCTTGGTCTTTGGAAAGAAAAAAAAAATATGGTGCACTCGCGCTTGTCTTCCCTTGCTCTGCACATCTCTCTCTCTCTCTCTGTGAGAAACGTCTTCGCTACGGGAGGGGGCTTGCTGTGGGTTTTTTTTTTTTTAGGTCTGAGGACCAGGAAAGGGTTAAAGGAACAGGTTTTATTTTGTGTAATATCTGCCGGTGGCGGGAGCTGCTGCCTCTCGGCTGCGCTCTAGCTTGCTCTGGCTGTTTTTTTTTTCTTTTTGCTTTTTATAGTGCTATCTCACGACTTTTTCCTCTTTTTTTTTTTTTTTTTACAAACGGAGGTATGGAAAGGACATTTATTTGGAAAAAAAAAGAAAAGCGCACTGGGCAACCAGCAACGTGACATTTGGCATGAATTCTGCAGCTTGCTTGGGGTTACGCAGGGGGAGGGAGGGCAGGCGAGGCTGCATTAGAGTTTGGCAGCAGAGAGACGAGAGAGAGAGAGAGAGAGAGAGAGAAAATGGAGGCAGCCTTGTCGTCTTCCCCAGCATGGAGGATCCTCTGCACCAACCGCTGCACTTCTAAGCTTTCTCTTTGCAGCCTGATTATTATTTTTTTCTCTCCCTTTTTTTTCCTCCGCTCTCTGTGCAAAGCACGCTCAATCAAACTGCAATCATGGCAGCTGCTGGCTTCTCTTTCTCTCTCCAGCCCAGCAGTGGAGCTGTGTCGCCCAAGTGCTTATCAGCTTTTGACTCGGTGCCAAAATCATAGCTAGAAAAGGCCGAGCAGATTCACTTCAGTTTTTGCAGATGGTTTTAAAGTGAAGGCAGGGGAGAGGGGAGAAAATAAAGGGGGGGGGGGGAAGGGGGGAAATCCACTCAAGCTGAAGGCAAATCGGGCAAATGCACGTGATGGGTGGGTGTTAACAGGGTGAGAATTTGTCACCATACAGAATCGGGGTGATGGGGGGGGGGGGGGGGGGGGGGACTGTGACTGAATATAACTGTACCAGTGTTGTCATGTAAAATATTCTCATGTGTGTGTGTCTTGGCTGACAGATAAATGGCTAGAGATAGATAGATAGATAGATAGATAGATAGATATGGACAGACAGACAGATAGATGGATAGATACATAATTAGATAGATAGTTAGATTGATTGATCGATCAATAGACCGATACAGACAAACAGATAGGGCAGCACCGTGGCCTCGCCTTGCACCTCTGGGTCGCTGGTTCGAATCCCAGCCGGGTTAACACCTGCATGGAGTTTGTATATTCTCCCCGTGTCTGCATGGGTTTCCTCCGGGTACTCCGGTTTCCTCCCACACCCCAAAAAACCTACAGATAAGTTAATTGGCTTCCCCCTAAATTGGCCCTAGACTATGATACATACACGACTACACGATACATACATAGACATATGGCTATGGTAGGGAGTAGATTGTGAGCCCCTCTGAGGGACAGTTAGTGACAAGTGACAATATACTCTGTACAGCGCTGCATAATATGTCGGCGCTATATAAATACTTAAATGAATAAATTAAACAGATAGAAGCAAATGTTTTCGGCGTAAGGCGCTAGGTGCCAAGTGCTGAAACTAGGCGCCGCCATGCCACTAATGTTGTGCGCAGGGTGCGTAAGGGTAATTCGGGGTTCCGGCGATCAATGGACCCTGAATTACACCACCCTCCGAGTTGCCATGACTTGGAGGGGTATAGTTTACGCTGCCACGGCAGCAGCAGGGTGAACCGTCATTCGGGTCACCCTGCACCCCAGCGACGTACGTATATGGAAATAAATAGATAATAAATTAATCTTTTTTGGGGTTCTCCAATTTTTTCGTTAACAGTTGTCCTACCAGTCTTTGTTTTTTAAAACATTGGAAGTATTGTCTCGCACTCACTAATGGATCAAACTCATAGTCTTTAAGGGGAGTGCGACAGCTGAAAGAGGGATGACGCCCTCTATGCAGTATTCAACAAGGGAGAAAGCTGGCACATCCAAAATCAATCTTTATTAGTTCCATGTAAAAATATGGCCAACGTTTCGGAGCCGCATAGGACCCCTTTATCAAGGCAATATCTGCTCTGAGGCAAAGATCTGTTTGCTGCTGTGCTAAAAATTCTGCATAGGAATTTGGGAATCTGGCTCCTCTTAACCTCCTTGCCGGTTATCCCGAACACAGTTCGGGGTAACCTGCGCAGGAGGATTTCTCAGGCCCCGCTGGGCCGATTTGCATAATTTTTTTTTCCTACACGCAGCTAGCACTTTGCTAGCTGCGTGTAGTACGCGATCGCCGCCGCTCGCCGCCGATTCGCTGCTACCCGCCGCGCCGCCCCCCCCCCCGCCCCAGACCCCTGCGCAGCCTGGCCAATCAGTGCCAGGCAGCGCTAAGGGGCGGATCGGGATTCCCTCTGACGTCATGACGTCGGTGACGTCATCCCGCCCGGTCGCCATCCCGGATTCCCTGCATACTCTGATCGCTGAAGGCGATCGGAGTGGGTGGGGGGATGCCGCCGCTCAGCGGCTATCATGTAGCGAGCCCTGGGCTCGCTACATGATTTAAAAAAAAAAAATTTTAAAAAAGTGCAGCGCTGCCTCCTTGCCGGATTTTTTTAGACCGGCAAGGAGGTTAAACACTCGCTGTCATCTGAGGTCAGCAGCATCCTGACTCCCAAATTCTTATGCAGAATTTTTTGCACAGCAGCAAACAGATCTTTGCCTCAGAGCAGATATTGCCTTGATAAAGGGGTCCTACGTGGCTCTGAAACGTTGGCCATATTTTTACATGGAACTAATAAAGATTGATTTTGGATGTGCCAGCTTTCTCCCTTGTTGAATTCTGAGTTTTGAAAAGCCCAGAACATGATTGAGGTAGACACGCTTGGCGAGAGAGACTGGTGTTATCAAAAGGGACCATGATGGCATTGGTAAAGGACGCCAGGAATACTGTGGTGAGGCCGGGCCTTGTGTTTTGGTGGGGCACAGCCCTCTTTTGTCTCTTAAATTCCATTTTCCAAGAGGAAAGGGTACAGAGCAGGCATATAAAGATCATTTTACGGGATTGATGTCTCAGCTCGAGTATCGGGCTCCGGCGAGGTGGCAATAAATACCTGTATGTACGTTATTACATTTCACGTGAACCCTCGACAAGCAATGTGAAACCTCTAATTCATCACAGTCCAACATGTGCACAATACATGTACCACAGCCCACTCCTTTTACATGTAGTGTCCATGGTGCCATGGGGTGTTCCCACAATGCCTCAGGTGACCCGAAGAAGGAGGTGCTCCCGAAACATGTTGGGTATTGCCGCCTAAACACATAAACACCGTTGACATGCCAGTGGTGTGCTTCCTCCTCTTTATTACGAAATTGTACAGTATGAGGTGAAGCACCTGAAGACTTGGCACCAGCATCCACACCAGGTATTGGCCAGATCGGGACCACAAGGTGACCCCACCTCAGATGACCCCAAGATAAAACCACCCAACATTACATGACTGACATTTTCCAAGGGCATGCAGGAGCAGAATGATCTCCATGCCCGTCGCGTGTTGGTTTACACTGTTTTCTTTTCGAGCTTGCACATTTACTCCAGTATAAATCTCAGTCACATGGTATGGGTTTTTTTGTCCTCTCTCTTTTTGTGTGCAGAGTAAAAAGAGAGAAACAAAAAAGTCCCCACACGCCCGTTGCTTACTGTATGTGACTGAAATGTCAAAGCAGATGCTGTAGTCGGGGGGGAAAGGGAGTGTTTGGCTGATGTGTAGATTCATGCAGTATGTGTTTGTGTGAGGGGGTACGTGTGTTAACATCTCGCCTGCTCACGCAGGGCCGTGCTTCTGTTTCATCATCAGAAAGGAACCATCTCTTTCGCTCGCTCGCTCGTGTACTCCTCCTCCTCCTCTTTCTGAGGCAGGACTGCTCTAGTCCCTCACAAGGGGGAGATAGGAGTTTGCAGATAGCTACTGCTGCTGCTTGCATTCCTACTGCAAGGGCCTCCCCTTCCAATGGCCTGTGCCAGGGCACAACTTTTTCTGTTGCAGCAAATAGAATTTTTTCGCCCTGCTTTTTATTTTAACCCTCAGATTTTTTTTTCTTCTCTCCCCCTCTTTTTTCCTTCAGTTGACTTAATTCTTTCTCCCCACCCCCCATTTGCTTCAATTTTTCTCTTTCAACTTTGATATCTTGCATTCCTATATATATATATATGTGTGTGTGTGTGTATGTGTGTAATATATATATATATATATGTGCGTGTGTGCCCACTTTGCACCATCTGTTTATATCTGCATTCATTTTTATCTCTTCCTCGGCAAGACAATGAGCCAAACTGTGCCAGCTCACCGTCTTTAAGGAATATGGCTTCCCTGCCTCTTATTTTTTTTTCTCTTCGCAAATTGTGACGCGCTTGCCCAACGAGCAAACAAGACGCCCTTTTCCGTTTTCTTTTTTTTTATTCCATGCCGCCAACTAAAAGACCGCCTTGACTATAAGGATGGATAGTTTTATTTCCTCTTTTAATCTGACGGTGGATGCAAAAGGGAATATGGCTTTTTTTGCTTTTACCATTTTTTTTTTTCATCTTTCCTTCAGTTGCTGTTTTTCAACTATTTGTTGGATCGGACGGCATTTGGGTGTGCGCGGAAATGCACGGGCCCTGGGACAGGTGCCAGCTGAGAAACAAAAGAAAAAAAATAGGCGGCAAAGGTTTACCTTTAAATTGAAGTGACCGCTTGCGAAACTTTCAAGCTGGCGTGGTGTATGCAACCGCCAAAACTGTATTATATATATATATATATATATATATATATATATATATATATATATATATATATATATATATAGTTTTCTATCTCGGTAGAAACAGCAGTGCTATTTTTTTAAAAGGGGCGGGGCGTCTTTTTCTTTAATGCTGAATTATTCATAATTAAGTAGTGGAGTAAGACCATTAGCATGCACCCTATATGCTGTTTGTCTGTTTGCTAACATTCTTCATTCAAGACTTGTTAACTGCCAGACAATCTTAACACGCTCCTCTGTTTCGCCCTCCCTTGCTTCGCTCTCTCCCTCCTTTTTTTTTTTTTGCTTTTCATGCCAGCCCTTTCAGCCTTCTGTCGTTGCTGGGCGCTGGTAGCCAAGGGGCAGTGGTGGCAGGGGGAACATGCTGCCGAGAATCTCAAGCTAGTTGCTAGGTAAGGACCGCCTTCTCTCTCTCACAGGCCTGCAGGCACTTGCAGAGACCAAGAAACTGAGCTCTCAGTCTGCTCTTGTCTGCTTTTCACAGGAGGCTGCAAGGTGAAGGGCTTTCGGGACTGCTGCCTCTTCCTCTGGTGTCTGAAAAGCCGCCCAAGCTCAGCCCAAGCTACTCATGGGTAAGATTCTCTGCCTATCCGGCAACTTCATGCTATAGATTTGTGAACTGATTTAGCTGCATTTATTGATTGTGCCTTGCAACTTCACTGGATACTAGGAAGTTCTTGCTCACACATGATCACTCTACAGCTCAGAGATCTGGATTTTCTTCCCCCACGCTTGCTTAAATCGTAGACCTGATTGTAAATGTGTGTTGGGGTCGCGACTGTCAATTTAAGGTTTATTTTGCGTTGTGAACTCGACATCCTTTGCAGATCTGACAGGCAGTTGAATCGTCTCTGAACCATCCTGCCTGTCTGTGAGATACTTTCATTTTCACAAAGCCAGAGATTTCACGTGTGGATTTTGGATTATAAAACCTCTGCGGGTTTCTTTAAAAAAAAAATAAAACCATTTTATTATGAGTAGTTTTCCAGCAGAGGTTGCTGGTATTGCTGTTTTATTTTTTTTCCTTTGATTTGTTTTTACTTATTTATTTATATATTTTGTATTATTAGTATCTTGATTAGTACTGCCGTGGTCAGCAATTTGGGAAATTCACATGAACTGAGTGTTGAAGGGATATTTTATTATGTGGCCCGGAAAGCTGTTCGTTTTGTGTAGTCCGTAGTATACTATGGGGTTTTCTTGCTATCGTTTTAGTGGTATTTTTTTCTGTATTATCTCCGATTCTATGATTTGACTTGTGTTACTGGGCTGCACCTCGTCTTTGAAGAGGGGGTTCAAGAAATGAAAGACAGTATCATTTATGTAGAAGATTCTGAGAAATGCGCATTTGTTTGTGTGTATATCAGGGCCAGGACATGAAGCTGTGAAATTTGTAGATATATATATATATATATATATACACGCACACAAGTCACGATAGATTAATGTGCATTTTTTATCAGCCTTTGTTCATTTCTTTGACGGGACACTCTTTTTTACGTATTTTCCATGATTATTTGACCATTTACCATAGTGAATACCAGGTATAACTTCTGTAGTGTATATATTTTCTTTTAGCTTGGTAATAAGCCCATACTGTCCGGAGGAGGCAGCAGTTTACGAGGGAAAGAGTTGAAAATGATCTTTTGTCACGTAGGGCTGCAAATAATTTTTTCGTCAATACTATACAGAAATGTTAAAGTATAATGTACAGTACGTAATGCTATGGTAGGTTCTGTTATAGCAACCCTCTTACTTACTCGTAGAAAAGCTAAGCTGCCTTTTTAGCAATACCTAGACCATATCGTTGCCAAAAAATAATGTATATGGTATTTGCTAATGAACAATGCTAGATGTTTATGAAGTGGTCAGAATAAATATCACTGTACAATATGTATTAGTGTATTGTATCACGGCCTCTTTTATTAATATAATATTGAGGATAGTTTTATAACTCAATCTCAGAGAATATTATTTTTTTGTAGAATATTAAAACATGAAGAATTATATTAATATTAGTTTAGTGTTTTATCTTACATGCGTATTTAAAACCGTGACCTCTTCCGAGTGTAGGTTTAGGGAAATACAGAAGAAAATGTCGAACTAGTACAACTTGTAGCTGTCCCAGAGAATAAATGTGACTGTAACTCCAAAGCTGGATAATAATTCAGGTATATGATTTAAAAAATTCATGATTAAATAAAATCCGGACTGGTTGTCAGGTAAATGACATTTAGGCACCTGGGCCTTGATTGATGGTGTGAATGTCTTCATCCAGACTGCTAGGAGATATTCAAATTAAAGTTGAGAAAACCCCATCGTAACGTTACATTTTTATTCAAGCGAGGATTACATTATTTTTTTGTGGCTTATTTGCAGCGTAACGTTATTTTTCTTCCAAAGAATCCACAGGGCCAGACCCTTTCTGGTCCCAATATTAATTCATTCCTTCTTTACATTTTTTTTTTTAATAATTAAGGACGGACAAAAAAATATTTACTGGACAAGCTGATCTAACAGAAATACTTAAGGGATGAATTTCTATTTGATCATAGATTTTTTTTTCTCAACCAAAATATTCAGAAGCTAGGCCTCACCTCCCATCTCTCGATAAATCACCTAAAAAAAAAATTTGGGCTCCATTTTTATCTACTTTATACTTAGTAGTGTAAATATCCACCTATTTTTAGTTTCACTCTGGGGCATCCTATCTTCATCGCAACGTAAACCAAAATTCAGACCGATAAGCTATCATAGTCTAACTTTTTAATTCAAAATACAAGTAGACAACGTATACGTTGTTATAATGTTTTATTATTCTTATTTTTTCTATAACTATTATATTCTTTTTCTCTGTTCATCTTTCATTTTTAAAATGGAAAGAAAATACCATAGGGACACCAACTTAATAAATTGATGGTTGCTGAAGCATCCTGAAAGAGAAACATTAATATACCTTTCACTATTTTTACAATCGTACTTATATTCCTATCTTAGCTTGTCTCATACCAAACAATATGAAATGTATCCACCTATACAGATCTATAGGCATACATATGGCCTCAAAGTGGAAAGTGGAAAGAAATCAGGAGATCTTTGGTAAGAGCATTTAATGGAGTAAGCCGAGAGATGGCCGTATAAGACACGCTGGCCGGGTTCCAAATGCTCTGCTGAAATGGATTTCTTAATGCCATTATTTTTCTTTTTATTGAAGGTTACCTTTTATTCATATACATGTTTTCTGACACATCCTATCTCTATGTCTCTTCACTTTGTTTGCAGACGAATTATTAAAATAATGTACTGGCAACTTAAACAAGCTCATATTTCTTCCCTACCCCCTCTGTTGTAATAATATTATTATTATGTAGGTTTTATATAGCGCCGACATCTTCTGCAGCGCTGTACAGAGTATATATTGTCTTGTCACTAACTGAGGGGCTCACAATCTAACCCCTACCATGGTCGAATGCCTATGTATGTATCGTGCAGTGTATGTATGGTAGTCTAGGGCCAATTTAGGGAGAAGCCAATTAACGTATCTGTAGGTTTTTGGGGTGTGGGAGGAAATTGGATGCCTGGAGGAAACCCACGCAGACATGGGAAGAACATACAAACTGTGCAAATAGTGCCCTGGCTGGGATTCGAACCGGGGACCCAGCGCTGCAAGGCACGAGAGCTATCCACTAGGCCACCATGATGCCTATATTATATATATATTATATATTTTGTTAGGATTTTATTCAGGTCAATCCATCCCATGTCTATGTCGACAATGTTTGGTACGGTAAATATGTCAACACCAGGGATGCGGTCTTGTTTAGCTATAGGGTACTTCAGAGGGTCCATATCTGACCTGAAAAATAGTGCCAACTTGACTTGTAGGAAACTACCTAGAGGTATTGAGTATGGAATTGTTGGTGTAGCAGTGTCATGATGACTTGTCATAGGTTCAGTAGGCCAGACTAGTCCCAGCACATGGAGAACCCACTCTCTTTTCCGACACTCCGAAATAGACACCGACCTTATGGTTGATTGGTTGATTGATATGCAAAATACCGTTGATATACTGTAGATGTTGGTTAAAATTGCCATAAAACATTCTATTAATGTGCCACAAGGTTTCTGAAATTGGCATAACTTTAATGAAATATTCGGGGCTTAGATAGGCCTCTAACGTAGAGAGGCCCGAACTGTTAAATAAGGCCTTTAGTATCATTAAATACAAGTGTTTTATGTTAGGCAAAATTGTTTTATAGGCCGGACTTGGACAGTGGTGCTGATGTAATCTCTCACTATATATATATATATATATATATATATATATATATATATATATATATATATATATATATATAGCTTGATTCACTAAGACAAATAGCATGCATCAGAGATGACACTCCTTATCAAAGTTAACATGCCTTATCAGAGTAGCATGGCGCTACAAACTTATGCCTGCTAATTGGCAATGACGAGAGCTCCACTCGTCCTGCTCGCTATGCTACTCTGATAAGGCTTGTTAACTTTGATAAGGCATGCTATTTGTGTTAGTGAATCAAGCCCATAGTGAGAGATTACATAAGCACTTTAACCATTGTCGTGACTATTCTAACTATTATCTATCTATCTATCTATCTGTATATATAAATATGTATATATACACATATATATGTATATTTTTACATTAGATGCATTCATAGAAGAATCGAGTGTCTTTATTAGGGTACAATATAGAGACGTATTTATGTTTATTGAACCTTTCGTCCATTATTGTTTCCTGCTGCTTTTTGTAGAAGTCAAGTGACTGATTCTTAACCATTTCTGTCCCCGTATTGTAGTTTGAGGAATACGTTTTTCTTTGATGATATTAAAACATTTATATTTATTATATTTATTATTGGGCACATGTGCTTCAGTGTGTGCCGAGATATGGCCTGAATATCCAGTGGCATGTCACAGTACCTGCCGTTGTACGTAGATTATTAACCGGTACAATGGTCAGTTCAGAGTATATTACCAAGCGGGCATTCCACGTTCTCTTAAGTTTCAGAGCATTTTTGGGATCTGTTCATCAAGGGCGTTCAGATCCTCACCTCTAGAATAGTAGACGCCGCACATTGAGAAAGTCCCTGCACGTTGTTAATGACCTTCAAGAGAGGTCATCTAGGCCTTAAGCCCGTCATGGAAGGCCTGTGCATGTAGGTGGCTGAGAGTTCATTGTGCTGTAGCACAATCAAACAGCAAGTTGTACATGCACACCATGAAAGGGACGATCTGTGATTATTCCGTGTTTCATAGATCATCTGTAGACCTGATTTACTAAGGTTCTCCTCCGAACCCTAACTGAAGTCATATCCTATCTTAGTGAAAACTGCCAAACATGTTCTGAATGAGCAATGTGCACGCAGATGCAGCAAGGACGTCTTTATTTCGATAAAATAAAAGCTGTCCAGAATTTATTAAAGAAAAGTTATCACCATTGGGGGTATTACAATGACTGAAGTCGATGGTTGACTTAACTTTTCTGCAGCTTTTACTATAGTCTGATATACTGCGGGAAGGGTTGTAATCTTCTCTCACCCAATAGAAGACGGTCACTTGCGTTCTCCAACCTAAATAAATTAGCCCTGTTATCAATCATTAGTAGCAGGCAACCATAGCGCAGGTAATAGAGCGGGGCAAGACGTGATGAAAGGCGATGAGTTATTACTTCTGCTGTTCTTGTTGGACATCCACTGGAAGAACGTATTATTACGTCTTGGTTGTTCTGATATAGTTGTTAGGTCATGGCCCATCTCTTTCCCCCACCGCTGCACCATGTGGGTATCTACCATGTGCATTTCAGGTTTTATGGACTTAAGATAAAGACAGGATTTTATAGTACCTGGTGCCCAGCTCTTCGACACAAAACCATTACTCATTTGTTAGACCTATTCAGACACCAGGCCAGAAATCACAGCCCATTGGCATAGCTTCACTGTCTAGCGAGTCACCATCCCAAAACATGCATGCAGTAATAGAGATTAACCTTTTCATCTTTACTACAGGCCACAGACTCATTAGGGGGTAAATCCGGGATCAGAATCCTCAGCTGGAGTTTCCATGTCTAGACACTCATCGTGGTGTAATGGCAGCCCTTGTATTTCTCTCCTTACAGGTACACTTTGACCCCCAGCTACAACAAAAAAATTTTTTTAAATTATATAAATACACACATATATATATATATATATATATATATATATATATATACATACGATACTGTAGAAATTTGGGCGCCTGCGGCTAATGGACTATTTGGGGATCCCACAGTCGCTAATGCAAAAATATCAGCTATTGGGCGCAAAAAGAGGAAATTCGGGCGCCCAATAAATAGGGGGCGCCGGGCCTTCCCTGCAAAAATTTTTGTAGTAGCGTTTTAAAAAATATTGTTTTAAAATTAGTTTGGAAAATTATAATTTTGTAAATTATTATTTACATTTCTTTAATCACTTTGAAATGAATTTTGAGACTTATCAGTTCGTAAATTATCATTTTGAAATCTATTGTCTGAGAAATGTATCGCTTTTTGTTTTAACGTTATTTGCAGCAGAGAAAGGGGGTTT